>NC_136978.1:29846683-29916683 GCF_032717465.1 Coenobita brevimanus
AAGTTATGCCCCTCCAATTTCCACACACACTTAAATCTCCCTTTTTGGGTATTTTTATAATCACTCCATTTTTTCCACTCTTCTGGAATTCCACCATTACCCCAAGCCACATTAAAAAGTTTCAAAAGCACATTCATCAACTCATCATTTTCCACCTTAAGCATTTCAGGAAACGTTTCATCCTCTCCTGGAGCCTTAAAATTCTTTAATTCCTTTATATATTTTGCTACTTCTTCCAAGGTTGTATCCCCTGTTTCTATCTGCAGATCTCTCACGGCTGGCAAAATGTCCTCTTCAGCTGGGATTGGTCTATTTTGAACAGATGCAAAATGCTCTTTCCACCTTCCTTTTATATCCATATCTTTAGTCATCAAGTTACCATTTCTGTCTCGTACAGGTATTTCCTTCCTTTTCTTTTCAGTCCCAGTTAACTCTTTTATGGCCTGATGCGCTGCTCTTGTGCTTTGACCGTCATTTTCACTCAACTGAATTTCTTCCTCTGCTGTCCCTTCACCATATAGCCTCCTCTTATCACGTCTAATGACTCTTTTGACTTCAGAATGTAAACTCCAGTACTTTGCTCCAAGTACTTCAACTACCTGGCCATCATCATATTGTTCTTCACTTCTTAACTTCGCCTCTTTCCTTTTCTGGATTGCATTCCATGTTTCATCTGACATCCACCTTTTCCTTCTCGCTTTTTCCTTGTTCTTAGCAGTGCAAAACTTCTTTTACCTCTCTCCACATTTGATTAATATCATTGTCTTCAGATTCCATCAAGCTCTTCAGGACTAGAAACCTGTTCCTACATTCCCACTGAAACTATTCCTTCGTGTTCTCATCATTTATCAGCTCATCAAAATCATATTTATTACCTCCTGTACAGTTACCATTAACGTTTCTCTTAAGTTTTATTTTAATCTTTAACATAACCAGTTGATGATCACTAGCTATATCTGCCCCTCTCCTTATGCAGACATCTTGCAAATAACTCCTATGCCTTCTGCTAACTGTAATGTGGACAGTCTGATTACAGTATTCACCACATGGTGAAATTCAATTAGTTTTATGTATTTTTCTATGCTCAAAGATGGTTCCACCATCGAAAGGTCATTTCCCAAACAAAAGCTTCTAAATCGCACCCCATTTTCGTTTTTTTATATCAACACCCTCCTTACCCACACAGTCTTCAAAGCCATCCCTACTACTATCAGCAATCGTATTAAAATCAACAATGCAAACTAACACAATCATGTCTTGCCACTCTATTCACTACATGCTGCAACTTCTCATAAAAGTCATCCTTTCATCAGCTGCCTCATTTGTCGGAGGGTACCCTACCACCATACTGATATTTCATGGTCAGATTTTAAACGAGCATAAATCAAGCGCTCATTAATTGGCTCAAACTCACATAGTGCCTTGCAAGCATCTCTACTCAACAGTAAGCCTACTCCTTGGTAATGATTTCCATCACTCCTACAAGAAATCAACAAAGTAATACCATCTTCCGAATTCATTTTATCAACTCCATTCAACCTCGTTTCTGTAAGAGCACGAATATCTATATGGTATTCCTTGAACGCTGAAATAAGTTCTTCTATTTTACCAGCTTGATTGAGAGTTTGCTTGACAGTTCGAACATATATATATCTATATCTGTCTATCTACCTATCCCCGTTTTGACTTTCTTCATTACCTCCGCTACTTCCATCCCACTGATTTCTTTCTCTCCTCTCATCTTTCTCCTTCTCCCAACAATTCCACAGCCTCTTATACTCACATTACTTTCATTCTCTATGTTGAACAATTCCTTAAGATGTTCTCTTCATCTGCTCACTTTTTTTCCCTTCTCCTCTTGAAATCTACCATTTTATCGTTCACTCCCCGACCTAGTTTTATTTATCACCCTGTCTAACTCTTTTTACCTCTTTCCAGAACATTTTCTTATACTCAGATTCCTTCCAAATTCCGCATCCCTTCTTACGCTCTCTTATACATTTTTTCATTTCTTCTTCTCTTCATATAACGCTCTTTTCTGTATCTCAACTTCCTCCATGCAGCTGCTTCATACCCACTATATGCATTCTTCTTTTGCACCACAGCCTGTCTCACTTCTTAAGACCACAATGCTGTTCCTTGCACCCCCTTTCGTCTTCCCATCACCCCACACACTACCTCACATGCTGCACAGATATCTTTTGTGAACATCTTGCACACACCTTACACGTCCCCCATGTACTACAAATCGTATTCACCCAATCGCCCCTCCACTTTTTACTTATATTCTGGCTTTTTGCCCATCCTTTTGCAACCTTTCTACTCTTCATGTATAGACTTGACGTATTTCATCTTCCTGTTCAGGCCTGTGTGGTTCGAGGCATTTCTCATGGCATCCCTCACCGCCTCTTTACTGTTATCCTATACCTCACACCACTTTTATTTCCAGACTGTTACATGGCTTTATTAATCTTTCATCAGCGTCTCTCTCTCTCTCTCTCTCTCTCTCTCTCTCTCTCTCTCTCTCTCCCCCTCTCTCTCTCTCATGACCGCACCACCTACCAATACACCATCAGCATTTGTTTCCTTACCTCTCTAATTCTGTCCCTGCTGTGAAGCCATTTTCTCTTTCATGTTCAGAAATGTTTAACAATAATCAAATAAAAACATTACAAGGTGTTTACATTGCACTTTTTCAATTTCTTATGAAGGCAGAAAGAAAGTCAATAAATGCACCATTATTATAAGTAACAAGAAATATTTTCATTAAATGTCTTTTTTTTTTTTCTTTTCTTCAGAATCACTTCGAATCAGACGGGGATGTCTACAAAGACACCTTTTTGCATTCGACATCAGAAATCCTTCAAGAACTTGGTCATTTGATAGATCTGGGAGTGTCTACAGTGGAAGCCCTCAAAGATTCCTTCGTTATGTGGTGAGTGGTTATTATTTATTTATTTATGTATTTATTTATGTGATATTTATGCACCATTACAAATCACTGAGATTTTTCCTGTATTTGAAGCTGATTATTTAACGTAAAATGGTAACTGGGGTACCGATAGCTTTTCATACAGCACAGAATTTAGTGGCATAGGACTGATATATACCTGAATGAAATAACTTTCTTTTATCTTACCCTCGTAAATTTTAAACATGGTGGTATAATGTTATTGTAAGGAAAGTATGACGGTTAATTTTAAGTGGTAGGTTTAATATTAAAAATCAATTTAGCCAAAATGGGTGAGGGGGGAGCGGAGTGAATCTAGCAGATAATTTTTATACTGCGCACACAAAAAGTGACTATTGTTCAAGTACTTTAATGCCAGTTCAAGGTGATGTTCAGGATGGCCTGGTGAATGAAAAATTTTTGCTGAATGATACGCGAATTACAAATCACAAATTCATATGTAATTTTTTACATTAACTTGGCCGAAACCTGAATGCTGACTTCCAAAAATGGACCGACACTTGGATATGGTGCTAGTCACGAAGAATTGCTGTGGAAAGTATTTAGAACCGTAGCATTGACTGTTTGCCACCGAGCTACGAAAAATAAGCTGCAGAAGGACGAAAATCTGGTCCGAGTTAGTGTAAAAACAGTATATACAGTTTAAACTATTGTGTCATCCTCTGTAACAAACATGCGCTACACTTATAGTTACCTATATTTTCATTGTTTGTGTACGAGTCAAACTTCACTGCATCTGGTTTTCTGCCAGCCCTTAAACCTCGAGGGGCAAAAATTTATTTTGTCTGGCTGTAGTAACTTTTCGAGGAGCTTACAATGACTGATGTTTGTTGTCAGCTCATCCCTCTCCACTACATCATAACTATTCGATATAATAATTGTCCCCAGAGCTGACTAAAACCACGTATATGTAGCATCGTTATAATGACAAGTTGCAATAATATAGAATCTCTCTCTCTCTCTCTCTCTCTCTCTCTCTCTCTCTCTCTCTCTCTCTCTCAGGCAGGCTCACATCGACACCCGGATCTACCTCAAGTTCATCATCGCCAAGAATTCACAAATGCAGATGGATCTCGGTCAGTGTACACAGGCAGAGAGAGGATATTGCTTACTGCTAAAGCCTGGCCACTGCTCCATATAAAATTTTTTTTGACAAGCCAATTCTGGCAATGAGGGAGGTGAGTTGAGTTTACACAATTATCATCTGTCCATCCATAATATATAACAATTTTACTTATATATCCATTACCTATTTACATATACATCAATCCATAATTCATATTTCATTCCTGCATCATCATCATCATTAGCAACATCAACCAGTAAAGTGTGCATCATGAGTGCATGACGAGCGAGAGAGCAAGCGCCATGTTAGCACAATTTCCCTCTGATATAAAATTATAGGGGGAATCAACGACACTTAATTGCTAGAGTCGTAACAGTGTTATGATGGGATTTTTTAAAAATTTGATTTCGTAATTAAGTCGTTCACCAAAAAGATTCAAACACTCCCTTGGAAAACTCGAGATTTGTAGGGGTTCCAATGTCTTTATGGGTGTTTCTAGTTGATAACAAAATTCATTGAATAGATTTATCACAAGCAGAAAGAACTCCAAGTTTACTTCACTTCTGCTTGGTGAGAGGGTCGGATTGGGCCGGGTCAGGCTGGGCCGCTCATTGCCAAACTTAACTGAAAGTAAACATCTCTCGCTCGCCCATAATTATCAGCAATATCATCAGCCAACTGAACATCATTAACTCATCGTCATCAACAACATCAATCATTAACAATATTATCAGCCATTAAACAGTACAATACATGATTAACTGAACTGCAGTCGAATGCTGCAATTCACTTATTACAATCATTACATTTACTTGAAATATCTTGAAAATAAATACTGTCATTGTACTGTCACATTTTTAATTTTAATTTTAATTTTTTTTTTAAGGATGATACTCTTCAATACAATCAGTATATGTGAAAATGTCTTTGAATGATTTGAATGTTACTTACTGCCGACACCTTTTGTTGCAATGTCTAAGATTGTAAAATTAGTACTTGCTACTACTTTCTTTTTTTAGATTTCTAATACTATTTTGTTACTATCTACCATTATATTTTGTTGAAAAATCATTAAATGATCAAAACGTTTGTTGTGACCATCAGCTTTTGCTGTAATGTTAAATATTGATCAAGTTCTATCAGGTTTCATTCAATTTTGGTAGATTTTTTTTTTTATGGTTTGAATACTACTCAGTACCATCATTTTTTATGATGTTTCCATTCTTGTCAACTATTTGCTTCCTAACGTAATTATTTGTGGTAATAATAAATACTGACCACATTGTTGCTTTCTACAACAATTTTTTGTTGAAAATTCTAATATTAATCAAAATGCTAATTACTGCAATTAATATTTGTTGAAATTTTGAATACTGATAAAGTGAAGGGATCCATAGGGTGGAACACTGAACTGCAACTGAAGACCAAAGGGAAACATTATAATATGGCTAAAAATCTGCATTTTTCCCTTTGGCTTTCGGGTGCAGTATTCTAGCCCGTGGATGGCCTCACTTCATTCATTATTCTTCATTATTATCATCATCATCAAAACCACCATCTGTTAATTATATTTATATCTATATATCTCTCATCTCATCAGCCGTTTGAGTGTCCACTGCAGGACCGGCCAATCCCGGCCGAACTGGGGACGATACAGCCAATGTATCTTTACCAAGTGGCTTAGGCTGTCTGCTAGAGATTGTATGTAGGGTGAGAAGTGCTGTCCAAACTCCTGTGCTATCGACTAACGTCTTTTGTTCCTTCGATTTTTTCATATCTTAGGGACAGGAAAATAAGGTAGAAGTAGATGATGTATATTCCCATTCTGCACTCAGTTAACGCCGGTGTGCCGCAAGGATCAGTTCTGGCGCCAACCCTATTCCTGGTTCATATTAATGATCTCTTATCTGTCACCCACAATCCCATCCACTCATACGCAGATGACTCAACACGACATAGTTCATTCACACTCAGACACCCATTTACAAAATCTAATATCTCTACCTCTCAACTCAGTACAGTCATTTCCATAAATCAAGACCTATCTATGATCAGTAAATGGGGACAAAACAACCTTGTCTCATTTAATCCAAGTAAAACTTAATACTGTATATACAATTTACTAATAGACAGATATTGCCAGATTCGTACATTACCTTCAGTGCTACAAAAATTCCCATCTCCAAAAGTATTGAAATTCTTGGCATCTCACTTAACAATGCCCTCAGCTGGACCTCTAATGTTATATCACTTGCTAAAACCGCCCCCCCAAAAATTAGATTATTGTACAGAGTCCGTAACTTCTTCACTGACGTGCAGTTAGCTGTAATTTACAAGAGTCATGTGCGCTTTCAGCTTCAATATTGCTCACCCTTGTGGAATGGATGTGGAGTGGTTGCATTAAAACAACAAGACAAAATTCAGAACAAAGCTGTTAGAATCATGAACAACCCTGCCATTACATATAAACTACCTCCCCTGCAATAAGAAGGAATGTTGCCTCCCTTGCATTATTTTACAGATATTTTTTTGGCAAATGCTCAGACGAAGCTGCGTCCATGGTGCCACCTCTGCATCTGGTATATATATATATATATATATATATATATATATATATATATATATATATATATATATATATATATATATATATATCCATCGTCCAATCCTGCATTGCCCCATGAGGAGCGTAGGACCCCGGGACTAGGCAATTGGTCCCGACATTTAAGATGAGAATGACCAACCTCCCTCATCCCTGAGCGGCATTACATGAGCAATCAACCCCGACCACGCCATGGATATAAACCTTCACCGGCTTAATTTGATTGGAGTGCAATAATTACCCACTAAACCACCAGGCGCCAAAATTTGATTATATGGTTACCACCCAACATAGTAAATGGTTTCCTGGTGTACAGGAAACCATTTGGATTGTCACTCAGTGTAGAGTCACCCACAGGCACATGAAAGAAGAAAGAATGAAGGAAAGAGAGACAGAAGACGGAGTATAAAGTTACCTGTAGGGAGAAGGAGAAGGAAAGAGTGAAGGAAAGAAAGACAGAAGATGATGGAAGGAAAGAAGGATGGAGGAAAGGAAAGGGCAGACACCCAACAGCAGCACTACATCGAGAGAGTGGATAGTGAGCACCTCCACCTCTCTCTCTCTCTCTCTCTCTCTCCGTATTGTTACAGAGTTGCAACAACTGACTTGGTCTATCTGACCATGGGAAATAGCAGTTCTTCTATTATAGTTAATTAGGTGAGTGAAACACTTGGTAGTCAAACTCTTAGTCTACTATACATTTGACTTATACTACAGGGTCTGAATATTTACATGAAATAAGTTCACAATCGAGTTACGAGTTGTGAATCTTACATAGAACAGATACACATAATAGGTGCACAAACAAGATCTTGGTACACAAACAAGATACTGCTACACAAACAGGATACTTCTACACAACAAGAAACAGGTACACAACCCGAGATGCTATCTTAAATCAAGTGGAGAGACAAGTTACATAAATTGGGCAAGTAGGTACTTATATACTAAGTGGCTTTAACTTGGTGGAGTCTTGGATCACTTCTACATGACAAGTGGTCTGAGCTCGAAGAGGAGAGAGAGAGCTCTTCCTCACTTCTCACAGATTATATGGGCAAGGTCTAAGAGACAGAGTTTAATCCCCACTGCCCTCATTGCCTCACATGAAGCGATATATAGGCCACCCCTGGCCACGCTGATCGCCTCATGTGAGGCAATGGGTCTTGGTGCCATAATTTCAAGCACGAGGAAGTGTCAGTGGTTTCCATGGGAACGTTGAGTCTCCCTGTACATCATCAGAGCTGTTGGGAAACCCAGCCATACCACAGTTGCAAATACCGCATTTTTAGTAATTCAGTTCTTTGTAGCCCAGCAATGGAGGATTCACGCCCATTTGCCTCCCCCAGTGCTGGCGACTTATTGCCATTCTCACACCCGCACAAGAGGCATAAATTACAAAACGACGAGGGTGATGACGAATTCGAGCTCAGAAACACTTGGTCTGATGACAAAAAGTCAACTTAATATTATACCAAAAAGTCCGAAAAAATTAGTCAGGGAAGGTAATCAGGTTGATAATAAATAGCACGGTGAGGATTAATAGAGGTCCACCCTACATGAATCAGTGACACCATACCTTGCTGACTCATGCCTACCTGGTGGCCTAGAACAAAGGATGCCACCAGGCTGAATCCACTTAAGAGATCAGTGGTTCTTAAAAGATTGATGGTTTGGAGAGAGTATGGAGTTGTTATCCCGCCTAACTCTCATTAACGTCTCTGGGCTGTCATCGAGAGTTTATTTTTAGGAGGGTGTCCAGTGCAGATCATTAAAATGGTCACTCCATAATCTGCAGGTAGAGAGCATCATTCTCAGGCAGGAGGGGAATCCAGTGACGGCCAGTTAAATCGTGGGAAACAAACCCACGTGATAGTAGCCCACGTGATACCTCCTGTCCTGGAAAAAGAAATTTCAAGGAGAAATCTTGTGTTTCACATACAATCAAGCCCTTGACAGACAACTGACAATGACTTTGGTCACCCCTCTGATACGGTGAATTTCCAAGGAATACTCTTGTAGGACGAGGGCCGAATGGGTCAAACTCGAATATTTATACTTAGATTTGGCCAGGAATTTAAGGAAGTGATGATTGGTGCAGACTTTGATTGAAGTGGAGCCAGAGGCGTTTAAAACCAGAAGGCCGCAAGCAACATTTTTTTTTTTTTTTTAATGAGAAAAAGACCCTAAATTTTTTTTTTATTTCTCAGCAACTACTATACATAGACAGCTGGGAATTGCTCTGTTTTAAAGGTATGGGCCATAGAATGTTTGTACAGGACAGGCATCAAGTTCGGCTAGCATGTGCGCGCGCATCTGCCAGGTAACCAACCCTCATAACATTTTTTTTATGTTAAAAGCGTTTTTTTTTTTATATTATATTGATCACTGATTTCTGGAAAAAATGTAAAAATAGTGTAGGACGGTTAATAATAACACTTTGTAATAATAATGGGACACAAGATAGTACGATAATAAGGCAGTACACTTAGGCTAGTATAGTAAGTTAGAATGAGAGAGTAAGAGTATTATTGTAGATAATAACAATAATCATCATCATCAAAATAATAATAATAATAATAATAATAATAATAATAATAATAATTTCTTATTTTTTTAATTATTATTACAGTTCTTTTTCCATTTATTAATAAAACATTATTTTTATGATTATTCCAATAACACCCATACCATTCTTGTCTCCTTGTTAAAATCTAAGCCCCAAATATTACAAAATAACTCTTAATTCACGGGCATAGTCAGCTTGGTAAAACATCCATCCCTGGATGGTGGCCCCACACTCCTCCCGGCCATTAAGTGACCTGTTGATACACTTACGTAAGGTTGGTCTGCGTCGCGACACATTTTAGCTTTATTTTTCATCCATTCTGACATGTTTCGTTCTCTTTTCCTACCCCGTGAGGCCTGTGGGTCCTACGGTTACTGCCATCACTAATAGTTGTTAGATACATCAGATCAATCACAAAATATGCAAAAATCACGGCACAAACACACATGGAGGAGTAGAATCCTTGGTGTGAGTAGGGAAACTGAATGAACACCAAGGGACGCATGATAGGAGGGAAGTGATTGGATTAACTGAGCCAACTTTGTGCCTAGACGCACGTTCATTGGCTCGCCACCGCCTACGTGCTATGCATCATGTATCGCCATTAGCTGGCATTTGCTGCCACCCAAAACTTGTGGCCTTCTGACTCTTACCATACATGATTTCATGTCCTCCAGGTAACACAGGCTGGTTATATATATGACTTCTTTACACCTTTCGACCATATTGCCAGTGCCAGAAGGCATCAGGTATACTTACCCCAGACAAAGAGCGGTCCTGTTGGGACCCTGAAATGCTTAACTCCATTTCCTCAGATGTGGTGCTTGGACCTTCTGGTTTTAAACGCCTCATTTAATGTTTTAGGGCTAGTATGAGGGCAAGTAGTTCGTTTTCTATGGTAGAGTATTTCTATTGTGCCTGATTAAATTTCATACTAAATTAACACACTGGCATTTCCCCAACATCACAGTTATCTTGCAGCAACATTGTACCAGCCCCAATTCCACTAGCATCAACAGCTAATTTGAATGGCTTCCTGAAAATAGGGGCCTGAAGTACAGGCTGACTAGACAGAACTGCTTTTAGCTTAGAAAATGCATTTTCACAATTTGACTTCCACGCTTACTTAACATTCTTCTGCAACAAGTCAGTTAAGGGAGCTACAGTGATAGAGAAAATACTGACAAATATTCTGTACTAACCTTCCATCCCCCTAAATTTCTGCAACTCTCTTGTTCTTGGGTTGGGTTAACTGGCTTATGGCTTGAATTATAGCATCAGGGGGACACACCTGATGTAACCCCACCATGTACCCGAGGTATTGTACCTGGACCTTTCCAAACTCATATTGTTAAATTAACAACTGGGTTGGCAGAGGGTAGTTGGTGTAATAAAGCATCCAGGTGCTCAAGGTGTTTCTTCCAGGAGTCACTAAAGATTACTACATCATCAATGTAAATCACACACCCCTACAGACCCCTGGTAACCTCGTTCATCAACCTCTGGAAGGTGGTAGGTGTATTTTTCATACCATTTGGTGCTGCCACCAACTGCAAAAAAAGAGCTTCCCTGAACCCTCTCAGTAAGGGGGACCTGCTAGTACCCTTTTAGTTATTCCAACTTGGTAATGAACTGGGCACTTCTATTCTGTCAGTGCAATTGTCCACGCTAGAAGGAGGATAGGAGTCTGACTTAATGAGCAAGCTCACCTACCTAAAATCAATACAGAACCGGTAGGACCCACCAGGTTTCAGGACCATCGTGACGGGGGAGCACCACTCGCTCTGGCATGGCAAAACTAACTCCTGTTGCAGCATGTAGTCTGGCTTCGCCTGCAGGATGGACTGCTTGTTAGGGCTGGCACGGCAGGGGAACTGCATCACTGGCTAGGTGTCTCCCACATCCACGTCATGTCTGGCAGCCTCTGTCTGCCCTGGGGTGTCTCTGAAAACGTCTGGAAACTTCCCAAAAAGGGTGATGAGTGAAGCTCACCTTTCCTCTGTGAAATGAGAGTTTATTGGTAAGCACCCACCATGCATCAGATCTGTTCATCCAGCCAGTAATGTCCAGCAGGCCACTCTCGTCCTCCTTAATCTCCACGTTGGATATGACACATGCTCCACTTGAGGAGTCCGTGCCTTCTTGTCAGTGGTACTCCTTTAATATATTCGCATGGCACAGCCTACATCCTTTATGCTGATCCAGGGTCCTAACCACGTAAATGATTTTCCCTACTCTTCTCTATAGTGTGAGGGCCAGAAAATCTAGTTTGCCGAGGTTGACCATGGGCCAGGATTAAAACTAGCACCTGATCTAGTGGGGAAAACTCCCTGATTGCTGCTTTACAGGAATGATCATACCACCTCTTCACCTTCCCCTGGGCCGACTCCAGGTTAGTCCGGGCTATCTCCAAATTACTTAGGAATCTCTCTTTGAAATGTCATACTTGAGTAAACTAACTTGATCATCGCCTTGGAACCACTGTTTCTTAAGTAGTATGAAAGGTCTTCTCATTTCATGTCCAAAAATCAACTGAAAGGGAGAATAGCATTGGGATTCGCTTGGGGTCTCACAGATGGAAAGCAACAGCAGAGGCAAACCTTTGTCCCACTCCTTCTCATGACTAGTGCAGAATTTCTTTACCATAGCCTTCAACGTTCCATGGTATCTTTCCAAGGCTCCCTGACTCTGAATAAGGTTAATCAATCCTCCATCAACATCAATAAGGGTGTTATCTGGATCAGAGTAAGACAACCTAGCGAAGAAAGTATCTCCAAGGGAAATATCATCCTTACAGTATCAGGTAAAACACTAGAGTGACTAGCACCATCACTCTTACATTCAATCACATGGCCGGACTTTGCCGTCATGGACCTGGTTACAGCACAGGCACGGAAATTTTTTTAACATCCTAGCTCCTGATTTTGAGGATTCTGTGACACTCATGGAACGGCACTCACTCGTCCTCCAGCCAAGTCGTTACCTAAAAGAAAAGTAGCCCCTTCCACAGGTAGCTGGTCTACTTCATCCACATATGCTGTTCCTGTAACTAAATCTGACTTGAGCTTCACTTCAACCAGGGAAACAAATATAATTAGCAATTCCCTGCAAAGGCACATGCTCAAGGGAATCAGCTACATTTGTTAAATGCCGTAACACAAGAGATTGTGAAGCACCAGTATCTTGAAGAATAGTGGCTTCCTTACAATGCCCATTAGCTGAAACAACTCTTTTAGAAATAAAGTCATCAAATGCAGCATCTGGGAAGGAGTCACGTCGTTCAGTGCTTGGGGGCTGGGGGCATCCTGAAGGGGTAACTTCATCACGGTTAACCACGGCCTGCACCACCTCAGACTGGCAGTCGTCAAACAGGAGCTCTGCAGGAGTTTTAACAATAACTACAGCTGGCTCCTGAGAGGCCTTACTAATAACAGATGACTGCTGGACAAGTAATTTTCGACCGCTCACACCAGTAAGTACACGTTCCCCATTGGTGTCCCCAAAACCCTGAGAATTCACAAATGTGATGGGCTTTGGCTTGAGTCAGTGCCCAATCTTTCTCCAGCAAAACTACTCAGTATGATCCTTTCTATTGCAATAGTTACAAATTTGGGTCTCTTTCCCCGACACCCTTATCTACATTGTCCACCAACACTTTAGGGGCTCTGCTAGACTTTAGGGAGGAAGACTTCCCTGAGTCACCAGGAATGACACTTTTCATTACAAGAAGATGGGTTCACAATTTGCTCTGCTTTTCATCCTCATACAGTCAAAGGGGGCTTACAGTCAAAACAATGGACCACCTTATAATTATCAGCTAACACGGCTGCTTTAGCAAGGGTGTCCACCCCTTTTTCAATCAAGTAAGTGGCTATATCCATAGAAACACTAGTGAGGAAGCTCTCCAAGACATAAGCTCCTTCATCTCAGAGAAGCTACTAAAATTCTTTGAGTGAAGCCACTGATCTAGCAAGTCTGCAAGTGTCATAGCATACACCACATGCGTCTGGTTCCTCCACTTGTTCACAGTTCAGAATATGATTCGGTAGTCTTCTGGCAAAAGCTTGTATGCCTTAAGGATTGGACGTTTAACAATCTACAACTGGTACACTGAGTGGTGGTTAATGCAACACAGACCTCTTGAGCCTTTCCTTTTAAAACACTTTGCAACAATACTGGCCAGGAACTGTTTGGTCAAGAGATACCATCCACCACCTTTTCGAACATGTGAAAATATTTGGTGACATCTTGCTCATTAAAAAAGGGAACCAGCTTCATATTTGTTGCCACATCAAATGCCTCATCAACCTAGAAACAAGAACGAAGGGAACTACTGAGCTGCTTAAGGTGAAACTCATGATCCATTTCCTCCTCTCTCATATGGGTGTGTAATTCCAACTCCTTTAATTTATTCTTGGCTAATTCAAGCTTTAAGTTGTCACAAACATTGGGAAGTGGTGGCTTTCTCAAAAAACTACAGTGAGCAAGAGAATCTTGATCTAAGGTTCAAGGTCAACATTTAGTGCACTGTCATCAGGTCTATAATATACTGGTGTTTCAGAGCTCTCTAAGGCGGGGACAGAATCTAGCAACTCTGGCTCAACTTCATCTCATTCTCCAAACATAGCCTGTAAAACTGCATTGAAGAAAATAGATTTGCTGACATTCCCATGGAATTTCAGCCAAAGAGATCAAGCCACAATTTTGAGCTCGGCTTTCATGAGCCTTTCCACCTCAAGTGTACTTGGCTCAGATTCCACAAATGCTCTAACATCACCGTCACTAGTTAGCACCATGATAGCATTTTTTTTAGGTTAGGTTAGTATCAAGAACTGTGTATCTAGGTGAAGTCGCCAAATAATATGTTATGGATTTGCAACTACCAACTCGGTCTATCTGACCATGGGAAATAGGGTTCTTCTATTATAGTTAATTAGTTTGGTGAAACACTCGGTAACCAGACTCTTAGTTTACTATACATCTGATTTATACTACAGGTTCTGAATATTTATATGAAATAAGTACACAATCAAAGCTATGAATTTTGAATGTTACATAGAACAGATACAAAAAACAGGTGCACAGACAAGGTATTGGTACACAAACAAGATACTGGTACACAAACAGGATACTGCTATACAACAAAAAACAGATATGTAACCTGAGATACCATCCTAATGCAAGTGGAGGGACGAGATACATAAAAGGGGCAAGCAGGTACTTATATTCTAAGTGACCTTAACTTAGTGAAGTCCTTGATCACCTCTACATGACAAGTGGTCTGAGCCCAAAGAGGAGTGAGAGAGCTCTTCCTCACCTCTCATAGATTATATGGGCAAGGTCTAAGGGGCAGTTTAACAGAGCTCTGCCCTACATCAATCAGTGATGCTGTACCTTTCTGACTCACACCGATCTGGTGGCCTAGAACAAAGGATGCCACCACGCTTAATCCACTTAAGAGTTCGGCGTTCATTTAAAGATTAAGGTTTCGAGGTATTATTATGTTGTCATCCCACCTGATCTTCATTAATGTCTCTGGGCTGTCATCCAGGTCTATTTATAGGCAAATGTCCATTGCAGATCATTAAAAAAAAAAAAAGGTCACTCCATAATCTGCAGGTAGAAAGCATCATTCCCTGGCAGGAGGGGAATCCAGTGACAGCCGGTTAAATCCTGGGAAACAAACCCGCGTGGTACTAGCCCACATGCTATATATATATATATATATATATATATATATAGTGGTGAAAAAGTTATATCTGAGCAAATTTGAAGGAGGGAGGAGGCGAAGTAGGCCAAGGAGAAGGTGGAGAGATATGGTGGACGAGTGTTTGAGGAAGAGAGATTTGGAAGTCGGTGAGGCTTGGGAACTGACAAGAGATTGAACTGGCTGGATGAATGTTGTGAGAAGTGCATGATCAGGAATTTGGTACCCCCTTTTAATGTGGCAGCATCTGGATTGACTCAATCGGATACTTTTATGTGAAGCTACAGAACGTGGTGAATGTTTTTGGCGTATCCGATAGAGTCAGGATTCTGGGGGGACTGAATGATCAGTGAATGGAAACATGACCCATTGGTCTTGGCAAATTTTGGCTGTTTGGACATTGGTACTCCTCACCCTGCCCTAGGGTGGGAAAGGAAGTCCTGATGATGATGATGATATATTTATATATCTATATATATCTTTATCTATCTATCTATCTATCTATATCTATCTATCTATCTATCAATCTATATATATATATATATATATATATATATATATATATATCATCATCATCATCATCATCATCGTCATCATAAGCCATTTCAAGTCCATTGCTGAACAAAGGCCTCCCCCAACCTTTTCCATGAATTCCTTGACCTAGCCAATCTTTGCCATGTTTTCCATGCAACTTATTCTGACTCATCTCTCCACCTTCTATCTGGCCTTTTTCTGCCACGCTTACAGTCTCTTGGTGTCCAGTCAGTAAGTCTCTTGCTCCATCGGTTATCCCTGATTATTGCTAGATGGCCTGTCTACCTCAGTTTCTGTTGTTTTATAACTTCTATAATATCTTGACTTTAGTCTGCTCCCTCATCCAAGTTGATCTTTTCCTGTCTCTTAAAATATTCCCAACACTGAGCTTTCCATTGCTCTCTGAGAATGGATTAATATACTTACCATCGATTTTGTCAGGTTTCCAGATCTCAACCATACGTCATAGCTGGAATTATACACTCGTTATATACTTTTCCTTTCATACAAACTGGCAAGTTACTTTTCATAATGTCTCTATGTTTACCAAAAGCTTTCCACCCAGTCGTAATGAGTTATTTCACTATCGTGATCTTTCATTCAATTCATTTAACATTTCTTGCAATATCTCTGCTGTTTCTGAGATTATTACAGTGTCGTCTAAAAGTCTTAAATGGTTTAGCTTTTGTCCATATATATCCACTCTTATGCTTTCCCAGTTAAGCTTTCTACAAATATTTTTTAGCCATGCTGTAACTAATTTTGGTGAAGTTGTATCTCCCTGACGCATGCCCTTCTCGATCTTTATTTTTTTGAGTCCTTATGTAATTTAACTGTAGCAGTTCCCTCTTTATGTATGTTTTCTAGCAGTTTTACAATGTTGTAATTAGCTCCTTGCTCTCACAGTGAATTTATAATTGCTATGTGCTCCACTGAGTCGAAAGCCTTTTCGTAACCAACAAAATCTAAGCACAGTGGTTTACTATATTCTGTAGTTTTCTCAATTTGCTGATTCATTGTGTGGATGATCAGTAATCGAGTACCCATTTTGGAATCCATTCTGTTCACGAGATTGGTTTTCCTCCAAGTTTGTTTTTATTCTCTTCGTAAGGACTAGTGAAGAGTTTGTAAACGAGTGATAAGTAGCTAATGGGGTCGATGGTTATTAAGATCTTACTGTATGAGTCACCTTTTTTGTAAAGTAGAATAACTATTGGCTAACACCATGTTTTGGTGTTGTGTGTGTGTGTGTGTGTATATATATATATATATATATATATATATATATAGCTAGGCTGCTTCCCCCAAGGAAAGGGAGGTAGCCGAGACAGGATGACGCACTCATAATTTACTCATCCACTCAAACATCTTAGCCCCATAGGGAAGAAGAGACAGATTCTGACCATACCACACCGCACGAGGGTCAACTGCGCAGTGCAATCAGTGACATCCACGGCAGGGCCCGACAGCAGAGCTGGTTTACCCCTGCCACATCATAATAGACCCATCCCCTTACCCGCACATTACCTGATCAGCTGATCAGACAAATGTGGGAGAATATCCCCTCAGGGCTGCGTCATCATTTATTCATTCACAATTTCTCTCCATTCATTTCTATCACGCACAGCCACTCTTCCTTGCTCAACAGACATCCCTCTCGCATCCAAAGCTCTCTTCACACTGTCCATTCATCCTATTCGTGGTCTTCCTCTCAGTCTACCACCTCTCACATCAAATCTAGTTATCTTTATCACCAGTCACTCATTATCCATTCTCTTCATATGCCCAAACCATCGCAACACCCTCTGCTCAACCTGATCAGCCATTTCCTGAACAACTTCAGTTCTCCATCGCACTTCATCATTTCTCGCTCGATCCATACGAATCACTCCACACATACTCCTCAGACATCTTATCTCCATTACATTCAAACGTATCCTTTCTGCTACACCCATATTCCATTTTTCAGCCCTATATAATGCACTCGGTACTACAACACTCTCATACAGCCTTCTCTTTATATCCATCCTAAACAAACGATATCTAAACACTTTTTTCATTCCTCCCAGCACCTTTCCTACTTCATTCATTCTAAACTTCACTTCTGCGTCTATTCTTCCATCCACAGCAACATGTGACCCTTAATACTTAAAACACTCTACCTCCTAAAGCAACTCACCATTCAAAACTATATTCATCATTCAACCATCTACCAACCTTGTATACTTCATCACTTTACTCTTATTGTCATTTACTTTCAATTTCCTTCTTTCACACACCCTTCCAAACTCCCCTACCAACTGTCTCAATCTCTCCTCTGAATCAACCACCAGTGCAGTATCATCTACAAACAGCAGCTGCTTCAGATTCCAGTCTCTACCATCAACATTCACCAGACTCAGACCTCCACCCGGCACTGTTCCATTCACCTCCCTTACAACACCATCCATATAAATATTACACAACCAAGGTGACATCACACATCCCTGTCGCAGCCCCACTAGCACGGGGAACCAATCACTCACAGTATTTCCCATTCTTACACATGCTCTACTATTTACATAAAAACTTTTCACTCCTTTTAGTAACCTACCATCAAGTCCAAACAATCTTATAACAGTCCACAAAGCCTCCCTATCAATTCTATCATGCGCTTTCTCTAAATTAATGAACGCCCAAAACGCATCCTTTTGCTAAATACTTTTCACACACCTGTCTTACAGCAAACACCTGATCCACGCATCCCCTCCCTCTCCTAAAGCCACACTGCTCATCACTAATCACTCTCTCTGTACCCTCTCTAACTCTCTTAATTAACACTCTAACATACACCTTACCTACTACACTCAACAGACTTATACCCCTAAAGCTAGTACATTCATACTTATCACCCTAACCTTTATACAACGGGACCACACAAGCATTTGCCCAGTCTACTGGCACCATACCTTTCACAAAACACACATTCAGCAATCTTACTAATCAGTCACCAATAGTCGCTCCACCACCTTTCAGGGATTCCACAGCACACCCAACCAAACCTGCAGCTTTCCCTGTTTTCATCTCCTTTACTGCCTCCTGCACTTCCTCCTTCGTGATAAAAGAATCATTCAACTCTCCCAACACATTTATTCCTTGCATCCTTCCATCCATCACAATCTCAGCCTCCCTTTCCTCCTCTACATTTAATAATCTTTCAAAATACTCTGCCCATCTCTTCCTTACTGCATCCATCTCAATTAACATCCTTCAATCCTCTGCTTTTAATCGCCTTTCGTTTCCAGACTCTCCCTTTCGCACCCTTTTCACCTCCTTCCAAAACATTTTCTTATTCTGTTGAAAATTCTCAGTCAACTGCCTACCCCACCTATCATCTGCTGCCACTTTAGCATCACGCACAGCCCTCTAGCCCTATTCCTCTTTTCCTTATACCTCTCATATGACACCTCATCCTTCCTCTGCAGCCACACATCATATGCATACCTCTTCTCAGCCACAGTCATACTTATTTCCTCGCACCACCATTCACTTCCTTTTCTTACACCACCACCCACTCGTCTCACACCACACACCTGTTCCGCATGCCCCACCACATCACTCTTAAACGACGGCCATTGCTCCATCACACTGCCATTTTCCTGATCTTTCACTGCATTCCACTCACCTTTCAATTTCTCCTGATACTCTATCATTTTCTCTCTTTTATCCAACTCACTCACTTTCAAAACCTCCTTGCCACTTCTAACTCTCCTAGCTCTCACCCATCTCTTACCTACTCTTAACTTCCCTCCACCAGGTAGTGGTCTGACATACCTCCACCCTCCCCTCTCAGAACTCTCACATTCAATAATCTTCCTATTACATTCCTGGACATAACCACATAGTCCATCAATGCTCTATCAACAACCCTTCCACCCGCCTGGCTCACCCATGTATACTTATATCTTTCTTGTTGAACAAGGTATTTCCAATCACCATCTCTCGTTCAGTGCACATCCCTATCATTCGTTCCCCAATTTCATTTCTTCCAGGTACACCATACATACCAACTACACCTTCAACTGCTACATTTCCCATTCTGCATTCAGATCTCTCATCATTACCACATTCACATTCCCTCCAAAACTCTGCAGACACTCATCAACATCATTCCAGAAAGACTCCCTCCCGTCTTCATTCCTATCACTACCAGGCCCATATGCACTCACAAACACCCACAACTCATGTTCAGATTTCACTTTCACCCACATTAGTCTTGATGACTCGTCCTTCCATTCAATCACACACTGCTGTACTTCCGGACTCACTAATAAGGCCACACCTTCTCCTGTCCTTCCTCTATCAACACCTGACAATCTTCCATTCACACTTCCAAACTTGCACTCATCTTTCCCATGCATCTTCGTTTCACTCAAAGTTAACACATCCAAATTTCTTCTCACAAACATTCTCCCAGTCTCCTCCCTTTTAGCCTCAATCGTACTACATCCACCTACAGTCACGCGTACTAATTTCTGCTCAGGGGTTACCCCTTCCTTCCCCCCTCTACCCTGGACAGAGGGAAGGGGGGAATCGCGAACAAGTCTACCCCGCCTTCTGCCCCCAACTCCCCCATCCTCCACCTCCAGGTGCCAGTTACTGATTAGACGCAAATTTTCTCATGTCCTGTAAACATGACTAAACTGTCGTCGCACACGCTTTCAACGGCCAAGATTTGGACCATATTTTTAGAATAAATTATTACCGTATTGAACTGCATTCTCAAATTGAAAATATTCACCATCATTGTAAATCCAGTGTCGTCCGCTGCACAATTCTGGGTTCCAGTGCTTACCTTTTCACTACCCCCAGCTGTCTTTCTCTCTGTCTGTCTGTCTGTCTGTCTGTCTGTCTCTCTCTCTGAATTTACTTTTCCCACTCACTCGTTCTTTTTAAATTTATATAACTTTTTCTTTGCTTCTCTCCCCCTCTCCCTCTTCTCTCTCGTTCTTTGTCTTAAGTCTTCCCCGCCTCTCACCCCTCCCCTCCCCCCACCTTAGGCCTGATCAGCAGTCAGTTATACCGTTACCGCTCCTTCGTATATCGTGTGCAGGCAACATTTATCACACACACTTAGGTCAGATGTATAGAAAGCTATTATATATATATATATATATATATATATATATATATATATATATATATATATATATATATATATATAAAATTGTATTTCTCATTATGTGCCAAGTTCAAATAGAGAACACCAGACCAATATTCGTAATTTTTATTAGAGTGACCGTTCCACTTCACATAGCTGGGTAGCTGGGCTTATAAACTGCACACACACACACACACACACACACACACACACACACACACACACACACACACGACTAAAATTTTGCACTGACAGCGTGGCGACTACAAATATAGTCATTCTAACAACTGGATCTGGTGACTCCAAACCTTCCCTGTCCCAGTCAAATTCCTCATTCAATAACCGGTTATTGAATGAGGAGTTTGACTGGGACAGGGAAGGTTTGGAGTCAGCAGATCCAGTTGTTAGAATGACTATATTTGTAGTCGCCACGCTGTCAGTGCAAAATTTAAGTCGTGTGTGTGTGTGTGTGTGTGTGTGTGTGTGTGTGCAGTTTATAAGCCCAGCTACCCAGCTATGTGAAGTGGAACGGTCACTCTAATAAAAATTACGAATATTGGCTAGGTGTTCTCTATCTGAACTTGGCACATAATGAGACTGAAATCTTAATAAACAAAAATGATGGACAGAGTCAAAGAATAGCATATGAATCGATTAGAGAACTGAGTGGTAATGCAGGTAAACGCAAGGAAATACCAGTTAGAGACAGGGAAGGAAATTCATTGACCAAAGATGGAGATATTAAAAATAGATGGAAAGAGCATTTTGAGACAGTTCTTAATAGACCAATACCACCAGAAGAGGATATACCGTCTGCTCAGGAAGATTTAAATATAGAAACAGGAGAGTTGAGGCTTGCAGAAGTGGAGAAAGCAGTAAAACAGTTAAAGAATAATAAGGCACCAGGGGAGGATGGTTTATTTCCGGAAATGTTTAAAATGGAGGGGGATAGATTAATAATGATCTTGACCAAGCTATTCAATAAGATATGGGTGACGGGGTTACTACCACCAGTTTGGAAGAACGGTGTAATTGTTAAAGTTCCGAAGAAGGGAGACCTGAGTGAATGTGGTAATTGGAGGGGAATCTCTTTGTCACCGATAGCTTTGAAAGTTTTCAGTAGAGTGTTGTTAAATAGGTTGGAGCCGGTGGTTGAGGGTATTCTGAGGGATGAACAGGCTGGTTTTAGAAAGGGACGTGGTTGCAATGATCAGATCTTTATAGTTAGGCATTTGATGCAGCAAGTTAATGAAATGAGAGTACCGTTAAGTCTTTGTTTTGTTGATTTTGAAAAGGCTTTTGATAGTGTTTCGAGAGAGACTATGGGGAAGATCATGAGACATTATGGAATACCAGAGGAGTTTGTGAGGGTCATTATGAACATGCATGAGGACACATTTTGTAAAGTGATGGTTGATGGTTGTCTGAGTGATTCGTTTGAAGTCAAGTCCGGAGTAATTCAAGGTGGTGTTCTATCGCCTTTACTATTTATATTGGTCATTGATTACATTATGAAACGCGTTGGAACAGAAACCGGAGCAGGTATACTTTGGGGAGAGAACAGGAAACTTTTGGATTTAGATTATGCAGATGATATAGTTTTGATTTGTGATGGGCCAGAAGAGATGCAGAGAGTGTTGGACTGTTTGATGAGTGAAGGTCGCAAGGTGGGTTTGGTTATTAATTGTGGAAAAACTGAAATAATCAATATGAATATGGAAAATGCGCAGGAATGTGTAATTGGAGGTATGGTTGTAAAGCAAGTTGATAGGTTTAAATATTTAGGTACTTATTTAGCCAAGGATGGTTCTTTGAACTTTGAATTCGAGGAAAGGTTAAAGAAGGCTAATCAGGCAATGGGAATGCTTAAAAATATTTGGAATAATAACAATTTTTCTGTGCATACAAAAATCAAACTTTATAAGGTAATGGTTAGGAGTATCTTAATTTATGGACACGAGTCTTGGTACAGCACAGTGACTATGGAAATTAAATTCTTGGTGTTTGAAAAAAAAAAAAAAAAAAAAAAAGCACTTAGAAGAATATTAGGAGTTAAGTGGTGGGAAAGGATACCAAATAGTAGAATTAGAGAAATAACGGGAGTGCAGCTGGTCGATGAATATGTTTGGTTCTCACGATGGAAGTGGCTAGGACATGTGTATAGGAGACAGGGAATAGTACGAGGTACACCAGGGTGGGTGGCACTTGGCAGGAGAGGTAGAGGAAGGCCAAAAGAGACGTGGGTGAGGACAATGAGACGGGAAGCTGGAGATGAGTGTTGGGGAGATCTTGAGGAGTTAGCACAAGATAGGATGTGGTGGTGTGAGTTCATCGAGGCCCTATGCATCCCCGAGGGTGCCACAGGAAATGATTGATTGATTGATTGACATAATGAGAAATACAATTATATATATATATATATATATATATATATATATATATATATATATATATATATATATATATATATATATATATATATATATATAAAATAGCTTTCCATGCATCTGACATAAGTGTGTGTGATATATGCTGCCTGCACACGATGTACGAAGGAGCGGTGACGGTATAACTGACTGCTGATCAGGCCTAAGGTGGGGGGAGGGGAGGGGTGAGAGGCGGGGAAGACTTAAGACAAAGAACGAGAGAGAAGGGGGAGAGGGGGAGAGAAGCAAAGAAAAAGTTATACAAATTTAAAAAGAAAGAGTGAGTGGGAGAAGTAAATTGAGAGAGAAAGAGAGAGAGAGAGAGAGAGAGAGAGAGCTGGGGGAAGTGAAAAGGTAAGCACTGGAACCCAGAATTGTGCAGCGGACGACACTGGATTTACAATGATGGTGAATATTTTCAATTTGAGAATGCAGTTCAATACGGTAATAATTTATTCTAAAAATATAGTCCAAATCTTGGCCGTTGAAAGCGTGTGCGACGACAGTTTAGTCATGTTTACAGGACATGAGAAAATTTGCGTCTAATCAGTAACTGGCAGCTGGAGGTGGAGGGTGGGGGAGTTGGGGGCAGAAGGCGGGGTAGACTTGTTCGCGATTCCCCCCTTCCCTCTGTCCAGGGTAGAGGGGGGAAGGAAGGGGTAACCCCTGAGCAGAAATTAGTACGCGTGACTGTACGTTCATAGACCCAATCTTCAGGGTACGGGGATAACTCAATCCCCCATCCCTTTCTCTGGCTTGTCTCTTTTTAGGAAAAAAAAAAAACAGAGGAGGGGGTCCCTCGTCCCCTCACCCCGCCCCTTTTAGTCACCTTTTACGACACGCAGGGAGTACGGTGGCAGTATTCTTCCTAACACAACATGGCCGCTGAGTAGTAGTACCATCCCATAATGCGGCCAGATTGTTTTATATATATATATATATATATATATATATATATATATATATATGTGGGGGTGCCCATCATCCACCCACTTAGCATAGCAGTAGTCTGTTTTTAGGGTAGCTGTACACTGAGTGGCAAGCCAAATTATTTCCTATTAACAAGGATATCATTGACAATGCTGAGTTGTAATCTTATAATCAACCAACATGTGTTCCTTAGATGACAACAACTGGATTGCTGGAGGGTTTGTACCTCTCCCTGGAAAACAACTAACTAAAATTACTAACAAGAAGCCTCAGACCAGGACTAACTAACAGTTGACAACTAAGGATTGAACACAAGACATTAGAATATGGAATGTAAGGGGTGCGAATGATGAGGTGAAAGAGAGAGATTTCGCAGGTGTTTGAGTGTGCAAAAGTGGATATATGTGAATTAACAGAAACTAAATGGGGAGGTCAGTTTGAAAGAATGGGAGTTTGGATGGGGTATAGGCATGGAAGTGGGTGAGAATGAGAGGGCAAAAGAAGGAGTGTGTATTATTGTGTGCAAGAGATGGAAGGAGAATATAAGACAGTATGGATCAGTTGGCTCACAGACTGAGTGGGTAAGACTGAAAGTTGAACTACAAATGTGGGCAATTGTGTGTGTGTATGCACCAATGCAATATCGTGCAAGCAGAGTGTAAGTAGAGTTCTGGACAAATGTGGAAGTGTGCATGGAAAAGTTTGAAAGGAATGAGAGTGTTTTGTTTGAAGATATGAATGACGACGTAGGGAATGTAAAGGTGGATGGAATAATTGGTGAGTCTGGTGTGCCTGCAGAAGTGCATGAGAATGACAGTGGTCTAGTGGACATTTGTACCAGGTGGGACTTGGTGATAGCCAATACCCTTTTTAGACACAAAATGATCCACAGGTATACATGACAAGTGATGAGAAGGGTGGGTGGTGAATTGAATGAATGGAAGGCAATGACTGAATATGTGTGTGTGGATTAGGGTGGGTCGAAAAATTAAGTTCAACTAAACATGAATATTTTGATGCCCGAAACACCATGTTCAAATAATATAACTGTATTATTGAAAAACAGCCAACACTCCTCGAGCATCTTTATTATATGCTTGCACCAAATGAGCGCAGTAATAATTGAGCAATAATACGAACTTTGGCAGCTTTGACCGTAATGATGCTTATTTTGATGGCTTTGTTACCAGTTACACAAATGAGCAGTGCTTGTCAGGTGTTAGTTTTAAGTTTTCACATTCATTTAGATGCTGTGTTGCAACGATGGCTACCTGCAGCACGAGGGAAAAGATCAAAGATTCCGTATTTGGTTTACCTTGTAGTCTTCCAGTGCATCAGCTACCTACATTCAAAGATGTCATTAGAGAATACTTGGAACACAAAATGACAGATCCGTTATGAAGCATGAAAGCCCATGCTGAAACTGTTGCTGACCAAGTGGTAGAGATACATGAGAAGGTATCGATTCCTGTAACTGACTACAAGAGCATTGTCAATCGTGTGAAATGCTTGATAACAGAAGTTCCGAAGGTAAGCTAATACTCTGCAGACCAGAGGACTTCAAGCATCTACTTGGAGAAGTTGACCAGCTTTGATGTACTATTTGATATCTGCTGCTGTAAATGCTATAAAAACGTTGATGCTCGACATAAGTGTGAGTGGTGGTGTGCCAGGGCTTTCAAGACACCTCCTGAAGAGTGGCCCTTTTAGGTGGACCAAAACAGTGTACTGGCCACCATGATATATTGATGAAACACACACACACACACACACACACACACACACACACACACACACACACACACAAGCCACTTACAAATAAGTGACCAATGCATTTAAATTAAAGGAGTTTAAGAATTTATGAAATATTTGAGAAGCTGTTATAGTATTACATTTAAAACAGACTAATAAATGGAGCTAACATAATGGGGTGTCCACACTATGAACTGAAGAAGGGTATAGGATATTCATGGTAGCGTTGACCCTTCAGTTTATGAAACATCCCGATCCCTGGCTTCCTAAAATTTACTATTTTATTTCCTGGGAAGGAGAATAGGGTAATGCAGAATGTCGACGAAGCATCTTACTGTAGATGTTGGTCGTTTATTAACCCGCCCCATCCCGACCACTTTTCCACCACTGACTCCCCCCAATCCCGACCATTTTAGGAAAATTTTTTTTTTGGCTCAAACCTTCGCTTTTGGTGAGAAACATCGAAAATTCTTAGAGAAATCGCTCACCTGAGGTTTAAAATACTCATTACAGGTAGGAGTGCCTCCTTACCTTACTGGGTTTTCTATCAGGCTGGCACCAAAGAAAACGAGTTCTATGGGAGGATAACTATTTCACACCACTCATAAACGGTATTTATTTATTTACTGTTACGAATTTATATGTAGTACAAGAGTATATTGGTTTTCAAGCAGTAACATAGGCATTATAAGCATTGTTTCACTCACTAATACCTGACCTTTTTTTGCCACATTACCTGATCATCATTTCTAACTGTTTCTTCCTCTAATGCTATGTAAAGTTTGTCCTCCACATTGTCATTAATTGGGGAATCACTCTGGCCCTGAATTTCGTACCGTGGCATGACATGGCTATACTGGCCAGGTCACTGATAACAGGTGAATTGCTGAGACAATGGCATGCAGGGGGGGGAGGAGGTCATGCTGGGTAAGGCATTGTCCCTGCCTGGCATCTTGTTGAGGAAGGTGTCACGTGTATACGTACCAAAAATGACTCATGAAAATTGAAAATTGTGCAAATTAGGGACCTTGCAATTTTTTCGCGTTTATGTACGTCGATGGGATTGGCAGTGACAAAACGTGTGGACGTAAAAAAACGTCGACGGGACGCCGCGGGTTAATATATTGCTTCTGAAATCATGTTTAATGACAAAGAGGGAGACTGGACTTGTTCCAGGTCTGGGCAAAACTTGAAAACTGCTTAACCCTTTCATTCACGATAAGTTTCAATATGTTTTCTGTTCCACGACACGTCGGCTTTCTCCCCCCCCCCTCTCGCCCACCGCACTCTCCAAAAAAGTGTATTTTCAGCTTATTTTCGCCACCCAAACGTATTTGTCACAAAACCTACATATTCCTATTTGTCGATGCTTGTTCTACACGATAAGCAAAAACAAAACACACACACACACACACACACACACACACACACACACAAACTATACGTACAGCTGCAGACATATCAAACAGAAACACCTTGTCCACCATCGAGGTGGCGTAATGCTGTCCACATATGGTAACACTGATAGGTATGAATCGTTCGGTCGCTAGGACGAACTGAACGATGTGATCATTGCCGCTGCGTGCAGTTATTGGTGATAATGTAATATGTAAGCGATTTTCTGCCAGAAAATACACTGATAATTAGATGTCGTGATTGTGGTAATTTGTTTAGAATTATGACGTGGATTTCATGAGTGGTCTAGTTTCGAGTCATGAACCATACAACAGTTAACAATTCTTCATATAAGTTATAGTTATCACTGCCCCACAACTATCAATGAACAGAGAATTATCGTGGAGTCCATTCTTCCTACCGTGAACCTAATTTTGGTAGACCTTTGAAATCGAAGCAAGTTCACCACATGCAGGAGGTGGCACCAAAGGAGGTGGCAGGGTGGGGATGGGGGACCTGGGAGACAGGAGAGAGATGGGTGAGGAAGGGAACAATAATGGACGAACTGGGGGATAGAGGAGAGGGGTGATGGGCTAGGGGACGGTGGACTTTGGTAGACGACAAGAGCTACAGTAGGTGGGACAGATAACAAGGTGATGACTGGGCCTAACAAATCTTTCATGGATAATAGGGAATATTACAGTCAGACCATGAAACGTTATGCTGACGTTGCCATGTGTTGTAATTGAACGTCATGGTTTGTAAAAGTTTACAACACAGTTTCCACTGGGTGGCTCAGTACTCCTGTATCACAAGCATGGTGACTATTTGACTATTTGTTAGTGCAAATATCTGACATGTCCGTACAGTTTGTCAGATGTTACAACTACTGTCATCGTGATCGGGAATAACTCTTGTAGCCTGTTACGTAGTATCATCATGGATGACGACTGATACCGCAAACAGAGTAGGGATAGACCTATGTAGATTTTTCCTTTATCACCAATAAATACGAACACTGACAGTAATAATGGTCCCTATGGTTTTCATTCATATCTGTATGGCACCATGTTAAATAAAGGTGGATTTACTTAACCCAGGTTTATGCTACCGTTTTCTGCATGCCGTGTTTGGCTGTTGATTTTACACATTGCCAGTGGTTAATAGTTATATTTAAGTTCATGCTGAGCAACTGTCGTATGCCCCAAGCATTCCTTCACAAATTCTCGAGCCAATAATGGTGGAACAAGGTTGTAGTGTCTGCAGTTATCCATCTGTGCACGTGCATATTACATCAACTATGCCATTAGTTACAGAAATAGCTTGTATTAAATGCAAAGACAAAGTTTATCAGCAGCGTGTGTGTGTGTTTTTTTTAATGCGTAACAACTAAATAACGTTCACACTGTATGAAACTGACAGAATAAAGATAAATACGGGGACCATTGTCCTGCTCACGGAGAGGAACTACTGAGCAACACATCTCAGCAGTGTCCGAACATGGAGCTGTTCCCTTGGCTGGGCAACGGTGAATATTGCTATCCATTAAAGAGGGCAGGTGAACCACTGTTATTGATGTATGAACATGTGATCCGCTGTTCATGATGTATAACAGTAATTACGGCCGCTTCTCCTCCCCGTCAGTACCGATGTCTGAGTGCACACAGTTGTCGGGAAGAGGGAGGGGCAAGCAGTGAACAGGTTACTGAGGTTGTGAATCAGACTGCTTAACAGTTACACATCCTTTCATACCACAGTTTACTCTATCAGCATAGGGTTAACGGTAATCCGACATAAAGATCATGTAATACAGCTGATAAGGCATCTCTACTCACCCATTAGCCCACCCCAGTATCGCCACCCATATTCTGGGTCCCAGTCCATAACCCCCCCCCTTGTAAAATTCGTTTTCGTTTACATTGATGCCATACAGATATGAATGAGAACCACAGGCAGGAATTACCACTGTTAACTATTATTTATTGTGGCAAGAGAAAACTCTTCCCTCCCCTTCCTCTGTTTTCGATATCGCAGTCGCCATCCATGAAGTTATTATGTAAAAGCAACAAGAATAGCTCCCAATTACTTTGACAACAGATGTAACATCAAATATTCTAGGGGCGTTTCATATATCACCATGTGATGACAGTCACCATACACTAATAATACACGGGTTGTGAAATGTGCCACCTCGTGGGGAGTAGGTCGTCCTATAGACGATATAACAAAACAAGTTGATAGACTGCATAACGTGCCAGAGTCTGCATAACGTTTAATGGCCTGATTATCAATTTCCTTAATCAACGTTAAGCTATAGCAGCTTTGGCACCATGTCACTAGCGTATCATTTATCCATCTCATCCTAGCTTCCTGCCACAGTCCACTGTCCCCTACCCCTTTACTTGTCTCCTGTAGAGCCCTGTCTCCCATCAGCCAGACCACTATTGCCCCCTCACCCACCTCCATCCTCCTGTCTCCCAGGCATCCCACCCTGCCTCTTCCTGTGGCGCCACCTCTTATGTTATTGCGTCGATTAAAGTGGCCTATTATTTTCAGGTTCACGGTCAAGGAGGAGGGAGGTCACGGTAATTTGTGAATATTATGATAGGTGCACGAATGCCGATAATGTTATAATGGCTTATATGCTGGCTGTAGGTAAATGTTGTATGATTTGTGACATTTGTCAAAAGTCACACGAAACCTGTGTGTTTAATGTGAATAAAATATGAATATGTATGGTGTGAAATAATTTTAGTACCATATTAAAAAAAACGTTATTTTCAGTATATTTTCAGGCGGGACATTGTTTATATATCACCAATAACTGGCACAGCAGCAATGATCACCGCATTTAGTTCGTCCTAGCGACCAAACAAAGCCTGGTGATGTTTCATTCCTAGCAATGTTACCAGATGCGGAGAGCATTACACCACCTCGATGGTGGATGGAGTGTTTCTGTTTGATATGTCTGCAACTGTACATGAGGGTGGTGTGATTAAACATTCAGGAACATTCATCTCACTACCCAACATCATAGCTCGAATGTTTACCAGCCTATCTCTACATGTTATACCATCATTTGCAAGAGAATTTTATAGGCTTTCGAATGGTCCAGTTGGCACTTTGATACAAGGCATGGTTTTCGAGTAATAAACGAAAAAGTAAAACGTTTTTCTGAAAGACAACAGTTTTTATTTAGGGAGCTCTATCGAAAAACTTTTCTCGGCAGTATTATGTTTTCAATTCATCATCTTATAAGAAATTTCATGGGCTTTAACGTGATATAATCAGAGTTCACCTTCACCTCATAGTTTTTGAGAAAACTGCAAAAAACTATGGTGTACCCACCCACACGCTGAACCGCCATCAGCTGCGGTCACTTACGTTATTTTCCATAGCACCAAACATTTTTATGCTTGCTAGGTATACTCTTTTGGTTTTATTCCAATTGCTATTGTAAAATTACATCTGGTTTTCTTTATACTCCTCTCAGGAACCACACATGAACAGCACACCTGTTGCAAGCAACTGAAACGGAATCTGTACTTATTTCCCTGCCATTTGTGTTTATGTAAACAACAATATATACAGTATCTATGTTTAAATATACTGGCATAAAGATAGGTAAACAGATAAAAAAAAAAAATCACTTACTTCCTCCAGTGGCAATGCTGTTCCTGCAGGACCAGATGGGTTGGAGGTGAGGAGTTTTGTACTGTGTGTGTGTGTGTGTGTGTGTGTGTGTGTGTGTGTGTGTGTGTGTGCTCCATTAGTGAAGACATTGGTTGGCATGGTACCACTTGAAACAATCACCCATGCAGCAGCATATCACATACAGGACACATGTTTCTTGTGTCCTTCCTCACCCCAACCTGAAGTACAGGGTACACCTGAGCCTGTTCTCTTTGGGGATCCTCGCCCGGTGGTGGTCCATAATATGGTCCAACCTGACGTCATCATCAATCACTCAACAACACTTGGTTGGTTGAACTGGTGCTCCCTGGTTCTGTCGTGCAGGAGGGGCAGCTGCAGGCCCAGGCACGGGTTCTCCCGCCGGACCAGCAACTGGAGGTGGTGGCGATGCTGGCACCCGTGGTGGGCTTCCTGCAGGCAGTGCTGGTAGCAGTGCTGGCACCCGTGGTGGTCCTCCTGCAGGCAGTGCTGGTGATGGTGGTGGTTGCACCCATCCTGGTGCTCGTGCCAATGCCTGCTGGGTGCCAGGTTTTGGTGGTGATGGCCATTGGGTTGGATGGTCTGGGGCGTGGTGGATTATGTGTCCAGACACTGGCCAGTCCTCTTCATGGAAATGCAGAAGATCATAGATGATCTGCTCCACAAATTCAATGAGAGTTGCTGTCCCGCATCTGTACTTCTTGTAGGGAAGAGTGGGGCACAGTGGGACAAAAATATAGTGACACTATAACTTATTAATTTGAATAGGTATTAGAGAAGTGAAATAAGGGAAAAGAACTATCAATATTTAGCATCAATAAACAAATGCAAAAGAAACGATCAACTTGTCCGAAAACGATGTGGTCCACAAAACAATAAAATATTTCGTTTGTCCCACTGTGCCCCAGGTGTGGGTAAAGACGAACAAGAACAGGGGCATACTGCGACATGACTAGTTTACATTAATTAAACCAAAATTGAAATCAAATTTAAGGTATGCATTTTGTCTTTTTGTTGTACCTCACGTGTTAGGCTTGGGAAGGATGACCTTTATGCCACTGAGCTTGATTGAAGCAATATCCTGAACCTGTGGAAAGAAAAACTCCAGTGATTCCCGCTTTCTCGCAGATACGAAACTTCGTAGTCCCTGTCATCATCTTTCTCCTTTGTTACAGGGCCAACATAATATTTCTTAATTGTAGTATCAAACTCAGCCAGAACGTTATCATTTACTTTGGGCTCTCCTTCCAAATCAGGAAACTCCTGATTGTCATTGGTCATCTTTTCATCAAAGTTGTCAGATGAATGATCTGATAAAACCAATTCTTCCCCAGATGATGAATCCTGCTCTTCAAAAACTAATCTGGGGGATCTTGGCTTGCTGTTGGTGTCCTTCTTATAGTTTCGGTTTTGTGTAGAATTTTGAGCTTTAGGTCTACACAGAGCAAGTGCTTCTTTCTCAGGAGTGTCAGTAGCAATCATCCTGTGACCCTAATATATTATATGAAGTCTATAATATATAATACTTTTTTTTTTATACGAGGAAGAAGGAACCAAAGGCCATGAGCCCGCAGTAACAGTTCCCTCCAAGAGAAAAACAGAATACAATAGAGAGCCAAATTCAAGATCCGATCATTTTGAGATGCCTGGACTGCGTTTGAAAGACTGGAGATCATAGGCAGCAGGAAATACAGACAGAGGGAGACAGATCCAGAGCTGACCTGTTGCATAAATGAAAGACTGGGAGTAACGGTTAACTCTTGCATTAGAGAGTTGGACAGAAAAGGGATGAGAGTTTACTGCCAGACGGGTGCTACGCGCCTGTTGTAGAGGTGGAGGAATGCAAGCAGACAGTTCAGAGGAGCAGTGACCATTAAAGTAGCGACAGAAAAGAGATAAAGATGCAACAGTGCGGCAAAGAGACAGAGGTTGAAGGGAGTCAGTAAGAGAAGGAGAGTTAATGAGACGAAAAGCCTTTGACACATAACCAATAGTATCAATAGTGCATGATGTATAATATACACAAGACACATCTGTAATCAGCAAATCAACGCCACTATGTGACTGCAAACATCCAACGACTTGTAAATGATAACAGTTCAGTAATATTTATACTCCTATGTTAAAGAATATAACCCATTACACACATTATATTATGGTAAATGCATCTTGGGAAACATAGTAACTGCGATGGGCAAAGTTGTCAAGTTTGAATATAAAGTGACTGCGATGGGCTGAGTTGTCATGTTCGAATATAAGTGAAGGCATTAATTCTCCGAGCCAGGCCTATATTAGACCACATAGCCCTGATAGGGAGATGAGAGCGCTAACTTTCAGCTGAGTAGCTACCCGAGTGGGGTGCGAACTCGCTGCCTCACGGTCTTGAGCTACGCACGCCACCACTGAGTCACCCAGCCCCCCTTGAATATAAGTGAAACTCAGATTATTAAACAGCATGAGAAAAATACCCATGACCTTTCTTTTGTTATCACAACTACAAACGGATTAACAACGCAGAGGTTAATAATAGCCTATAGGGTCTGCATGTCGGACAATTTTAACCAAACATCATTATTTATACATAACCGGTTATTGAATGAGGAGTTTGACTGGGACAGGGAAGGTTTGGAGTCAGCAGATCCAGTTGTTAGAATGACTATATTTGTAGTCGCCACGCTGTCAGTGCAAAATTTAAGTCGTGTGTGTGTGTGTGTGTGTGTGTGTGTGTGTGTGCAGTTTATAAGCCCAGCTACCTAGCTATGTGAAGTGGAACGGTCACTCTATTAAAAATTACGAATATTGGTCTGGTGTTCTCTATTTGAACTTGGCACATAATGAGAAATACAAATATATATATATATATATATATATATAAGAGCTTTCTATACATCTGACCTAAGTGTGTGTGATAAATGTTGCCTGCACACGATATACGAAGGAGCGGTGATGGTATAACTGACTGCTGATCAGGCCTAAGGTGGGGGGAGGGGAGGGGAGAGAGGCGGGGAAGACTTAAGACAAAGAACGAGAGAGAAGAGGGAGAGGGGGAGAGAAGCAAAGAAAAAGTTATATAAATTTAAAAAGAAAGAGTGAGTGGGAAAAGTAAATTCAGAGAAGAGAGAGAGAGAGAGAGACAGCTGGGGGTAGTGAAAAGGTAAGCACTGGAACCCAGAACTGTGCAGCGGACGACACTGGATTACAGTGATGGTGAATATTTTCAATTTGAGAATGCAGTTCAATACGGTAATAATTTATTCTAAAAATATAGTCCAAATCTTGGCCGTTGAAAGCGTGTGCGATGACAGTATAGTCATGTTTACAGGACGTGAGAAAATTTGCGTCTAATCAGTAACTGACAGCTGGAGGTGGAGGGTGGGGGAGTTGGGGGCAGAAGGCGGGGTAGACTTGTTCGCGATTCCCCCCTTCCCTCTGTCCAGGGTAGAGGGGGGAAGGAAGGGGTAATCCCTGAGCAGAAATTAGTACGGGTGACTGTACCTGTTGTGGTCATCCATAACGACAGGCTTGTTGACAATCTTCTCCACATAGGTTTTCCTCCCGTCATGACCCTGCAGCGTCCCTCGAACCCTCTTTGGAATGGTATCGGCACTGTGGAAGGTGAAGACCATGTTGATGATGCACTTATCCTTCCACAGCAACACAAGCATAATGTCCTTGTGCCTGTATGCCACGTCCCCATTTGGCAGGTTCTTAGCCCTGGTGATCGTCTGCAGCTGGCGGGGCGCTCCTCTAGGCAGCCAAAGGGTCCCACACACTTAGATGCCTGCAGTGAAGAGTTGTTCGCACAGGGCTACAGAATTGTAGTAGTTGTCCATGAAAAATTTGTAGCCCTGGTCCTTCAGCAGTTCCACGAGGCCCCACAAGGTGTACTCAAGGGTCCGCTGCACACCCATGTAGACCTTAAGGTTCCAGATGTAACCCAAGGACGACTCAGCCACCATGTACAGCTTGATGGAGTACTTGGTGGGCTTCTGGAGGTTGTAGATGCAGAAGGACAGCCTGCCCTTCCACCTCAGAGAGCCCTCATTGAGGCTGAGATGCTCCTTGGGTTGGTAGGTGGTCTAGAACCGCTGAAGGAGGTACTCCACGACTGTGCAAACTTGGATGAGCCGATCTTGGTTGTCCTGGGGTATGGTGAATGGGTTGAAGGCATGGAAGTGCTTCAGGATGATGTTGAAGCACCGTCCACTCATCATTCGCTGGAACCTTGGGTAGTCGTGTAGGTTGGTGCTCCTCCAGTAGTGCCTAATGGTCAGCATGTGCACGACCCCCATGAACAGGTATAACCCCAGGAACTTGGCCATTCCTCTTCATTGCAGGAGAACCAGACATCAAACTGGGTCCCTAGGAATATGGTGTATTGGTTGGTCTCCACAGTGAGATAGGACAACACATCATGAGTGAAGAAGAGCTGCAAGAACTGCAGCAGAGTTGTTGGGATATCCACCTTGATTCCTGGGGAGCCAGTGAACAGACCGTTGTTTGATGTGAATGGGCCACTTTTCCACCTGGGATTATCTTTGGCTGTGGTGGCAGTGGGTTGGCCTTCCGACACCCTTCAGCCTGCCCTGCAACCCCTTGACGATCCCCTGTGGCCATGGAGCGGACCATGACGCCCTCTTCTAGGAGAGGGCAGTTTGGACGAGAATGAGGACGAGACAGAGGGCTCCAGGGACACCATTCTCCTTGGCCTGGCCGGCGAGGATATCACCGTATTATCCCGCACAGCAGACACGGGTGGAGGGGCCAGTGACACACATGATGGCCCAGCTACCAGTGACACTGGCTCGGCCAAAGGGGCAGAGGGGCCTGGAGATCGAGAGGGGATGAAGACAGTGCTGAGACCAGCAGGTCCAAGAGGTGGCGAGTATTCCGCAGTCGGTCCTGCCACTGATGGTGGTGTTTGCCCCCTCGGTGGAAGGTGCCAGGGCGGGATCTCAATCCACTCCTCCACCCCAGACCTGTCGTTATCAATCTCGCTCTCCATCTGAATCTCGTCAAGGAGCTTCATCCACTGCTTTGGTGCCAACTCCCACTGCATGTTTCAAATGGATTTTGTAGCAAACCAACTGGAGAACAACTTTGCTGTGCTAGGGTTGTGTGCTGAAGTAAAGCAATCAATATACTGTATTCACTGCCAGCCAAGAACTTTGCTTGACACTGGCACAATGCAAAGGATTCATGATGTACAGTTGCAGACACATCAAACAGAAACACCTCGTTCACCAGTGAGGTGGTGTGATGCTCTCTGCATCTGGTAACACTGTTAGGTATGGAACTTCACCAGGTTTCGTTCAGTCGCTAGGACGATTTGAATGTCGTGATCACTGCCACTGTGTGCAGTTATTGGTGCTAATAGACTATTTAAGCAATGTCCGGCCTGAAAATAAACTGATAATAGCATGTCATTATTACAGTTATTTTTAAAAATTGTGTCACACAATACATCCTCTACATAATGGCAGCTATCAGGATTGTCACAGATTTCATGACTGGTTTAGTTTCGAGTCATGAGCCATGCAACAGTTAACAATTCCTTATATTAGTCAGAGCTATCAGGTTCCCTACACCTGTCAATGAACAGAAAATTATCATGACTCCCATCCTCCCTATCGTGAACCTGACATTGGTAATGGTAGACCTCTGAAACTGAAGCAAGTTCACTACATACTGGAGGTTGCACTAGGCCTGCATGAGGCGGCAGGGTGGAGGTAGGGGACCTGGTAGACAGGAGAAGAGAGGTGCGTGAGGAAGGGGACAATAATGGTCGAAATGGGAACTAGAGGAGAGGGGTGATGAAGCAGGGGCGTGGACCTTGTTAGACGACTGGAGCAACAGTTGGATGGATAGATTACAAGGTGATGACTGGGCCAACTCACTGTTTCATGCGAATCTGGCATTTTACAGTCAGACCATGAAACATTATATTGACGTTGCCACGTGTTGTAATTGACCGTCATGGTTTGCAACAATTCATGACACTTTCCATTGGGTGGCTCAGTACCCTGTAGTATGAGTATGGTGACTATTTGTTAATGTGCATATATATGACACGTCCCTACAGTTTGTCAGATGTTACAGCTGTTTTTATAGTGATTGGAAGTTATTCCTGTAGCCTATAGCCCCATTCACGCTAGCGAGCAGTGACCAGCGGACTGTGTCCACACCTGACAGTCTGTCGGGCACGACTGTGATGTTGTCCAAACTGTGAGGAATAGGTGGTCGGTGAGTAGGTAGTCAGCAGCACTTGTGTGGGATATGATAATGGCCAATACAGTTTGTGTGAGAAAAATAGCACTGTATAGAACAAACTACTGGACCAGTAAAAAAGAAAAGAAACCAGAGAATGAAAAAAATAACAAACGGGCAATGTCTGGTTATTTCACTCGACAAAAGGCACGGACTGCCTGCTGGTTTGCCCGTCAAACTTACCACAAAGTGTCTGATAAAGACTTCTCACTCGCTGTCGCCAGTCACGGTCCGCTAGAGTGGACGGGACTTTACGTAGTATCATCATGGATGACTACTGATATCGTAAACAGAGTAGGGATAGGCCTATGTAGTTTTTTCCTTTATCACCAATACATATGAACAGTCTGACAGTAATGAGGGTCCCTATGTGTCTCATTAATATCTGTATGGCACCGATGTAAAATAAAGGTGGATTTACTTAACCCAGGTTTATGTTACCGTTTTCTGTATGCCGTGTTTGGCAGTTGATTTTACACATTGCCAGTGGTTATTAGTTATATTTACGTTCATGCTGAGCCACTATCGTATGCCCCAAGCACTCCTTAACAAATCCTGGAGCCAGTAATGGTGGAACAAGGTTGTAATGTCTGCAGTTTTCCAGTCTGAGCACGTGCATAATACGTCAACAATGCCATTAATTACAGAAATCGTTTGTATTAAACGCAAACACACACTTAAGCTGCAGTGTTTTGTTAAACTAAATAAATGAATAGTATTCACACTATGAATGTTCAGGATAAACAAATATACTGTACGAGGATTGGAGGCAAGCAGGGCCATTGCTAGACATTCAGGACATGAGGGCTTAGCCCAGTGTTCTGTAGAACCACAAGCGACGAAGGCAAGAGTTCTAGGTGGGCCTGGGGGCATGCTTCCTCATATACATATATATTTTTTTTATTCAGACTATCTCCGACAGTATTTCCTGCCATGTGAGGGCAATTGAACGAAGAAATCAGTCTACAATACAGTACTACAATTTGTTTTATCAAACTGATTTTTAAACATTTCTTTGGATGTGTAATGGTGTGTACAGTAATGGAAGTAGTAGGCTAACAAGTGTCCGGTGTCGTTTATAATCGTACAAATATTATGGTAATTATGGACGGATTTTAATACAGTATTGCTTAATTTTTATACAATTTTATTTCCTGATCAACACACACACACACACACACACACACACACACACACACACACACACACACACACACACACCACTCGCTGGCTCAGTGGTAGCGCTCTTGCTTGCCATTTGGTAGACGGGAGTTCGCGCCTCGCTCAAGTTGCGAAATGTTTCACTGACGAAGTTGGCGGTTACTGTCCCCCTTGAGCAAGGGGACGGGTGTGTGCGTGTGTGAAGGTCACAGCCTTGCCCTTAGATCGAACAATATGAGCTCTCAGCTCCCTTCCTGGAGGGTAATAGCTGACGATCACGACCATCAAGTGATCCTGACCGACCCGGTGAATTACACACACACACACACACACACACACACACACCACACACACACACACACACACACACACACACACACACACACAGTTTCTGGGCTAGACAAAAAAGATTCAGGGTTAAAGCCCCGAAATCCCACCCCTATCAACAGCCCTGGATCCAAGTCAGCTTATATTTATGATATAGGAGACCACGTCAGTCGGTCTCAGGTGACGGGTGCATACTGACGAGCATCAAGTGGAACCTGACAGATTGCAATGCAACTAATTCAAGTAACGCAAATAAAATACATAATGTTTATGGAAACCGAGGCAATACAACATGCATGCGGCAGTGGATATGGGCAACCGTAGATGCGTTCCCCATAAATTTCTGACTTGTGTAGCACTGCCACTCCGTATAAAAATACCTACCAAAACACACACACACACAATATATATATATATATATATATATATATATATATATATATATATATATATATATATATATATATATATATATATATATATACACACACAGATAGATAGATAGATAGATACAGATATATATAGATATAGATATAGAGATATAGATAGATAGATAGATAGATAGATAGATGTAAAATAACCATAGGAGAAATGAAAGGAGCATCCAGTGATCTCCATATTGACTGGACAGGCTCCAAGATTCTAGCACGATCAAAAAGCTTAGATGAAAGAAATGTAATAGATTTTTGTCTAATTTCTGGCACATATGAAAAGAATGTGAACATGAGCTATGGTCATTTTAAGGGTGATAGTTGTTAACTGAATTAATTTTAAAGTAGTATCCCCCAGACTAACAACTGATTGTTCCCTGTCATCTCCTGGTAGTGTAGTCATACCTGTGTGGGACACACTTAGCATTAATCCTCTAGGTCTTAAGTTAAGCAGCAGTATTTATCCCCTCCCCCCTCTCCCCTTCCCCCTTCCCCTCCCCGTTCCCCCTCCCTCCCCCTCCCCTTTCCTCCTATTCTACTCCCTCCTCCTTTGTCACGTGCATCCCTAAGGAAGAAAAAAGAAAGGTACCTATCACCCATCACCCATTTTTAGATTCAGGTCATCCTTTGTTGTGTTCCACTCCCTGCTGCAGGTGACCATAAGTTAAGCTGCAGGTAAAAATTCATGTCATCCTTTCTTCTGTGTGCCAGTACCTGCTGTGGGTGTACTAAAAGACCTCTACCCTTTACGTTTCTGTCTCACTCTGTCTGAAGATGTAATATCCGAAAGTACTCACTATTGCTCCTTTCATTTTTCCTGTGGTTATTTTGCATACATATCTTCACGGTGAAGTCTCTGCATATATATATATATATATATATATATATATATATATATATATATATATATATATATATATATATATATATAGCGTCAAAATATACTTAATATTAATCTTACTTAATGACAGGCATAGAATTTCTGTTAATCTCTCCTAAGTCTACGGCACTACATTATCATGGAAGTTAAATCTAGGTAAAGCAAGAGTACTACAAGTTAAGTCTGAATAGGTTGAGTAATTGTTATGTTCATCTCACATGAGCAGTGATCTCACAGGGGTAATATTAATACTATTTGTTTGTATGATTGAGTACGTGGTCCCCTTTGACATAATCGTATATACTGTAATTATGGAAACAACACATCTTCGTAAATTATACTCACCGAGTGTTGTTTCTTCTCCAGCAATGGCGCCTACCGTGAGACGTAGAGCTAAAAGTCTTTTCATTAGTCCAGATGACGCGTTCCCAAAAGTCTTCCTGGTAGCTCACATACTGCTAGGCCAACCGTAGCCATCCCTAGCTGTGCTGGTCAGTCAGGAACTCCTTAGGTGCTGGGGTCCTGTGATGAACTCCCACTGATTGCATCCGTCGTCTAGGAATGTTTTATATATCACCATGTGATGACACAGTCGTCACCTTACAATAATAATGCACGGTTTGTGTCATGTGCCACCCCGTGGGGAGTAGGTCGTCCTATAGACGATATAGCAAAACATGCTGGTAGACTGTAACGTGCCAAAGTCTGCATAACTTGTAACGGCCTGACTCAAATTCCATAATCAACTTTAAACTATAGCTGATTTAGCACTATGTCACCAGCGCATCATTTATCCATCCCATCCTAGCTCCATGCCACGATCAACACTCCCTACCCCATCACTCGTCTCTTTTAGACTCCCCCCCCCCCTCCCACCAGAGAGACCACAATTGCTCCCTCCTGCCCTCTCCCAGGTGCCCAACCCTGCCTCCTCCTGTAACACCACCTCTTATAAAATTGCTTTGATTAAAAAGGTTTACCAGTTTTAGGTTCACGGTCATGGAGGAGGTGGGTCACGGTAATTATGTTTGTGATTATTATGATAGGTGCGGGAATGCAGATAATGTTGTAATGGTTTATATGCTGGCCGTTGGTTAATGTTGTATGGTTCGTGATGTTTGTCGAAACTCATTCATTCATTCATTGCCAGACGCCATGTATCCCAGACAGGGTGGCCAAGGGCTTAGAGTTAATTATTTTACAGGGAGGGGCACTAATCCTCCACCAACCCCACTTGACGTAGGGATGCCAACAGCATCTGGTGTTCCCAGGCGGTCACCCATCCAAATACTAACCAGACCCAACGTTGCTTAACTTCGCTGATCGAACGGGAAGCGGTGTACTCAACGTGGCATGGCCGTTGGCACACTTACGAAATCTGTGTTTCATGTGAATAAAATAGGAATATGTATGATGTGAATTAATTTTATTACCGTATTCACAACACGTTTGTATTTTCAGTATATTGTTGGACGGGACATTGTTCATATACTACCAATAACTGCCACAGCGGCAGTGATCACGGCGTTCAATTCTTCCTAACAACTGAAAAAAAATCTGGTGAAGTTCCATACCTAACAGTGTTACCAGATGCAGACAGCATCACACCACCTCGCTGATGGACGGGGTGTTTCTGTTTGATATGACTGCAACTGTACATTTATGTTTTTGAAAAACATTGTCTCCTAGACCTGAGTCAGTGCACAGGTAGCAAACACCTATGTGATCTATGGAACACGTGCATGTATTGTTGTGTGAACGTATATTGTTTTTCTCATAAATTGATAGATTTGGTTATGTCTCATGTGAAAAAAAAAAAAAAAAACGTAAACAGTACATCGCCTGCTTGTATTAAAAAATATCGTCTGGTAGACATGAGTTAGCACACAAGTAGCGAACACCTACGTGATTTACCGAACATGTGCAAATACTGTTCTGTGAAAGTATACTGTTTTTCTTATACATTGATAGATTTGGCTATGTCTCATGTGAAAAAAAAAATGTAAACAGTGCACTGCGTGGTCGTAATAAAAATATCATCTGCTAGACCTGAGTTAGCTCACACGTAGAGAACACCTACGTGACCTAAAGAACACGTGCATGTACTGTTGTGTGAAAGTATATTGTTTTTCTCATAAGCTGATTTCATCAAAACCTCGGCAATTATTCCGATCATGACAACGCCATGTCGTGACTGTACAGCAGCTTCCCACCTCCCCCTAGGCTGCTGCATGTGTTTCACCATTTCCTTGCTCACTAGGTGTTGCATACTATATTCCCATGATTCACTGTCACTATTTTTATTGTTGAATACTCACATTTGGTGCAGGGTAGAGGCAGTGTAGTTGTGGGGCCAGGGTTAGAAACAGTAGCACAATCTTCGTTGGGCAAATGGCTGATAACAGCCATGAACGCTTCACAAACACCTAATTTCCTATTGCAAACACAAAATCTCATCACAATAGTACCCAAAAACTATACATAAGCATTATTGGTATAGTGAAATATGTCACGCGGCTGGGACAGGGGTAATAGAGGAGTTAAAGGGACAAAGGACCACACACTACCTTCTCCAATGACAGCTCGTGTAGTATTGAAAAACCTGTCTGTGCTGTTGCGGGTATCAGGACCCACTGTTGCCAACTCATTGCTTTGAACGAGAGCCGGGCAAGCTATGACACCTCTTAAAATGATGCAAATTGACCGAAAACTTTTTTTTGGTGAATTTTTAAATGGTTTGATGATGCAAAATGTGTACTTGTGCAATTGAGAGGAAAGACCCTCATGACACCAACTGCGTCACCATGTGTAAAGGGGTTACAAAACAGACAATAGCAATGCTGGACCTAGTATTAGAAGTAAAATACTCTGCCAGAACTTGGTTAAAGTCCACTCCCAGAATTGTATTCAGACTTGCACCAAGACTAGTTCCAAGTCTTGCTCCCCTGTAAGTGTTAGAACTTTCAGGTAGTTTGAAGCAAGTAATATGGTAAAAATATTACTCTTTAATGTGAAAAATTAAACTTTTCATAGGAATATTTCAAGGAATTAGATCATGCAGCTGCCCTTTGACCACCCTAACCTCTAGATGTTAGGATGATACTGCATATGATAAGAATTTGTCACCTTATTTCATAATTACAAAACAGTTTTTACTATTACGGTGGTGTACGTGACTGGCTGGCCTTATCCCAGGGCGTCAAACTATTGACAACAGCTGTTTCTGCCTCTTTTCACACACAGCTGCACTGTACTCTTCTCATATCTACCAATATTCAGGGCAGATTTCACTATTAAAATATTAGTAACATAGGCACAATTCAATCAAAATACCTTTCAGGGGAATAGAAGTCGGTGCACTAACTCAAAGTGGGGCTAGGAAAAAGAAAGCTCTAGGCAGGAGGCCGTGATCCTGCTCCCAAGAAATCAAAACAGAGAGAGAGAGACAGGCAACCCCTTCAGGCATCCCCTTGTCGCCCCTTTCCAGTGTTGCCAACTCTCCTCCCAGGGACCCTTATGATAAAAAGAATTTTTAAACCGCCTATCATATTTTCTTTTAGAAATGTGGATAAATATCACAAAATATATAGGAATAACCTCAAGTGCCATCATTCAACTGAAAAAAATAAATACTGAATCAATGTAAAGAATACCCCACATCAGGGTAAAAATGTATAAAAACATGGGATATTACAGTGCAAGGTGCAAAAATATTATTAGTATTTATTTTCAACCTGAACAACAGTTGTACGAAAATGTACATCGACAAAACAGACAAGCAAAAGACAGCAAAAATGAACTCACTGCAAACAGACAAATGAAAAGAAAGCTTCATGATAGGTCAGTTCAGGAAGCCATTCATGATGAAGTGCAGGATTAGCATGTAGGGATGATATTGATAATACTAGATGTGATGTATCAGATGATCAGCATGATAATGATGGTACTGAAGGAGTAGAGAGAGGCAAGCAGGGTCAGAATAGATTGGCATATCCTGAAATATGTCGTGTATCAGACCTATGCCAAATGAGCAACAGAGATACGAGTACATGTCCCATAGTGAATGGTGCACTGAAGGACATAAGTATTCTTGCTAAGGAAAACAAACTTGAAATTAGCAAATTTTGATGTCAAAGAAGATACTGGAGAGATATTGCCATTCAACAGCATCAAAGTGCCATGATAGGTTGTTTGTCTGGGTTTTGATAGTAAAATTGACAAGACTCTGAGTAAAACCCCTCATGGTGAGAGGGTAATCATCAAGGAAGACCATTACTCAGTCATTGGCTTCCTTGATGCTGCTTGCATAGATCATGTCTCCTCTGAAAGAGGAAAAGCAGTGGATCTCACCATGGAGATCCTGTCGGTTGTCCATGAGACCAATATAGCAGAATCACTGCAAGCTACTGTTTGCAATGGCACAAAGGTAAACATTGGCAAGAAGAATGGGGTGATTTGTGTGCTGAAAACCCAGCTGGAGAGACCATTACAATGGCTTGTCTTTTTGTTACATCTTATTGAAGTAGATTTCATATGGTATTTTGAAGCCACTGATGGTGCAACGACGGGTCTAACTGCCTCCAGAAGGGAAGTGAGTAGATTCCTTGAGCTCGATCCAAAGGATCTGATAATTGTAGACAATGAACGGGTGTGTGGAAAAACTTGCACCCTACTAGATGAATCTGAGAAAGATCTCAGCAAAGATCAGCGATACTTGCACTGTGCATATCTGGCAGTGCAAGTCGGAGGAGCTGAAGGTGTAGTTTTGAAACCTCCTGCGCAGCCAGGGTCACTGAAGCATGACAGATGGCTAACTAAAGCCAACTATACACTGCGGCTCTACATGTCATCAGAAGAGCCATCTCCAGTATTGAAGTGACTTCTTTCATTCATTCTTAACTTTTACATGCCAGCTTGGTTCAAAGTGAGAGCAAACAGTTCGTGTCAGGATGGTGCCAAGAATTTCTTCTATTTGGTGGAATTATTGTGAGAATTGCCACCAGAAGATCAGGGCATCACTCGCCCAGTACTCAACAGTAATAGTTACTTCTGTCACCCTGAAAATATCCTCCTGTTGGCTGTTGATGATAAAGATCCACACGTACGTTGCATGGCTGTTGCACTCATACAGCGAGCATGGGAAAATGACAGCGATGATCTCAGAGTGTTTGACAAATCTACTTTGAAGATAGATTTCAAGGCCTACAACTACAACGAGCTGGTGCAGCTAGAGAAATCGTCTGTCACAATCGCTTCACTTTTGAAGAACATCACAATGGACGACAGCCAACCCATAATCTTGGACCAACACTATGCTTGTCACTCTCAAGGTGTGAAGCATTGTATCAGAGATGGAACATCGACCAAACAAGAAGTCTAAGGAGACCAGCTGCGCCTGGCGTGCTACTGCACTGTAAGCGGTCTCACAGAGATTTTCCGATGCGTGCGAGTAAACAAGACATCTGACTGGAAAATACATGCCCGGTTCGTGATTACGTTTCGTAATGAATTAGATCGAAAATACGTTATGGTGTTTGTCACTGGTTTTTCATATACATTTGCAATTTGTAGTTTTTTGTTTGTATTGCCTGAATACTGTTTGTATATGTTGAATACAGGCAAGCAGATGTTTTATGGTTTGTTCAAAGGTAAATCGTGCAATAAATCCTATAACACGTTTGATTCAAATTCTTCACTTTTGTCATCATTTCCTCGATTTTGGAGTGAAACTTGCTGGAGTGGGCATACATAATATAAAAAACCGTTCGTGCTGTGGTGTAGTGACCGTGATGGAGCATCGTTTCAACCACGTTTCAAACTAGCGACTGTAAGTTCATAGGAATTCAACCCACCCTGGTGTGGATGATAGAATGAGGTGTGTAATGGATGCATGAGCACAAAGAGGTTGGGAGAGTGGACTTTCAGACCAACATATGGTGGTGGTGGTGAAAGTCAAGGTTCAAACGAAATGGGGGAATAGAAGAATGGAAGGACAAGAGGAAGTAGTTCATACAAGGAGGATGGAAAGGTTACAGGAGAATGGAAAAAAAAGGCAGAATATAAGAGAGATGTGGAGGAGTGATTGAATATATATGAACTGGAGCAAATGGGGGACGTGGAAGCTGTGTGCAAGATATTCATAGCAGAAATCTGTGCAGCATGCGAGGTGGTGTGTTGGGTGAAGAGAAGACGAAAGGGGGTGCAAGGAACAGCATCGTGGAATAAAGAGGTGGGACAGGCTGTTGCACAAAAGAAGTAAGCGTATAGTGAGTGGATGAGAAACATGGGTGTGGAGGAAGTAAAGAGATGGAGAAGAGAGTTACATGTAGAGAGAAAGAAAGAGAAGAGATTAGTATGGGAGAGTAAGAAGAGAGTGGTTGAGGAATTTGAAAGGAATTAGACTGTAAACTGGAGGGAATGTAAGAAAATGTTGTGGAAAGAGTTGAAGAGAGTTAGACAGGGTGTTAAAGATGTTAGTCAGAGAGCGAAAGATAAAAATGGTAGATTACTAGTGGAGAAGGGAGGAAAAATTGAGCAGATGGAGAGAAAACATTAAGGAATTATTGTGCATAGAGAATGAAAGTAATGTGAGTATAAGTGGCTGGGGAATGGCTGGGAGAAGAAGGGATGTGAGAAAAGAGGAAGAAATCAGTGGGATGGAAGTTGTGGAAGCAGAAAAGTCAAAATGGGGAAAGCCCCAGGAATTGATAGTGTGTGGTAAAATGCTGAAACATGGGGAGAGATAGTAGTAGAATGGATGTGGAAGATGTGCAGCTTGGGCCTTGGAGGAAGGTAAAGTCCTGGAGGATTGGAAGTCAGGTATAATTATTACCCTGTACAATGGAGAAGGGGGTAAAAAGTGTGTGGTATTCATAGAGGCATTTGTCTTACCAGTGTAGTAGGAAAAGTATATGGTAGTATACTTATTGACAGAGTTAGGGAAATAACAAAGAAATTAGTTGGAGAAGAACAGGAAGGATTTAGGAAGAGAAGAGGTTGTGTAGATCAGATATTCATTTTTAGATCTTTGGTGGAAAAGTTTCTAGGGAAGGGAGAGAAGTTGTATGCGGCCTTCATGGATTTGGAGAAAAAATATGATAGGGTGGATAGACAAGGATTGTAGAAAGTAGTAAGAATATATGGAGTAAATGGGAAGTTGTTGAATGCCGTGAAAAGTATGTATGAGGGTGCTAAGGCTGCAATGCATGTGGACAGCAAACTGAGTAATTATTCTATTTGATGGTTGGATTGAAAGAGGGATGTGTCATGTCTCCATGGTTGCACAATCTGTATATGGATGGGGTTATAAAAGCGATACAGGGTACGGCAATGGATGTTGGAGCGCCATTAATGAAAGGGGACAGTGTGTGGAAACTCCCTGTGCTGTTGTTTGCAGATGATGATATGTTTTTAAGTGAAGACGAAGGGCAGCTGCAAGGCTTGGTGGATGAGTTTGGGAGAGTTTGTAAGAAACGGAATCTAGAGGTGAATGTAGGGAAGAGTAAAGTTATGGTCTTCGAGAGAAGTGAAGTTACTGAATGTACAGTGAGGTTGGTTGAGGAGAAAATGGAAAATGTGAGTGCGTTTAAGTACTTGGGTAGTGTGATAAGTAAGGATGGAAGTTTGGAGGAAGTTCTTGAAAGGGTACAACAAGGAAGAAAGGTTGCTAGTTCTTTGAAAGCAGTGATAAGAAACAGGGATGTGTGCATGGAAGTGAAAAAGTTACTGCATGACAGTATTGTGATACCAAAATCTAACGAATGGAAGTGAAGCTTGGACCTTATTGGAGGGACACAAATCAAGAGTGAGAGCAGTGGAAATGGAATATTTGAGAGGATCATGTGGAGTCACATGGAAAGACAGACTGAGAAATGAGGAAGTGAAGGTGCATTGTGGTGTGGATGTGGATGTGACAGGAAACACTAGAAGAAACACACTGAGGTGGTTTGCCCATGTGGAGAGGATGGAGAGTAAGAGACTGACAAGGAAAATGTATGTGAGTGAAGTGGAGGGGGGAAGAGGGAGGGGGAAGCCAAGGAAGAGATGAAGGAATTGAGTGGAGAGGTATATGAGAGAGGAATGGAATGGAATAAGAAGTTTAGGCCAAAGGCCAAGCACTGGGACCTGAGAGGTTATTCAGCGCTTTGATGAGTGAGCTATGAAAGACGGTAGTTTAAGACTGGGTATAAAAGTAGGTAAAACTACTACATAGTAATTATGCAACCAAAAATCGTAGGTAAAATGAAAACACAAGTAGACAGCAAGCCCTAAAACATAACTATGACAACACTAATCACAGCTTGCTGTATAGCCCAGTCTCCTTTAAAAACGCCATAAGGCTAGAAACATTTGCCCTATTACCTAAAACAACTGATAGGGATCCCCTATTTGTTAAAAATTTCACCCGAGAACGGGCATAGGTCGGACAGTCCAATAAAATATGTCTGCAAGTTATTGTGACATGACAGATGTCACACTGAGGTGGGACCCCTCGGTCTAAAAGGAACCCGTGAGTCAAACGAGTATGGCCAATTCGCAGCCTAGTCAACCTCGTCTCAAAACCCCAACAAGCCTGAGAAGAGGATGACCAGGCATAGACCGAAGGCCGGATCTCTTTATACTTCGAGTTATTGGCCAGGGAGGGGGAAGCTCATCTTTTCTGGCACTCAGACCAAACAAAGTTACGGATAACGGTCTTCAGATCAGAATAGAGAACCTTATTGTACCAAACAGAAGGAAGAGAACATGCCGATTTTGTCTCTTTATCACCAAACTCGTCCCAGTAGAGATTAACATGTGACGTTATCCAGCAGAACGAAACAGATTTATACTTTGCATCCAGGCGCCAAAGCCAAGACTAAATCTTCCTTATTATAGGGTCGAATGTATTAAACTGCTTAATGGCAGTCAAGCTTCCATAAGAGTCTGAATATATTGTAAACATCTTTTCTGGCATTAAGTAAGCCTCTTCAAGAGCCTTCTCAATATCAGTTAGTTCAGCAGTGAGAACAGAGGCTTTGTTTGAAAGCTGTCCAAGATGTGCACCCACTTTATGGACAGCAGCGCAGCCTACACCAAGGGGTGATTTTGAGCCATCAGTCTACAACTTTACTGAGTCTCTGTGGAGAAGGTCATGGCGCAAAAACTTCGATTTAGTTTCTGCATCCGAAGAGGTTTTCCTACATATGGTTTTGGGACACACATTAGGTTCCGGAATGAGCCAAGGCGGGAGACTGCTGTAGCTTACTGGCTCAATCTTTTGCTCCCTCAGCGATGCATCACCCACAGGTAGCATGCAAATCTGGAATGGTATAGAGGCTCATGGACCATGGAACTTAGACGAGTCATACTGCAACAGAACATCAACACTAGGATTGGTGTAACAACTGCTCTTAATTCGCACAATGTAGCGAAGCCCTAACTTATGCCTACGTAAGTCCAGAGGAAGCTGGTCTGTATCTACGTATAAACTCTCCACAGGGGAAGTGCAGAAGGCACCCGAGCACAGTCGTAGACACGTATTGTGGAGCACATCAAGCTCATGAAGTTTAGTCTTACAGGCAGAGGAATAAATTTGGCAAGCATAGTCAATCTGTGACCGACACAAAGAGTTATAGAGCCTGAGAAGGGAGTTCCTATCAGCACCCCAATCAAGACCAGAGACCACCCTAAGGATATTCAATGATTTCTTGACTTTAAGCTTCAGAAAATCAATGTGCTGTGACCAAGAGAGACGTGAGTCAAAGATGTTGCCTAGAAACTTAACGTCCTTCTCAAAAGGGATGATGTCATCATTTAACTTTAAGTGTGGGACAACCTCCTGGCGTGTGCTTCTAGTGAAGCGGACTGCAACAGTCTTGGAAGGTGAAAAGCAAAAACCGTTATCATCAGCCCAAAGACAAATAGTATTTATGGATTTTGCAGGTGATGACTAATCTCGACTGCGTTGTAGCCAGACACACAAATTGCCAAATCATCATCATACAGGGAGCCCAACACGAGGTGGGAAATCTGATCAAGAATACCATTGATAGCCACAGTGAAACAGGTGACACTAAGAATGCTTCCTTGGGGAACACCCTCCTCTTGCCTATAAGGGCTGAATACAACATTTCTGACACGAACCTTAATATAACGTTCCGACAAGAAGGAGCAGATAAAACGAAACATATTTCCCTCTATGCCATATCGAGACAGCTGAAGAAGAATACTAGTGTGCCTGGTTGTGTCGTACGCCTTCTCGAGGTCAAAGAACACTCTAATAGTCTGACAATGGTTGGCAAAGCTTTGCTGGATATTATTTGAGAGGATCAGGAGAGGGTCTAATGTGGAACGGTTCTTCCGAAACCCAAAATGGTAAGGAGAAAGCAGCTTTTCGGATTCTAAGTACCACACTAACCTTGCATTAACTAGCTTTTCCTTCAGCTTACAAACACAGCTGGTCAGTGCGATAGGCCTATAGGTGGTAGCCAAAAGGGGATTTTTTTTTGGCTTGCTGATGGGAATAATGAGGGAAACTCTCCAACTGGCAGGAAAAATGCCCGTTTCCCAAAATTTTTTAATGACCTTTAGGAGGAACTTCATAGCCACAGCAGGCAAATTTGTGAGCATTGAATAGAGGATGTTGTCCTCACCTGGAGACGTAGAGGTAATCGATGACAAAACGTCTTCCAATTCCCTAAGTGTGAACGGAGCATTATAGGCAGCACTGCAAGAAGATGGAGAAGGTAGAGGTATGTCAGGAATACCATTCCCTGATATTAGAGAGGACTTGGAGACATCAGCAAAATGCCTCCCTAAGGTCTCTGCAGCCTCAGCAGGATCAGCAAGAAGGTCCCCACCTATTTTCAATGTCAAGTTGGGAGATGGGATAAATTTGCCTGAAAGCTTTCTAATTTTCCTCCATACAGCCCTAGAGGGAGTCTTGGAATTAATGCCGTTGATGTAAGATATCCAAGAGTCCCGCTTAGCCTTTCGAAAGTAGCGACACTGCTTTGCCATGGCATGTTGGAAATTTGGTGCATGGCAGCTAAGTCACTGGTCTTGTAACGCCGATAACATTTCCTCATAATTTTCCTTAGTATGGCACAGGTTTTATTCCACCAGGGGACCGCAGGTCGATGCGGTTTACCTTTCGACTTAGGGATGGCCATACAGGCACTGCCCATAATCGCAGCAATAAAATAATCATTGGCTTCCAAGTGACTGGAGAAGGACTCGAAAGGCCTAGCCAGAAGTATACTGTTTTTATAATTCAACCAATCAGCCTCCTGCTCCCTCCACCTAGGAGAGGAATGAGCAGGGACATTTTTCACACACTTTAAATGGATTGGGTAATGATCGCTTCCATTCAGAAAAGGATTTACTGACCAATGAAAATCCACAAGGATGGAGGGAGAACACAAACTCAAGTCAATAGCGGAGGAAGCTCCACTACAGACATTGTGGTAAGTCATAGAGCCATCACTGTATATTAGGATATTATACAATTGGGGTATGTCATCTATAATCCTCCACCACCATCCAAAATTGTACCACCCCATAGTGGATTATGGGCGTTAAAGTTCCCAAGAAGGAGAATGGGGGCAGGAAGCTGACAGATTAAGTCTTCAATGTCCTGCTCACTGAAACCACCACCGGGTGGAAGATACAAGGAGCATACCATGAGCGAATATTCCAATATAACCGTAACAGCAGCAGATTGGAAAGTCGTCTGTAATTGAACAGAAGAGTGCTGCAAGGACCTGTGAACAATTATTGCTGCACCCCCATGTGCCCGATTTCCTGGCAGAGGGGGAGACCCGTGAAAGACATAATTCAATCCAGGATTGTATACCTCAGAGCCCAACATGGTCTCCTGGAGACAAACGATACCTGGATCAAAGTCATGCATTAGAACTTTTAGCTGCTCAGACCTAGAGCAAAGACCCTTACAATTCCATCGCAGGATGTCAGAATGGAACATTACCTACTAACGTCAGAAGTCCCAACCTTTCCATTACACGGTTGGGAGGATGAAAGCACACGTTTGGTATCAGGGTGCAATGACAGACGAAGGCTCCTCACGGACTTGCCAGCATTGGATTTGGTGACTGAAAACTTAAAAGTTTCAGACAAAACGGACACTGGTTTTTGTCTCCTCGGGAGGGGATGGAAAACTGTATCAGATGCTACAGGGATTATCAGAGACAGAAGGTAAAGGAGAGACATCCATCGAACGGTCGTCAGGCGGACAGTCCTTATCAAGATTTGAGAACTTATTGGGTAGTTGAATACCACCAGTATCCATAGGGGGAAAAGAGATCCGGGATCTCTTAGAACAGAGAGGACAAGTGAAGTCATTGTCAGCCTTTGCATTCGTTGTACGAGAGTGCGCCCTCACAGAGGGAGCAACCAAACTCTGCTTTCTGATTGCCTTTGAAGGACGAGGTGACAACGATATTGCTTGAGAGTGCTCCCCTACAGAGGGAGCAACTGCACTTCGGTTACTGATGGCCTTTGATGTACGGGGAGACAACGATATTGCTCGAGAGTGGTCCCACACAGAGGGAGCAACCACACTCTTCTTACTGACGGCCTTTGAAGTACGAGGAGGCAATGACTTGGCAGAGGACAACCAAGAAAATGAGAGTCCCTTACCAGAGACAACACCAATATCAAGAAGGGCTTGGGATGAATGCAAATCTGAAGTTGAAAGACCAACAGAAGACTTGTCATCAGAAGCTGGAAGAGGCTTGGAGGGTGACAGAAGGTTACTCTGCTTAGTGCTGCTAGTAGTAGTGCGAGGAAGTTGAGGGGACTGTCCGTCAGAACGATGGGATCGAATCCCTTGGACGACACTTGAAAATTTGGAGCAAGGGTGTTTGTGGGCCGTCAACAACCGATGCCGAGCACTTCTATAGCTAATATACTCATTATCTGCGAGTGCAATGATTTCCTGCTCGAACTGGAACCGCAGGCACGTTTTTGAATTCAGAGAATGATCACACGACAATGCTTGCAGAACTTAGAGTTAGAGCATGATTCAGGGTCGTGACTGGCAGAACAAATGAAGCATGTCTTCTGACTTTTGCAGGAGTCTTTCACATGACCATATTCGAAACAGTTATAGCACTGCATTGGCCTACGGTGAAACTTCTTGACATGAAATCTCTGATGTCTAATTTTGATGTAGTCCGGCAGATGAGGTAATGAAAATGTCAGACAAATAGCGGAATTTGCGCCTTTCAGCTACTTTACCTCAATTACATTCGCAGGACAACGACACAGAATCTCTTCATCCTTAAAGTCACAAAGATCACTGCTGTAAATTACTCCTTTAGCAGTGTTGAAGGTTTTATGTGGGAAGACAGACTGAAGAACTGAGTCAGGAAATGGAATAAATTTAGACAAAAGGGCGGCCTGTGTGTCATTCCCTGCTTTAACTAACAAATTCCTCCCATACCTCTTCAGATTCCCCTCAGGGATATTTCCTATTTTCCTCTCGAGGGATTGGGATTCTTTGATACAATTGTTGAGGCCATCCTTATATGTGGCGACATGCCAGTATGGCCTAGGAACGTCTCTCAGAATGTCAGGAATGCCGTCGTCATCCTCAAAAGGCTTAGGTATGAAGTCAAAACCATCGTTAGACTGATTTGCTATACTGAAAAGTTTAGCCTTGCATCTAAATAACGCAGCACCTTCATATAAAGCTCGAAGAGCAGCCAATGCAGAAGCGCTCTCACAGAAGGTAACGTATGCGTCAAATGAAACTCCATCCTGGCACAATATCAACTCTATCCTGCTCATGACACCAAAAGCCCCATGGCAGCATAAAGAGTATCATAAGCAATTCTATGCCTGATTCCAGCACAGAAAAGCACCCTTAAATGAGGGTTTTCACCGGCAGGGGACTCAAAGGTCTGGCCGTTCTCCACACGAGCACCAAATTCAGGGGGAGTGTTTGCCATGAATAAAGAAAATACCTTCATTCCCCCATCCCCCCACCCACCATGAAGCCCAACAAGGGGAGGCCATATGTCAGGGACAGGGCCACTGACGACCCCAGGGGTAGCAGAGGAGTATATGCAGGTAACCACTGGGGGACCCAGACAAGGGTGACTCCAGGACAATAGGAGCCACCAGGCCCCCCAGTGCCCACTTGACCCTAGCAAACGCATGACCAGCGGATTGACCTGGTCGGGCCCAACCAGGCCGCCCGTCTAGCCAGAATAAGGGACCAAAGAGGTGTATTGCTAGCTGCTGGGCGCATCGTGCAGCATCGCTCAACCTCCAGGACTCCTGTCTCCCAGCATTACGGGATGCCACGCACGGCAAACACGTGGGGAGGCGAAAGTCCCTCCCTAGATGGCAAATGGGCAGGGACTAATATCACCAGTGGCCTCCTCTGCCAGTGATGTAGGGGGTGCTTGGCCCACGAGACCGACAAATGCCTCACCCTTCAAAGGTGGGCATGCCTCCCAAGTAGGTGGCACTGCCAATATATGAGAGAGGGGCATGTGAGTTGTGAACAAGGTATTGAAATGGCAGAGGACAGGGAGACATGGAGGTGATTTGTTTGTGGTCTCTCCTTTCGGGATTAAGGCGTCTGTCAATAGATAGACTCCTTTCCGGATTAAGCGTCTGGCAATAGACAGATAGATATGTACTGTACGTGATCGAATCTTGATAAAAACTAAACATTTCTATAGAAGATATTCTAAGAAGTCCCCAGATATATTTAGAATACGACACTAAATCTGAATCCACTTTCCTAGGCTGGGCTGTACGTGCAGTGGGAGAAGGAGACGCTTGCGGAGGTAGCTTACAACAGCAGAACACAGCGGAACCAGCAACGAATACAGGAGCATGAGCAGCTCACTGAAGGGCCAGTGGTGGCAGTGGTCGTAGTGTTAGTCTCACCATTACGCTTCTACATAGTCCACTAGCTTTCTTCTGTTGGGATTTATCATAGCTGTTCTTGCCTCTGGGATGGAGAAGTGTGTAGTGCCGTCGATCAGGTTCTCGCTTGCTTAACCCTTTGTAGCCTGATAAGTGATTGATTTTTTCCTGGCCTTTTTTTTTTTTTAATATTAACCTTTGTAACATAGTGATAGGTTGTTATTATTAACCCTCGTTGCCTGATAATAGATTGATTTTATCCTTTTTTTTTTTTCCTTTTTTTCATATTTCCCAGCTCCCTTATCTCTCCTCTTCCTGGGCCTTATCATACCTGTGGTGGTCTTTGTGATGTAGATGATAACAGCACTGTCATTATTATTTACTGCATAAGCCTAAGGACGTTTAAATCTTATATTAGTATCCTTTAGACTACCTTACTCAATGCACCTCCATGCTCCCTCTCGTCCTGCTGGGCTTTATCAAAAGTTTGTTTGCCTTTGTGATTGAGATAGAACCATCGTCAGTTTCCTTGTATGGCCAACTGCTTCTCGATAATGACGTCTTTATTTCGTACTTGGTACATTCGAATTACCTTTCTCAACTCATCATTATCTCTTCATATCCTGGGCTTTTTCATCGATAGTTAGTTTTTGTGACGGGTTAGTTCATAGTGCCCAGTCCTTCCTGATATGATAGGAGAATGAGAGTGAGGATAAAGATTCGTATACTTCTTGGTTAGGGAGGCTCCCTAACGTCTCCTCCTTTTCAGTTTATTTTTCGATATGGCAGGTGAATATCCTTTTGTAGGTTATTTATGCAGGGTTTGGAGATGTTTCAATGATTTATGTAACACAGCAGATGAGAGGATCAAGGTGTAATAAACAAAATAAATCGCTTAGGAAAAGATGTTAGGGAGCTTTCTTAGCCAATGAGAATAAAAGAAAAACTGCATTTCTCAAAACATCGAAGTATAGGCAGCTGCCATATTGTACGGGACTGTTTGCTGTTTAAATTCAGTATCATAGTAAGTGATTCGCCATTTTCTTTTTTTTTAAGTATGCAACTGCATTTTTTATAATAAACATATAATAATGCGCCTGCCGTTGTTTATTTTACGGAAAGAACGATGGTCCTCTACTTTGACATGAAAAATTGTTATAGACTGATTTAAAGAAGTGTGAATATTTATGATCGCGTTGCCTAAAAGTGAATACAGGTAATGGAGAGAGAGAGAGAGAGAGAGATGACTTACTGATATGCTGGTAAGGGAATGAATGAATGCAATTACAGCTGTGGTTATATATTTAGTTATTTATTTTATGATATGCTGGTAAGGGAATGAATGAGTGCAGTTACAGCTGTGGTTATATTATTTAGTTATTTATTTTACACTATTAAGAGGGACGCTTTCACTTGATGGTACCAGTATTACTGGATGGCCCCACCGCATAAGCGCACTCTCTCTCTCTCTCTCTCTCTCTCTCTCTCTCTCTCTCTCTCTCTCTCTCTCTCTCTCTCTCTCACAAAGGATGATGGGATGCAGGATATGGGTAGTTTCAGCCTCAACTCCAATTTGTTAACGTTTAGATAAGCAACGTCAATTCCTCTTTGAATCTGTCAAAACTGGATGGGAAGTTCCTGATATGGTCAGGTCGAAATGTCGTTTTGTTAGTACAAAGCATCAGACGTGTGGAATGAGTACACACAAAGGGATGTGATGGTGGAGAGGAAAGTCTACAAGTGGTGGAGCTGAAATAAAAAGGGATATGGTGGTGGAAAGGGACGTCTACTAGTGGTGGAGGTGATATAAAGGGATATGGTGGTGGAGAGGGACGCCTACAAGTGGTGGCGCTGATACAACCGGGTGGCGCCACTGGCTGGTTACATAAACGTCCCTTATCTCCCTCTCTATCTTTTCCCCCCTTGGCGTCTACCTCCTCCAGTGGCCTGTTCTTCATTTCTCCATTGTTCTCACTCTCTTTCTCCTGTCGCTGTCCGCCCTCTTTTTCTTGAACACACGTCTTCTCACTCTCCTGCTTCTCCTATCTTTACCGATGGTTCCAAATCTCTTCATGGCGTTGGTTTTGCTATCGTCGCCCCTGAGTCTTCTTTTTCCAGGTTCCTTCCTTCTGATGCGAGCGCTCTCAGTAACTTTATGCTGTTCTTTTCGCTCTGAAGTTTGTTTCGCTCCTTTCCTCCTCTTTTGTTATCATCTCCGATTCCCACAGTGCGCTTTCTTCTCTACGGGCCCTTTCCTCCCATCCCCTTGTCAACCAAATTCTAGAGTGGCTCTTCCGTTTTTCTGCGCATAAGAAACCGTTTAAAATTCTGCTGGATCCCTTGTTATGTTGGGATTGCCGGTAATGAATGTGCAGACTCGCTGCTCTGTTCCTCACGTCTTCTCCTTGGCTCATATGAGCTCTTGATTGTTTTGCTATTCTTACTCGCCACTTCCGTGACCTCTGGCAAACTACCTAGGACTCCCAGGTCACCAACAAGCTTCATCTTCCGTTTTTCCTTGGTCTGCTTCAACTCACTCCAGTCGTCGATGGGAAACTGTCCTTGCTCCTCTTTGCGTGGGTAGTACCCGCCTCACGGTCACTTAATGAGTTCATGCTGTAATTGCCCATTGGCTAACCGCCAGAATTTTCTCGACTGCCCGTTTACCCTTCCCGACCGTCGCTCTGCTTTCCCCTTCCTCTCCTTATCACCCCGCCCTCGTTGGCTGCTAATTTCCTTGGTGATTCTCCTACTTCTTGAATTCCAATATTATTACTTTTCGTTCTGCTCTACATGTTCTACATCTAATCTTATTGTCCTTCGTTTTTTGCCGCCCTAGTGCCACATAGCTTTTCCAGGCTTGGCACTAGTTTCCAGCCACGAAACGAGGTTGGTATTATTTTCCTTTGTGTGTGTGTGTTCTTACCTTACCTAATTGTATCTTTACAGGAATGAGTCAAGCTCGTACTGTCCCGTGTCTTAAACCATATTTATAGTACATATCCTTAAATATGTGAATTGTTTTGGCACACACTATTTCATTCGGTAGTGCATTCCACTGATCAATTGCTCTGTTTGGGAAACTGAATTTCCTTACGTTTTTATCAACTCTCTTCTTATGCAGTTTTCTGCAGTGTCCTCTTGCTGATGCTTCCCCATATGTTAAGTAATCATTTATGTCTATTTTCTCCTTCCCTGATATGCATTTATATAGCATTATCATGTCACCTCTTTTCCTTCTCTCCTTTAGTGTTGGTAGATTTAGTTTATTTAGTCTTTCATCGTAGCTTAGATCCCATAACCTTGGTACCCATCTTGTAGCGGCCCTTTGAACTTTTTCAATCTTGTCTATGTGTTTTTTGAGATGAGGACTCCAGACTACTGATGCATACTCCAGGGTTGGTCTGATGAATGATGTTATTATCCTTCTTAGCATGTCTTCATTTATGTATGTGAATGCTATTCTCATATTTGCAAGCAGTGTATACATGTTCCGTACCTTCTCACTGATGTGGTCAGCCGGAGATAGTCTGTTATTGATAATCACACCTAGGTTCTTCTCTCTTTCTGATGTGTGTAGGGTTTTATTTCCTAACGTATAATCCCAATCAGGTCTTTTTCCACTTTTACCAAACTTGATTACATGACACTTGTCCATATTGAATTCCATTTGCCATGTATTAGTCCATTCAGAAAGTTTATTTAATTCTTCTTGTAGCTCTTTGCAAGAGTCTGTGTTAGTAATTCTCCCTTGTATTTTTGCATCATCTGCAAACATATTTAGATAACTTTCATTTCCAGTGTTACTGTCTATATCATTTATATACACTAAAAACATGATTGGTGCCAGCACTGAGCCCTGTGGTACTCCACTAGTCACTTCTTTCCATGATGAGTAGTTTCCCCTTAGTACTGTTCTCATTTCTCTTTTTATGAGAAAATCTTGCATCCAACAAAACAGTTTGCCTCGAATTCCTCCTTGATGGTACAGTTTCCATAAAAGTCTTTGGTGTGATACTGTGTCAAATGCTTTCTTGAAATCTAAATAGATACTGTCCACCCATCCTTCTCTTTCCTGTATTGTGTCTGTTACTCTGTCATAGTAACTCAACAGACTACTAACATATGATTTTCCTTTTCTGAAACCACAATGTCTTTCTGTTATCATATTGTATTCTTCTAGATGATTTACCCAAGCTTTTTTTTATAAGCTTTTCTAATACCTTGCTTACAACATTGGTCAGTGATACTGGTCGGTAGTTGAGTGGATTTTGTCTATTCCCTTTCTTGTACAAGGGGACAATATTTGCTTTCTTCCAAATATCAGGTAGTTTACCTTGACTCAAGGATTTCTTGAAAATTAAAAATAATGGTTTACTTAACTCCTTTGCACATTCTCATAGCACCCAACATGAAATTTCATCAGGACCATTTGCTTTTCCTCTGTCTGATTTACTTTACTCCTCCTGTATTACTTTTTCTGATATTTGTATATCTGGTAGTATGTGTGGACATGCATGTTCCACATAGTCCCTCTCAAAAAATTTTTCTTCTGCAAAAACTGATTGGAAATTCTTATTTAGTGCTTCACAAGTATCTTTCTCTTGTGTATAGGTGATTCCCTCGTCTGTAATGGATTGTATTATATCATTTACTTTGGTTTTGCTTCTGATGTAGCTGTAGAATAGCTTCGGTTGATCACTACTTTTATTTATGATATCCTCCTCAAACTGTTTTTGGGCTTTCCTCCTTATTTTTGTATAATCGTTTCTTGCCTGTTTGTAATTATTATATGCCCTTTCAGTATTGTGTCTTCTGTATCTATTCCACAACAAATCTCGTCTTTCTTTTGATTTTTTACATTCTGTATTGAACCATTTCTGTATTTTCTTAACTGCTTCTTTGTGCTGTGTGATGTACTTCTGGATTCCTATTTCATAAAATTCACAGAATTTTTTATATACAGCATTTAAATCTTGTCCTCTAAGCTCACTTTCCCAATCAACCTCTAAGAAATACTTCTTTAGGTCTTGATAATTTCCCCTTTTATAGTTTAGGCTCTTTTTGTAACTTTCATTGCTGTTAACTATGTCATATGCTATCCTGAAGTTGCAATTCAGTACAGCATGGTCGCTTTTGCTGAGTGGAGGGTGATATATTAAACTGTCAATATCATTTTCTTGCCTAGTAAATATGAGATCTAGCATTGAAGGTACATCGAGTCCTCTTTTTCTGGTGGTTTCCTCACATGTTGCGTTAGGAAAAACTCTTGCACGAGATCCAGGGGCTTATGGTCCCAACAGCTTTCTTGGCTAATTATATCTAGAGTATTCCAATTTATATTTGTATTAAAATCTCCAGTTAGTATAATTCTTTCCGATTTCTCTTCCATTTTATGTAGTACTGCTCTTAAACTCTGAATTGTACTCTCTGCCAGGTCCTCATATTCGTCTCTTTCCCATGTGTTTGATTTGGGCGGGATGTACATATTGGCTACAATTACTTTCCCTACAGATGTGTTGATCTCTACTGCAATCAGTTCTACATGTGATGGTATATCTAGTTTTATTTCATTGACTTTTAGATTTTTCTTAGTTAATATTATAATTCCTCCTCCTTTTTTTAAGTTTCTATCTCTTCTCCATATATTATATTCCTTTAAGTTTAGTATGTCATTGGATATCCTTGGTGGTAATTTTGTTTCAGTTAGGCATATTATATGTGGTGTGTGTGTGTGTGTGTGTGTGTGTGTGTGTGTGTGTGTGTGTGTGTGTGTGTGTGTTAACTTTGGAACCACTCAAGACATCATCACTAAATTTTACGGGCGTGTAGTACAGGGGAAAAAAAAAAAAAAAAAAAGCGATCTCGACTTCGAGATTGGTGAAATAGGTCAAGGTCTGTGTGTCTGCTACGACGATAAGTTCACAACCGCTCAGAATATCACAAAAGATATTTAGAAGTGCGTAGCAGTGATCGTGTTGAAAGGAGCCTGATTGAATACATGCTCGTAGAGAGGTCGATGCTGAAAATGGTTGCTGATACGAGGGCCGTGAGAGGACGATGTGAATGTCTGTCAGATCATATGATTGTGGTATGCAAGATCATGCTGAGAAGAGTGAAGTGGACCAAAAGAGAGAGAGAGGAGCAGTCAGGGAGAAAGACTGAAAGTCGAGAAGCCAAGAATCAAAGAAATCGCAGATGAATGCCAGACCAAAGTAGGGAAGGAGTTAGAATCAGTGAATTGACATAAAAGGGAACTGGGCAGCGTGTGGAATGCATATAGGGATTGCTTAGTTAGGAATGCTAAAGCCGTGTGTGGTCTGGCAAAAGTAACAACAGAGAAGAGAGGTACGGTATGGTGGGATGAAGAGGTTAAGAGAACAGTGGAAGAAAAGAGGAAGAAGTGGCTAGAGTAGTTGCAGGACAGGTTCAGTTGAAGTAAGAACTGAATATAGTGAGATCAAGAAGCACGAAAAGAGACTAGTGAAGAGGAAAACAGAGATAAATGATGATCTATCTATCTATCTATCTATATACCTAGGCTGCTTCCCCCAGGGAGAGGGAGGTAGCCGAGACAGGACGACACACTCCCCATTTACTCATCCATTCAAACACATGCATTCGCATCTTAGCCCCAAAGGGGAGAACGGACAGATCCTCACCGCACCACACCGCACAAGGGTCAACTGCGCAATGCAATCAGTGACATCTGCAGCAGGGCCCGACAGCAGAACTGGTTTACCCCTGCCACATCATAACAGACCCATCCCCTTACCTGCACCTGACCTGACTAGCTGATCAGATCAAATGCGGGAGAATATCCCCTCAGGGCTGCGTCATCACTTATTCATTCACAATTTCTCTCCATTTATTTCTGTCACGCACAGCCACTCTTCCTTGCTCAACAGACATCCCTCTCACATCCAGCGCTCTCTTCCCACTGTCCATCCATCCTATTCGTGGCCTTCCTCTCAGCCTTACACCTCTCACATCAGATCTAGTTATCTTTTTCACCAATCGCTCATTATCCATTCTCTCCATATGCCCAAACCATCGCAACACCCTCTGCTCAACTCTACCAGCCATCTCCCGAACAACACCAGTTCTCCTTCGCACTTCATCATTTCGCACTCGATCCATACGCGTCACTCCACACATACTCCTCAGACACCTCATCTCCATTACATTCAAACTTTTCCTCTCTGCTACACCCATATTCCATGTTTCAGCCCCATATAATGCAATCAGTACCACAACATCCTCATACAGCCTTCTCTTTACATCCATTCTAAGCGAACGACATCTAAACACTTTTTTCATTCCTCCCAGCACCTTTCCTACTTCATTTATTCTAAACTTCACTGCTGCATCTATTCTTCCATCCACAGCAACATGTGACCCTAGATATTTAAAACACTCTACCTCCTCAAGCAACTCGCCATTCAAAACTATATTCATCCCCCTACCATCTACCAACCTCATACACTTCATCACTTTACTCTTATTCTCATTTACTTTCAATTTCCTCCTTTCACACACCCTTCCAAACTCCTCTGTCAACTGTTTCAATCCCTCCTCTGAATCAGCCACCAGTGCAGTATCATCTGCAAACATCAGCTGCTTCAGATTCCACTTTCCACCATCAACATTCACCAGACTCAGACCTCCACCTAAAACTCTTGCATTCACCTTCCTTACAACACCATCCATGTAAATATTAAACAACCAAGGCGACATCACACATCCCTGTCGCAGCCCCACTCTCACGGGAAACCAATCACTCACAGCATTTCCCACTCTTACACGTAATCTACTATTTACATAAAAACTTTTCACCCCTTTTAGTAACCTACCATCAAGTCCATACAATCTTAAAACAGTCCACAAAGCCTCCATATCAATTCTATCATACGCTTTCTCTAAATCCATGAATGCCCAAAACACATCCTTGCCTTTCGCTAAATACTTTTCACACACTTGTCTCACAGGAAACACCTGATCCACGCATCCCCTCCCTCTCCTAAAGCCACGCTGCTCCTCACCGATCACTCCCTCTGTACACTCTCTAACTCTCATAATTAACACTCTACCATACACCTTACCTACAACACTCAACAGACTTATACCCCTAAAGCTAGTACATTCATACTTATCACCCTTGCCTTTATACAACGGGACCACACAGGCACTTGCCCAGTTAACTGGCACCATACCTTTCACAAAGTACACATTCAACAATCTTACTAACCAGTCAACAATAGTCACTCCACCACCCTTCAGGCATTCCACAGCACACCCATCCATACCCGCAACTTTCCCTGTTTTCATCTCCTTTACTGCGTTCTCCACTTCTTCCTTCGCGATCAGAGAATCATTCAACTCTCCCAACACATTTATTCCTTGCACCCTTCCATCCGTCACAATCTCAGCCACCCTTTCCTCCTCTACATTTAACAATCTTTCAAAATACTCTGCCCATCTCTTCCTTACTGCATCCATCTCAATTAACATCCTTCCATCCTCTGCTTTTACTCGTTCTTAATTCCCAGACTCTCCCTTTCGCACCCTTTTCACCTCCTTCCAAAACATTTTCTTATTCTGTTGAAAATTCTCTGTCAGCCGCCTACCCCACCTCTCATCTGCTGCCACTTTAGCATCACGCACAGCCCTTCTCGCCCTATTCCTCTTTTCCTTATACCTTTCATATGACATCTCATCCTTCCTCTGCAGCCACACTTCATATGCACATCTCTTCTCAGCCACAGCCATACTTACTTCCTCGCACCACCATTCACTTCCTTTTCTTACACCACCACCCACACGTCTCACACCACACACCTCTTCTGCATGCCCCACCACAGCACTCTTAAACAATTGCCATTCCTCCTTCACACTGACATTTTCCCGATCTTTCACTGCGTTCCACACATCTTTCAATTTCTCCTGATACTCTATCTTTTTCTCTCTTTTATCCAACTCACTCACTTTCAAAACCTTCATGCCACACCTAACCCTCCTAGCTCTCATCCATCTCTTACCTACTCTTAACTTTCCCTCCACCAGGCAGTGGTCAGACATACCTCCACCCTCCCCTCTCAGAACTCTTACATCCAACAATCTTCCTATTACATTCCTAGACACAACCACATAGTCCATCAAAGCTCTAGGAAGAAGAATGAATCCAAATTACTCTGAAAATAGGAACTTATTCTGGAATGAGGTGCAGAAATGTAGAAGTGACAGTGGAAAGAAATGTGAAAGTGCGAAGGATGTAGAGGTAGATTATTAACCCATGGGGATGAAATAAGGACCAGACAAAAATAATATTTTGAAAGCCTGATGAATGGGAACAGAGAGAGTAGAGCCACCTTAAACATGATTGGTTGTGAGGGTGTACAGAGATGGAATGCAGTGCCAGGATATGTGACACTCGCACAGGTGAAGAACGCTGTGAAGCGGCTGAAAAAGCAGCTGGGGTTGATGAGGTGTATGCAGAGATGATTAAGTGTAGCTGAGAGAGCGGAATGAAGTGCTTGTTGGAGATGTGAAAGAAGACATGAATGAGTGAAACTGTGCCAGCATAGTAGAAAAAACGCTGTGATTGTACCCCTGTACAAAAATGAAGGTGAGCAAAGTGGATGCAAGAATTATCGTGGCATAAGTTGTTGTGGGGAATGTATTTGGAAAAAATAAAATGGTGAAAGTAATAGAGATACCAGAAGTCCTAAGGACTGATGAACACTGTGGCTTTACGAGTGGCAGAAGATGGGTGGATCAAATATTTACGGTGAGAGATATTGTGAAGAAGGTGTATGAGAGGACTATAAGGTGTTTATGGCACTTTTGGATCTGTAAAAAGCATACGACAGCGCAGACACAGAAGAATTGTGGAAGGTTTTGTACATGTATGGTGTAGATGGTTAGCTGCTAGGTGCCACTCAAGAGTTTTTATGATGGTAGTGAGGCATGTGTAAGGGTAAATGGGCATCTAAGTGAATGGTTCACGATCAACGTGGGCGTGTGACAAGGTTGTGTGATGTTCCCATGGTTGTTCAATACATATTAGGATGGGGTGATGAGAATAGTAAAAACACGAGTAATTGCGAGAGGGATGGCATTGATAATGATTGGTGAGGGATGGAATATCTCTAGTTTGTTGTATGCTGATGATGTAGTGCTGCTTGCAAATGCCAGACAAAAACTTGGTAGACTAGTGCAGAGTTTTGCTGATGTCAATAAACATCGTGCCTTGAGAGTAAATGTGGAAAAGAGTAAAGCAATGGTAATCGAGGGAGAAGGTAACTGAAATTGGTGAGATAGTTCAAATACCTGGGAAGAGTGACAGAAAAGAGAGGACATTGTGCAAAAGAAGTGGAAAGTAGAGAGACACAATGAAGGAAAGTCGCTGGTGCTATGAAGGAATTGGTAAGAAACAGAGGCTTTAGTGTCACAGCTGTGCGAGGCTTACATGAAGGAGTGTTAGAGCAAACTTTAACATATGGATATGAAACTATGGTGTGGGATGAAAAAGGAAAGTCAAGAGTGAGAGCAGTGGAGATGGGACTGCTGAGGAATGTATTTGGAGTGCAGAGAGTGGCATGGGATATGAAATAATGTGAGTCGTGAAAGATGCGCGGTGATGAAGTCTGTAGACACCAGAATTGAAGAGAGTGTACTGAGATGGTATGGTCATGTGGAGAGAATGGATAACAGTAGAGTGGTGGAAAAAGGTATATCTGAGTGAATTTGAAGGAGGAAGGAGGCAAGGTAGGCCAAGGAGAAGGTGGAGGGATATGGTGAATGAATGTGTGAGGAAGACAGGTATGGAAATCGGTGAGGCAAGGGGACTGATAGGAGATCAAGTTGTCTGGATGAATGTTGTGAGAAGAAATGCAAGATCAGGAAATTGGCACCCTTTTTTTAACATGACAGCATTCGGACTGACTCTACTAGATACGTTTATGTGAAGCTACAGAATGTGGTGAAAGTTTTTTGGAGTATCAGATAGAGCCAGGATTCCGGGGGTTTGGATGATGGGTGAATGGAACCGTGGCCCACTGGAATGGGCAAACATGGGCTATCTCGACGTTGCTGCTCCTCACCCTGCCCTAGGGTGGGAAAGGAGGTTCGGATGATGATGATGATGATGTATAGTCTGGATGAAAATCTCCTACGAGTTCGAAATTGGTGAGAGTAAGTGAAGGTCAAGGTTATATTCTGAGCCATGCTAGATATGTATCGGCTCGCAGCTGGTGTAATTCCCCCTTTGAGGGGCCTCTAGTTCTTTCTTACTATTCATTCATTCCCTCCCTATCCCCCAAAGGGAGGATGGTGGACTGCAGGAGAAGGCCAACTTCAGTATCCACCGCCACTTTCAGTTGAAAACAACTACTATGACAATTTCTACTACTACTATTACTACTACTACTACTACTACTATTACTACTACCACCACCATTACTACTACTACTACTACTATATCTACTGCTGTTTCTGCTGCAGCTCCTTCTTCCACGCTACTACTTTACTTACTTAAACTTGTGCATCTACTACAGAAGACAACAACCACTATACTCTCTTAGATGATGTGTTTCTAAGTCTTTGGTCCCAATGTGTGTGACTGTGTACACCAATTCTGGTTCCGCAAATTCTGCCACACAACTGGCATGTCAAGCCAGGATTGCTGGGAGAACTCTGTTTTGTTCGGATCTCCATTGTCTGCTTCCTTCTCTGGCCAGGTCCCGAACTTCTTCAAAATGAATGGTTCCTCCACTGCAGAGGGCTCGCCATTCTTTTCTGCCACAGGCACTGGTCTCAGAATCGTTTGGCATGATGTTGCATTTCTTCAGAGCTGATCTTACATAATATTTATATCTCATCTTCTGTCCCCCTTGGGTTACGACATGGTGCAGGGAGTTGACCGAACAGAATCTGGCAGGGAAGGCGGTGCTCAGACATGCAGAACATGTGTCTGACCCATTAAAAAAATTTTATTTTATTTTATTTTTTTTTTTAAGGCTGCATTGTTTCTATTCTGGTTGACTTTGCCTGCTGGAGAATTTGTGAATATGGAAGCTGATCCTTCCTTGTGAGTCCTGGGATTTGCTGTAAGCACTGACTGTGATTAGACTCAAGCCGTTTTATTTAATGTTGGTAAGCAGTCCATGATTCAGGACCGTATAATTGGGTGGGGGAGAATACAGCTGTATATACTTATACCTTCGGCTCGAGTTTTAAGTTTTGTTTTCAAAGACTCTTGATGTGAGATGCTCGAAAGAGGCTGAGCCGTGGTTGATTTGTGCAAGGACTTCTGCATCAATGTTATGTTTATCTGTGAGCACACTTCCAAGGTAGTTAAAATTCTCCACCTGCTTTACATTTTCGCCATTTATCTGGAATGCAAGAGGTGCTGCTGTGTTGTTTCTCTAAGATATCATTTGTGTTTTATTGACATTTATTAGGAGCCCCACTGCATAGTATATGTTGGAAACGATGGTGAGTCTCTGTTACAGGGAATCTGGGTTATCTGCAAGGGCACCACAGTCATCAGCATATTACAACTCTAGGAAATGAGCTATTTCAGTTTTTCGTTGTGCTTGAAGAACGTCTGAGATTCAGTTAGTTACCATCTAGACAGAATGTATTTTTACTCGATCATCAAGGTTCATATTTTGTTCGTGTCTTAAACGGGTGACGGCAGTGAGACAGATGTTGCAAATGACAGGAGCTAGAACACATCCTTGCTTTACACCCACATCCGCATTGATGGGTTTCGATTTGTTCCCACCTATGGACACACGAGCATTAATGTTGTCATGCAAGCTGTTTAGGATGAAAAGAAATTTGTTTGGAACTCAAAATTTTGAAAGAGCATCCCATAAAAGTTCTCTGTTGACAGTGTCAAATCCTATATCAAGACCACTGAATGCAGTATACAAGTGACGATTATGCTCTTGGCATTTCTTCTGTATCTGTCGGGTAACAAATATGTCAGTGGTACTTCATTGCTTCTGAAATCCACATTGTGTTTCAGGAAGCGTTGACTTAGTCAAATGTTCTGTCAGTATGGATAACATTATCTTGGCTAGTACTTTGCAAGTATTCACATGGAGGGAGATACAACTACTGTTGTCACAATATTAACGGATGCCTTTCATCTTGTAGATGGTTACAATATCAGAAGTAAGCCATTCAGATGGAATTTGTTCTTGGTTCCATATAGTCAGTATGAAATTATGGTTGTGCTGGTGAAATACTTGGCCACCCTCTTTGATCAGTTCAGATGGTATGCCATCAGGGCCAGGGTTTTTATTTTTTTGAGGCTGGATGGCCTGAACGGTTTCTACAAGTGTAGGTGGCACATCAAGATCTTCCACCCGAGGGACATTTCGAATGTTATCAAGGATACTGTGCTCCACTGGCTTTCTTCGATTCTGTTAGGCGTTGAAGTGTTGCACCCATCTTATTAGGACTGCCTGCTTGTCTTTCGTTAGCTCTCATTCGGATGACTCAACAGGGTTTACGTTGTGTTTCATTAGCCCATAGATGGTTTTAATGGACCTGTAGAACCCATGTTGGTCGTTGATATCAGCCAGTCTTTGCAGTTTTTTTGCTTGCTTAGCCGACCATTCGTTTTCCGTCACGCAGTTTTCTCTGGATTATAATTCTGAGATTCTGGAATTAAGTCTTTAGGATTAAGGATCTAGGATGAGCAAACCAGGTATGTGTTTTTTCTTCATTGAAAGGTCATGTATGCCCTTGGCATTTTCCCGAAACCAGTTTTCTTGGCAGTGATTCAAGAAATGTAGGGTTTCATTCGTAGTGCTCTGGAGCAGTGTCTTAATGTTTAGTCACTCTGTGTTTAGGTTTGTTCCATTGCTGTTTGGAGAAAGTGGTGGGCATTGAGAGAACTTGTCTGTATCAGTGATGCAGAAGGTGTCACAAGTTGTCTTATACATTAAACTACTACAGTCTAGTTCCTTTGAGGATGGTGTGCTGCACATTTGTGGGCGTATTACTAGTTCCAGTTTGGTGACGATAAGGATATGGTCTGTTGAGCACTAAGCACCTCTAATAGCTCGGGTTGATGTACTTCTTTTCGATCCCAATGTCTTACAATGAGATAGTCAATTAGGTGCCAATGTCTATATCGTGGGTGCATCCATGTGGTCGTGTGTTTATTTCTAAGTTGAAAAATGGTGTTGGTGATGACCAGACTGTGTTCTGAGCATAACGAACGCAGTCTATGGCCATTGTTGTTCATGTTACCAACACCATGGCAGCCTTGAATGTCTTGCAAGAGATTATTATCTTTTCCTGCTCTGGCTTTATATTCTTCAAGCAGGATCAGCTTCTCATTAGGTGGTATTGAGCAAATAGTGGCATCCATAGAGTTATAAAAGGAATCTTTGGCATATTGGCCTCTAAAGAGTGGTATGCACCAAGATATCAATCTCTCTAGTATCCCCACAGGTGTTTCTTTGATATTTTGTAGTAGGTTGCTTCGGACTGCAAGGCCAACACCATCATTTTTCCTTAAATTGTCTCTGTATCCCCTTCGGAAATACATATATCCTTCTCCTGCTTCTAATAGGTTGCCTTCCCCTGAGAGGCGAGTCTCAGATAAGGCAGGAATATCAGTTTTATATCTTCTCAGTTCATGGGGAATACGAGCAGTCCTATGGCATGGTCATGTGTCATGGTCAGTATCAAGCAAGGTTAGTATATTCCAGGTAGCAAGAGTCAGAGGGATTCATTTAGTTTTTCGACTGCAGTGTGGGATGCCTTGACAGACGCGGTTATCTGCCAACGTGGTGCGGAGAAGCAAATGTTTAGGTTTCCTTCTCTGAACTCCTCCCTGTCAGGGGTAAGCAGACTGGCATCCATTTCCAGCTGCTTAATCGCACTGGATGCTGCCGAAGTCATTACCTGCTCCTACGCAATCATTCAAGTGACTGCTAGGCCAATGCTGTCTATTTGCAGAACTCGAGCTAGCACCTTCCAGTCACATCCTTGTCCTGTCACGGTCGCCCTATCCTGTTGCCAAGGGTCTTTTGTTTTGGTGAAAGATGTTGAAGCCGCGGCTTGGTGGGTTAGAGTGCTATGCTCTGACCGATGGGTTGTACGTCTACCAAAGGTCGTTGATTGACATCAGAATGGGCATTCGGTCATAAAGTCCTAATTGCTCCAAGCCAAATTCCTCTACTCAGGGCAACGCCTTAGTCCTTAAAAGAAAAGGGGACATGGTATATAACTCAAAAAATATCAAATGGGGGTGAGTGAACTACTGG
>NC_136978.1:29919183-30425369 GCF_032717465.1 Coenobita brevimanus
TGACAGAGTTAGGGAAATAACAGAGGAATTAGTTGGAGAAGAACAGGGAGGCTTTAGGAAGGGAAGAGGTTGTGTAGATCAGATATTCATTCTTAGATATTCAATGGAAAAGTTTTTAGAGAAGGGAAAGAAGTTGTAGGCGGCTTTCATGGATTTAGAGAAAACATATGACAGGGTGGATAGACAAGGATTGTGGAAAGTATTAAGAATATATGGAGTAGATGGGAAGTTGTTGAATGCTGTGAAGAGTATGTATGATGGTGCTAAGGCTGCAGTGCGTGTGGATGGTGAACTGAGTGAATTTTCCTCTTTGAAGGTTAGTTGAAACAGAGATGTGTCATGTCTCCATGATTGTTCAATCTGTACATGGATGGGGTACATGGATGAGGTACAAAGTAGGATAGTGGATGTTGGAGTGGCCCTGGTGAGAGAGGGTGGTGTTTGGAAACTTCCTGTACTGTTGTTTGCAGAGGATACTGTGTTGTTGAGTGAAGACGAAGGGGAGCTGCAAGGCTTGGTGGATGAGTTTGGGAGAGTGTGTAAGAAACGGAATCTAGAGGTGAATGTTGGGAAGAGTAAAGTGATGATCTTTGAGGTGAAGTCAGTGAATGTACAGCGAGGTTGGATGGTGAGGAATTGGAAACTGTGAGTACGTTTAAGTACTTGGGTAGTGTGATGAGTAAGGATGGAGGTTTGGAGGATGAAGTGCTTGAAAGGGTACAGCAGGGAAGAAAGGTTGCTGGTTCCCTGAAAGTAGTGATAAGAAACAGGGAAGTGAGCATGGAAGTGAAAAAGTTACTACATGACAGTATTGTGATACCAACTCTAACGTATGGAAGTGAAGCTTGGATGTTGTTGGAAGGGCACAAGTCAAGAGTGAGAGCAGTGGAAATGAGTTATTTAAGAGGAGCCTGTGGAGTCACATGGAGAGACAGGCTGGCAAAATAGGATATAAAGGAGCGTTGTGGTGTGGATATGGATGTGATAGGAAGCGTTAAGAGGAATACACTGAGGTGGTTTGGCCATGTGGAGAGGATGGAGAGTGAAAGACCGACGAAGAGAGTGTATGTGAGTGAGGTTGAGGGGGGAGAGGGAGGGGGAGGCCGAGGATGAGATGGAGGGATGGGGTGGAGAGGTATATGAGAGAGGGGTTGTGTGAGCTGGGAGCAGGGCAGTGAAATGGCGGGGAACAGGGCGACGTGGAGACGATTTGTTTGTTGCCACCCCGAACGGGATTGAGGCGTCTGGCAATAGATAGATAGATTGTTATTATTACCATCATCATCATGATCATCATCATCTTAATTAAAATATGATCCTGGAATCATATGCATTTCTATGGGCTTCTGATGAAAATTTTCATGAGGAAAAATATCTAACAAGTTGTTCGATTCAAGAAAGAAATCTGAATAGAACTGTCAGATGCAAAATCCGTTCATTCCGAGATGCCTGCATTAAGAGACTGCGTTGAAAAGACTGGGGGTCATAGGTTGAGGATATACATACTGAATAAGTCAGTTCACGTATTATAGACATGAATGACTTGACCCGTATTCTTGTCGGTCAAGGAAGTTCCCTAACATCTTTTCCTTAGCAGCTTATTTTGCTTCTGTACTTGTAGCGGGAATAATTCTAATATCGCCATATTCTGCATTAGTAAGGTGCAAATAATTTTAATCAGCCGGATCCGAAAATGTATCGCTGAGGAGGAGGTGCTGGGGAGTCTTCTTACTGAACGAGAATACGTGCCTTGGTGAGTCTTGCATTAGAGAACTGGTGCTGTGCGTCCACTGTAATGGAGGATTGATACAAGCAGACAGTTCAGAAGAGCAGTGACCAATGAACTATCGATAGTGATGAGATAAAGGTGCAACTAATCGGCTGATATCGCAATTTACGTATAACATAATATCCACAGGATCATGAAAACATCAATTAGGAGGGGACAGATGATATCCTAAATAACCAGAATAACTCGGGATGTCACAGGTAGATCAATCTGCTATTGTTATGAATGCGCATGTGATAACAATACTGATTGTAACCTTTTCACTAAAACCTGATGTAAAAGTTCCATCCTATCATCTTCAATATTGAATTGTAAGAATCAACTGGCACTAGAATATGATGTTAGTTATGAAAAAATGTTGTGAAAAACATGTAGAGCTCAGTATTGTCCTTTTCAGCTTATGAGCTGTGTGAAATGTGGGGCAAAAGACGAAAAACTAGGCCAGGTTGAGGTAAAAAAAAATAAAAAATAAAAGAAATAAATATATAAATACATATATATATATATATATATATATATATATATATATATATATATATATATATATATATATATATATATATATATCAAATATAACAAGCAAGTGTTATGACCTCCACATGGAAGCAGGTTTACCAACGTGGAGGAGGATCACTGAACATTTTGCAATAAACGTCGTCTGCATGCACCCGTACTTTTTAAATCGCGTGTATACTTACCAGAAATATATCAAAACAGCTTGATGAGACTAATTTCCCATTGAGCTCTGTGGTTTTTACTTTGTTGTGGTGGTTGGTATATATTGACTGTGAGGAACATTTGAAAATAATTCCAGGTATACATACACTTCACTTTAAGCAGCAGAAGCACCCGACCAAATCACTTCTTCTTCCTGATAATCTTTTATATTTTTTCTGGTTATTTTTAGGATGGTTAATGAACTTTTCATGTTAAATTTCTTTCCCCATTGATTTTAGCCTACTTCCTTCTGCTGTTTCAACTATTTCTCGAGTGTAACGGCGGATACTTCGAACATACGTCTGGGTCACATTTTAGTCCCTGTTCCTAACCTTTCATTTAATCTAACTAAACCAAAGCTAACCTAACCTAGAAATTTAACCTAACCTAACCTAACTTAACCAAGACTTGGGTAAGTTTTAGCAAGTCTGCGGTCAGTGAGGCATAAGGAACATGATAAAATCCAGGGGAAAAATTAACAGAAAATAATTGTTTCCCACCATGATAAATAATCAGAACAAGAAGCAGTGCCAAGGCACAGTAAACCCGTCTCCGGTAGTCATTTTAGTGCTAACGTATAAGTACAACAGGATAGCTAGTCAAAGATGTCACATATCAAATTCGGAGTAAATCAGCTTAAAATTTACGATGTTATGCTCATTTGAAATTTTAGGCCCAACCCACCTGACACTGACGCCCTTACCCCTAACTGGGGGGTGACCCCCCTTGACGTAATGAGGCATCTTATAGGATGCAGATCTGAAAGATGCACTTTTAGTTTTAGTTTCATGTCGATATGATGAATTTGAAAGGAGTTATGGCGAAAAAAACGATTATAACCCGTCTCCGTTTTTTCGCCCCCTACAGCCTGGGCCTTGGCCCAATTAGCCCCAAAATTTAATTACATGATCAAAAGGTCATACCCCATCATCCCTGTAATTTTAGTCAAAATCGCACCAGTACTTTTCGCGTAAAGCTGTTAACAGACAGACAGACAACCAAATATACAAGCCAAGTGAGAAAATACCCGTCCCCGAACCCCCCCGAGTCGGGGATGGGCAATAATATAGACAAAAAATGGGATGGTAGCAGTTGAATTAATAAAGTCCTTCCGCTGCTTAAAATAAAATGTACATTTACCTAATTCCGTAATAAGTCATGGCGCTCTTCTCTATGGTACTAGCAAGTGAAGCATCATAGATTCTTTTACTTTCAAATTCGGTGTGTCTTCAAAATTCTCCATGGTTGTCCCATACTGTAAGACGATTTAAGTCGGTTATGTTTTCTGTAGCACTCCTCCAAAGATATATGACGTAACACCATCTACTGAAGTTGGAAGGGACGGATTAATTCGGTTATATATAATGAGGTAAGGTTCATGTATAGTTTGGACTCAAAATCCTGAACCACCCTCGTCACAGCAACCTGCTCTCTCCCACAAGTCGAGCACCACCTCATTGCCGTCCGTACCAGCACCAGGTTAATACCAATTAGAGCAAGAACTGATCCTTATAAGAGTAACCCTATTCCAGCCACTGGCCGAATGATTAACCAACACTAACAACTTCTCCACCAGTCTCTCTCTCTCTCTTTCTCTCTCTCTCTCTCTCTCTCTCTCTCTCTCTCTCTCTCTCTCTCTCTCTCTCTCTCACACACACACACACACACACACACACACACACACAAGTAAACTTAGTTATTGTCACTTTTTCTAAAAATTTGGCTGTTACTCTTAATTTCAAAGCGATGTTTGCCTTTTAGTAATGTTACTTTTTAACCGTTTTATGTATATTTTCAGCGTTAGGGCTGCCATGCCAAAATAATCCAAGAATTATTATTATTATTATTATTATTATTATTATTATTATTGTTGTTGTTGTTCTTGTTCTTGTTATTACATACATAGATAAAAAGATAAATAAGTAGATAGAAAAAAAGATAATCCATTTAACTTTCCATAATATTGTCTTGAATGTTTTTTTATTTCTTTCTCATTGCTGATATGGTTGGGATAATAAATGTTAAGGGAATACAGAGGTGTTAAATGCGTGGATATATTGTTAGGGAAGCAGTACTAATGAGCCGCCTACTCCGACTAGAGCACAACCCTTCATGTCATTAAATTCGGCTGAGCTGACAATTACTGATTCACACCTGCTCCTAAGTTATTTACATTACTAATTTGTATGAAGAACAAATAAAATACTGTATGATGCATGAAAATAGGCAAAATAAATGATTGAGAATTATACTCGTATTTTACCATCATTATTATCTTTATGAGAGATAATTAATGATCGAAACTATATATTGCTCAAGTATTGTTAATTTCTATTTGAAATATTAATTCTTTCCCTGGACAAAATCACGGAATACAACAAACGATCTAGTACGTCATTCTGTCTCTGTCATGATTTTTTTTCATATTTCCCCCATATCCACATGGTTATATTTACCCTAGGAGACCATTTTCGACACGAGTGGTTGGTTACAGCCTTCAGTAACACCTCACCTGTCAGACAGCTTCACCATATGAAATACAATCGCCTGGAGGCAGCAGAGACAAACCACTCTACAAAAAGGTTACACAAAAAATCGGTGAGATGAAGACGTTAATGGAAAGCAAATTGTTTTAACAGGTGTAATTAATGTATATTGTTGTTTTTGTTGCTATTATTCTTGTTGTCATTCTTCTTGATGTTAATGTTGTTAATGTTTATGTTGCTTTTGATGTTATTGCTGTTGATGATAATGTTGATGCTTATTTTGTTGATGGTGATGTTTATGTTATTGATGATGTTATTGTTGCTGATGATTTTATTGTTCTTGATGTTTATGTTAATGTTTAGGTTCGTGCTGATGTTACTGTTGATGTTATTGTCGCTGATGTTGTTGATGTTTATGTTGCTTTTGATGTTATTGTTGTTGATGATAATGATGTTGACACTGATGTTGATGATGCTTCTGTTGTTGAAGTTGTTGATGTTCATGTTGCTGATGATGTTATTCTAGTTGATGATTGCATTGTTGTTGATGCTGACGTTAATGTTTATGTTCCTGCTGATGTTATTGTTTTTATCACTGTCGTTGTCGTTGTTGCGAGACCCAGGATCATCTGCACGTGATCCCGGTGGACTGCAGCTTCATTTCCACTTGTGTAATCCGTCATTCGTCTTTCAGGGGATAGGAAGGTAGGTCAGTGACGATAATAATACACTCCATATAGAAGGAAAATGTCGATAACCGTGGACTTGACTCTCTCTCTCTCTCTCTCTCTCTCTGCAGACGTGGGATATCAGAAATGTTTTTTTCTAACTGGGTATATCTGGTGAAATGACGCTGTATCATCATCACCTTCATTATCATAAACAAAATGCCAGGTGCAGCATAACGTCGATGCGTGTGTGTGTGTGTGTGTGTGTGTGTGTGTGTTGGTAGGGGTGTTGGTGGGTGTTTACTGGTAGCTGAAACTTTGGTGTGTGTGTGTGTGTGTGTGTGTGTGTGTGTGTGTGTGTGTGTGTGTGTGTTGGTAGGGGTGTTGGTGGGTGTTTACTGGTAGCTGAAACTTTGATGTGTGTGTGTGTGTGTGTGTGTGTGTGTGTGTGTGTGTGTGTGTGTGTGTGTTGGTAGGGGTGTTGGTGGGTGTTTACTGGTAGCTGAAACTTTGATGTGTGTGTGTGTGTGTGTGTGTGTGTGTGATGTCGCTGGGTGGAGGGGAGGGAAGACCACGTGTCGTTGCTTGTATAAATAACAGATCGCACTCAGCCAGACTCACTCTCAGGAGCAGCTGCAGAGGGATCAGTCGAGGCTTGATAGACACACACGGGAAGGTAAGTGTGTGTGTGTGTGTGTGTGTGTGTGTGTGTTGGTAGGGGTGTTGGTGGGTGTTTACTGGTAGCTGAAACTTTGGTGTGTGTGTGTGTGTGTGTGTGTGTGTGTGTGTGTGTGTGTGTGTGTGTGTGTGTGTGTGTGTGTGTGTGTGTGTGTAATTACGCTGATGCAAAATTTAATAGAACATACTTTTCATTTTAACGTCGCCTATAATTCAGTACCTTCATCTAGAATGCTGACTTTTAACAAAAGACTGACACGAGAGACATGGCACTCGTAACAAAGAAGTGCTGTGGAAAGGATGCATAGCCAGTTTATTGCCTCTTTCTATCGGTGACTTTTGTGAAATATTCTGGAAAAGTTAAAATTTTGGTCCAAGTTAAAGTGAAATATGGTCAATACGCGCTATTACTTAACCTTACGTACTTACTCCTTAGTTTTAGATACGTGACTCGTTCATATTCACCCATATGCTATTAATAATTTTTTTGTTTATATCAGTATTATAATGAATGACAGGGAAGGTAACATCAATGTGTCATATGTTAAAAAAGAGAAAATAGAAAAAGTAAACGCTAAAGGAAGGCTGTTACAAAGCCACGTAAGATGACGAGAACACAGCTCTTAGGCCAGTATTCTCGTCAGTTAAGGAAGCTTCCTGACACCTCTTCCTTAGCGATTTATATTTGGATACGTCGAGTTATTATAATTTTGTAAGCTATTGAAGCAGAGTATGACGATACTGGAAGGATTTATGTTGCCCAGAAGAAGGCAGTAACGTGTAATAATCTAAATTGCTTAGGAAAAGTATTAGGGAGCTTCCTTAACCATCAAGAATAACGGCGTTAAACCTATTCACTTTGATAAGCTTTTTAATATGAATGCCTCTTTTCCGTTTTGTTCTTTTTCGTTTTATTCTCCTACAAGGAGAGTAAGTTTTCACCCCTGTTTATTTGTTAATTTGTTTCTCTGTTAGCAGGATTATTCAAAAACGAAAAAAGAGATTTTGACCAAATGTGATGGGTAGATAGCCCATGTTCAAGGGAACTATCGATTAAATTTTGGGACCGATCGATCATATTACAGATTCTGGATCCGGAAAAAAAAATTTTGTGAAACCCTAGTCAGTGATAAGGAAACCTAACCCATTATGAAAAATGGTTTGGAAATAACGTTGTCCTTGTCGGAGATATGCGCTCCGCTGAGTGCACATCTAGTTACCTCTGCCAAAGAGGTTATGTTTTCACCCCTGTCCGTTTCTTTGTTTGTTTGTTTGTGAGCAAGATTGCACAAAAACTACGGGACGGATTTCCACGAAGCTTGGTAGAAGAATGGGCTTTGCCCCGGAATAGACCATCAAATTTTGGTTCTGATCCGGATAAAGGTGCGGATCCAGGATTTTTTTTTTTTTTTTCACTTTCTTTAACATTGCGAGATAGGACGTTTTTATCTTGGGCCTTGGTGGAGGTATACGTTCTACTGAGTGTCATTCTAGATTATTTTCGATATCCCTCTACGCTTGGCTCAGCTTTGAAGAAACTACGAGAACTAGGGAGGTTAGATGCAATTTACTAACCTCTTCAGTAGGAACTCCTAAGAAGAAATACTGGGCTGACGCCTACAGAGAGAGAGAGAGAGAGAGAGAGAGAGAGAGAAAAAAAAACAGCCTCACCCTCAATAACAACTACTGACAGACTTTTGCTGTTTTTAGACGATACTGTGAAAGAAAACCATATCATTGTCCTTAAACGCGGATTTACTGAAGACCTGGAACACTATAATAACATTTACTATCACCTTCGAGACACAGGAAAATTCTTCAGCTTTATCAAATAGTCTGGAGCAGCAAAAATTAATATCATAATTATAATAAATATACCGGCCCTCATCAGATAAAAAAATTTTTGACTGGATACTTCTACGTGGACAGTATTGACATCTGAGTGAGTGCATCATGTATCATAAATAAATCACATTATATACCGACATCTAATAATCAGGCATCATATTGCTACAACAGTGACAGTACTAATATTACCAATATTTAAATAATCAGAGTCTTGTCGTACAGCAGAGAAGACCTGATTGAATTTGATCTTCACAATCTTATTTTTTTAGCTTCAGATTCTGGTTTATCCCATCCATTACAGGACGAGATACAGAAGCGGAATAAAATGTTTGCCTGTAGCAAGCATCAGACATCATATTCGTCACCGTATATAAAAGTGGTAGGATGCATGCAGGGACAGGTTCATGCAAATATATCGATCTGCTGCCGGTAATATCTTCACATCTCTGTTAGTTATTTCCTCTTAGCTGATGGCCTCCTTGCGACAGGCTTATGGTAAAACTTGTATGCAAGTGTGAAATGGCTCTGCTCTGTGCTTGATGTTACTGTCGTGGGAAAACATTGTACTCAAGCTTTCTTGTTCATAAAGCAACGGCACTTAATATTGGCTGGAGCTGCAGGATGGGTCTCCTCTATGGACACAACAACAGGCAGTTTCTTTTTTGACAGCAACAGCATCATGTCATCGAAACTTAACCCACCACGTGCCAGTGCCATTTTAAAATGGTCTGACGAAAATCTGTAGTCAGTGCTAGCGCCATTTTAAAATGGCTTAAAATTAAAACATTCACTGACCGCATTTTTCAAGATTCGCTGGTAAAAATTGGCAGGCATGTATGTTGAATGTTCCTATATCATGATCCAGGACGGCAAGGCCATACACCTTCTCGCTTCCAAGCTCACGCTCGTTCTGCCTCATTCTGCCTCTGTGCCTCAGCCATTGCTGTACATAGTGAAGGCATGTTGTAAATATTTTTACGTAAGTGTAGGGACTATACATAGGGAAATCAAGTTGTAAATATTTTATTGTAAGTGTAAGGATCTTACATAGTAAAGTCAAGTTGTAAATATCTTCTCGTAAGTGCCAGGACTGGCCATAGTGAAGTCAGGTTGTATCAATCTTCATGTAAGAGTAAGACAATCCATTCACAGTCAGAGAGACACACAAATTGTGGCAGATGTTGAAGTAATAACTAATCAGAAAAGTGTACTGAACATTGCTATACCTTCCCAGCATAATTACCTGAGTCTACCTTACACAGAGAACAGCTTTCACCCACGTGGTGAGCGTGAGAGAGTGGGAATACCTGCAAACGAGTATGCACGACTCAATACAACCCATTTCCGAGCTTCTGTGAGTATTTTGATGGTGAAATTCCTTGTTTTCACATCAAAATCTATCATTTGAGCCAAAAGAGAAAGGTCAGAAAATGGCCGGCATGGAGGTGACTCATATGGCTCTAAATAGCTGGCATGCGGCGGGTTAAGACGTCATTTTTTTTTTTTTTAATAACAGAACAGAGGAAGGAAAAACAAATTAATACAAAAAAAATCCATGCACCAGATTACTGGCGTCCTCTGTTTATAAAATATCTGTAACAGTAAGACTTGAACAGCAGTAGGTTGAAGTTTGGAGAGAAACAACTCTGGGGAAGCGAGTTCCAGAGAGATGCAGTTCGGGGAATGAAGGAATTCTGATAGGCATGGAGAGGTAGCACAATGGATGCAACTTCGTCTGAGCATTTGCTATCAAAATATCTGTAAAAGAACACAAGGGAGGAAACATTCCTTCTTACTTGTAGGGGAGGTAGTTTGTTAGTAATAGCAGGGTAATTAATAATTCTAACAGCTTTGTTCTGAATTTTGTCTAGTTGTTTTAATGCAACCTCTCCACATCCATTCCACAAGGGTGAACAATATTCAAGCTGAGAGCACACATGACTCTGATAAATTATAGCTAACTGCTTGTCAGTTAAGAAGTTACGGACTTTGTACAATAATCCAAGTTTCTTTGAGGCAGTTTTAGCAAGTGATCTGACATGAGAGGTCCACCTGAGGGCATTGTTAAGCGAGACGCAGAGAATTTCAATACTTTTGGAAATGGGAATATTTGTTGCATTGAAGGTAATATACGATTCTGGCAATACCTGTCTATTAGTCAACTGTATATATTTAGTTTTACTAGCATTAAATGAGACATGGTTATTTTGTCCCCATTCACTGATCGTGGATAAGTCTTGATTTAAAGAGATGGCTGTACTAAGTTGACAGTTAGAGATATCAGACTTTGTAAATGGATGTCTGAGTGTGAATGAACTATGAAGTGTTGAGTCATCTGCATATGAATGGATGGGATTGTGGGTGACAGATAAGAGATCATTAATATGAACGAGGAGCAGGGTTGGTGCCAGAAATGATCCCTCCGGCACGCCGGCGTTAATTGAGTGGAAATTGGAATATACATCATTTACTTTTACTCTTATTTTTCTATTGCTGCAATATGAAGAAATCAAAGGAATAAAAGAGTTTAGTCCATAGCAAGGGAATTTGGACAACGGGGAACAGTGCCACACTGTGTTGAGAGCATTAGAAATATCCAGGGCTACTGTGTGAGTTTCTCCATGTAGGTCAACTAATTGATGGATGGTATGAGTCAGGAGATTGAGTATGTCAATGGTGGATCTTTCTTGGCGAAAACCATATTGTCCATCACTAATTAAGTTGTTGGATTCAAGATGTTTAACTGTTTGCTTATTAATTACAGTTTCAAAAACCTTACCAAGAGAAGATGTGACAGCTATTGGTCTGTGATCAGAGGGGTCAGAGGAACTTCCTTTCTTTGGAATTAGGTGGATATTGGCTTCTTTCCATGAATTAGGGAATGAAGAAGTACTTTTGCATAGTCTGAATAATTTATCAAGAACATTGGCAAGTTCTGGGGAACACTTTTTCAAAACAATTGGCGGAATTCCATCTGGGCCCGGAGCTTTGTTGGTAGGTAGATTGTCTAGGATGGATTTCACGTACGGTACCTTGTCTGTATTTTAAGTGGAACAATTTCGGGAGAGTCATGTTCTAGTGCTGGGACGTTCTGGCTAGCTTCCTCTAAGGTGGAATTTCTGGCAAATGTACTGGCAAAGATATCTGCTTTTCCACAAGGGTCATTTTTTTTTTTTTTTTATGTGAGGAAGAAGGAACCAAAGGCAACGAGCCCGCAAAACTGTTCCTTCGAAGAGAAAAAACAAAATACAAGAGAGAGTCAAATTCAAGATCCGATCATTTCGAGATGCCTGTACACACTGTGTTTAAAAGACTGGAGATCATAGGGAGCAGGAAATACAGACAGAGGGAGACCGTTCCAGAGTTGACTTGTTGCATAAATGAAGGACTGGGAGTAACGGTTAACTCTTTCATTAGAGAGTTGGACAGAAAAGGGATGAGAGTTTGCTGCTAGACGGGTTCTACGCGCCCATCGTAGAGATGGAGGAATGCATGCAGACAGTTCAGAGGAGCAGTGACCATTGAAGTAGTGATAGAAGAGAGATAAAGATACAACAGTGCGGTGAAGAGACAGAGGTTGAAGGGAGTCAGCAAGAGGAGGAGAGTTAATGAGATGAAAAGCCTTTGACTCCACCCTATTGAGAAGAGCTGTATGTTGGAAGCTTCCCCACACATGAGAGTTGTACTCCACGCAGGGGCAGATAAAACTCCTGTATAGAGGCAGCAATTGTGCAGGGGTAAAGAAGGAACGGAGTCGGCTTAGCACACCCAATCTCTTGGAAGCAAACTTTACAAGAGATGCAATATGATGTTTCCAAGATAAGTCCCAAGTAAATGAAACCCCAAGCATGTTCAAGGATGATGCAGGATTAAGCTGAATGTTATTAAACATTAGTGGGTATACCTGTTGAAGATTTTGTCGGGTTGATAGTTGCAAAAACTGAGACTTTGATGCATTAAAAACAACAAGATTATTTATATTATTTGTAATGTTGCCATCTGGAGATTTTAGTGGGGGAATGGATGATGACTTGAAGTTATTATTGAAAGAATTGAGAGTTGACCAGAATATTCTGTTGTCATTAGGGTTGTTAAGTAGTTTTGATGCTTGGTTTTGAAAAAAAAAATTGATTTAGCAAGATTTATTACAGCTTTTGCATGGTTTCCAGCAATTTTAAATTGAGAGAGTGATTCAGATGTTTTTTATTTTAAGCAATAGTTTTATGCTGTTGACTTTTGGGCTGTTGCTCTGGCACAGTTGCTATCAAACCATTTTGGAGAGTTCGATCTTTTAGTGAATTGTTGACGTGGTATGAATAAATCCATACCAGCTAGTATTAAGTCAGAAATGTGGGACTGGGTAGAACTGACATCACTAGAGAAGAAAGATTGCCATGGAATGTCAGCAAGATAATTTCTAAATTCATCCCTGTTTGCCCTATCAAAGTGCCATCGGATCACCCTGACAGGTTCAGAATGGGGAGTTTTGGGGGGGTTAACTAATGAGACTGAAACATTCAAGAACAAGTCCCCAAGAAACTGTCCAATCCTATCAAGTTCAGAAGCATTTCAATGTCGTTAATGTTTGTAATGAGCTACAAATAAGTAAATGAATAAAAGCTTGTGTAGCGAGGTAGGTAAAAAGTACTCTTCTTGACTCAATGGCTACATGACGGACTGTAATCTGCGGGGCTCTGGTTTGATTACCGTCCTCTGACCGTTATAAGTTTGCCATCTTTCGTTTTAGACATTTCATTCTGACTTGGATTTTGCTTATATGTCAGTGCTCAATCTTCTTTTCTGTCAGTAATCACTTACTGGACACTGAATGTCAAATAGTGCTACCTCGAGGTCAGTCCTTAAAAAAAAAAAAAAAAAAAAAAAGGCGTATATTAGCACGAGTTGATGCAGAAAAACACTATTAGATAAACAAATGAATGAAAAAAGTTTGGAAGAAAAACAGTGTTCACTGATATAATGAAGACGGCTAATTTGGGGAGGTGCTGCTCCACTGAAAGCATGGAGTGTGTGTGTGTGTGTGTGTGTGTGTGTGTGTGTGTGTGTGTGTGTGTGTGTGTGTGTGTGTGTGTGTGTGTGTGTGTGTGTGTGTGTGTGTGTGTGTGAGAGAGAGAGAGAGAGAGAGAGAGAGAGAGAGAGGGGGGGTTGAACAGGTGTTATGCGTGATGGGAATTAGGTACATCACATATTGGTAGGGATGAGGAAACCATGACATTAGTTGGCATGGCTTCGAGAAGCAGCAGTGAAAAAGAAAAAATATATGGCCGAATTTCTAATAGTAATAATTGACTTTCTTTGCTTCTAAATAACAAAGTAGTATTGTGACTTCCATAATGGAGTGCATACAGGACAGTTCATTATAATTAGCGAGGGAAGAATGTGGCCTAATTTCTACTTTCAAATGTCTGTGTAATTATTACAGCACCTCTTAAATTCTTGTCTGGCAGAGAATCAGAATGAAGCGAACACTGTCCAATAACAGCTTGGTTATGGGTGCTCGCTCACTGCTCGTGTTGATGTGGCTGGGTGGGGTGTCGGTGCAGAATATCTCTTTCAAGACGGGAGCCAGTGTATCCACCATCTACCGCTGGATCCACCAGTGGCAGGATCAAACCTCATTTACAAGACATCGCCACGTCAAGCCGCGTAAGCCAGGTTCCCCGAGGACTGGTGCGATTTACACCCCGAGGTTGATATGGCAACACTTTCCTCAACCCCACTATTTTTTTAGACCCAGGGGTGGGATTATTGGACATATGTACGGTCGATAACTTAGATATGGTTTTACAGAAAGAACTAAGCAAGGGAAGATTTTGCCCCCGTTTACTTGAACGACCTGCAGAATTACCTGCTGTAATTTTTGTTCTTAAACTTCGATTTATTTATGAAGTTAGAACAGGACAAAGAAGATTCTACAGCCCCCTTGTCCTTCCTACATATCAAAACCTGGGTTACGACAGGGAATTGATCATAAGTGTGTTGTGTATTCCAATGCAGTCCTTCCTGATCAAGTGAGACATAACACAGCCAGACATTACCTTCATTTCACAATCAAATGGATAGAATGGGAGAATTATATCTACATACCGTAACTGTGCTCGCGGTGAAAAAGCTATAGTTTTACCTAAAGACGATCAAGATGGGGCTGAAGCAGATGTGTATATTTACTAGGAAAAGAACTTCAATCTGTGGGTCAAATAATTATTGCGCCAGCCCTTGCTTCTCAGACACACATTTAAATGGGCACTCCGTCTGCACCGTCTTAGGTCCGTACTCTCGTCGATTAAGAGAGTTCCCTAGCACCTCATTGTTAGCTATTTCTTCTTTGATCATGCTGGTTTATATCCTTTTGTACGCTGTTTATGTAAAGTGAGGCGATATTAAAAGGATTTACATAACATGTAAGAGGAAAGTAATGTGATATATACAAAATAAGTCATTTCTGAAAAGGTGTTAGGGAGTTTCTTTAACTGATGAGGATATGGGCCTTACTTATAACTTGCTGGGATCCAGGGTGGTGTGATGAATGTTTGGAAAATGTACATATTTTATTCGGGTTCTGCTACGGTCACTGAGTGTGAAAAGTGGACTTCATGCCTACGTCGTGGAATAGGAAGATACAAAACTACCCATGTATTCCTAGCATATCATGGGAGGTGACTAAAAGTGGGAAGCTGGATCAATTCATCGTCGGTAAGATCTGCCATGACTGAAATTTAGTGTAAATTTATCTTCAAGCTGTGTCTCCTTTGATCAATATTGTAATGTAGAAAACTGTGTAGGTGGAATGCTGTGTATGAGAAACCTTTGTATAAGATTAAGGACATTTTATTTAGCAGTTAATCTTTCAATTTACCATGTTTAAGATGGCAGGTCCTGATTTTAATGTTCATAATTTCCCAACACACTCCTGATGCTTTTACCAGTGACGTCTTGTGCATTGATTTCATCAATATAATTAACACTTAATGCTGTGTGAAAGGACACTGCCACTCCTAACCTATATTAAGGCCAAGAAAATGACTGTATTATGCTACGAATAATTTCATCACTTTGATGATTACAGAGAAATTCAAAATTATTATGATTTTGAAGGATAGTATACTCTGTTCACTTTAACTTGGCCTAAAATTATCATCTTTCCTCTGTTCTGAATACTGTATTGTGATAAAAGAATAACATTAGTATCAAACGTGTAGTTAATTATATCGTAGTTGTAGCCAAGCTGTAGTTACATTGAGTTGATTAATAGGAGATAATCTTAGTTTACTTGTAGTCGATGACGGGAGAAAGATAAAGATTAGTACTGGGGTTTGCTAGTAGTTTGTTTCTTCAAGGGGATATCTCAAAATGTATACTATGTCTCACAGGAGCACATTGAAGTGAATCCGTTTTATGCTTGCTAACTTCGTGAGCCTGACCCTTTCCCCACTGTGCTTCTGTCTAGAGTCTAGACCCTCTTCTCGCTCTCTCTCCTGGCTTCTTCTGCCTCCTAACTCATGTCAAGTATAGGAGAGGTTATGTCACGTGTAATGAACGGTTGAGTGCATTTTCTCGATTTTGGGGACTTTCCTATCAGGCGCCAAGAGGTGCTGTCTGGCATTCCTTCTGAGAGAATGTGTGAACGTCACTTCCTCTAGCCCTAGCTATGACTCTGACTTAACCTTTAGATTACATATCTATGCCACCAGCTATTATGAATTGTATTATGATATTTTAGTGTCCCGTCATTGCTCGGTCATGCCCTGCTGGTGAAACTACGACAACATGTATCAGCTAATTACATTTTAATCTATTAATACATGGTATTATAATATTGTACACATGATATTCGTCATAATATTGTAGAGACACAATATTATTGCAGGAACATTGTACCCTGCAGCAATACATTTAATGTATAATGGAGTAAATACATTGTAGTAAAACTGAATACAGAATATTGTATAACATACTGTAGTAATATAGTGACACAAATGTGTTGGCACAACAGACATATGCATATATTTTTGTAATGGCAGTACTGCTTGGTCATACACGTATGAACATATGTACTGTGCGTTACTAGCTGTTATGCAGCAAATTTGTACACATAATATTGTATAACATATTATTGTGATACAGTAGCACAAATGTGTATGTATAACAGACATACGCATATACTTATGCAATGCTAAAACTGCTAGGTCATTACATTACATATGGTGTTATGCCTATAGTAATATCTAATGTTACACTCAGCTTGTAAAATGCATAATTCTTTTAACACAGAATTGTAGGAACATTGTAGCTACATCGCATGAATGCAACTGTTACATAATTGTATTATTTATTTGAAGTAATACTGTAATTGTTACATAATTACATTTTAAATTGAAGTAACATTGTAACTTACCTAGTTGCAGTAATATTAGCATTTGTAGTTACATAATTGTAGCAACTGTAACATAACTGCAGTAATGCTATCGTTTGTAGTTATATGATTGTAGCAACGTAACTGCAGTAATACTATCGTATGTAGATGCATAATTGTAGCAACTGTTACATTAATGCAGTAATGCTATCATTTGTAGTTACATAATTGTAGCTGCATAATTGTAGTAATATTGTAGTTAATTGTAGTAAATGCAGTAATATCATAGTAACTGCAGGAATATTGTAGTAAGTGCAGTAATATCGTTGCTATTGTAGCAGTTGCAGCAATATTGTAGTAACTGCAGTAATATTATAGGTATTGTAGTAACTAGAGTAATATTGTAGTATCTCCAGTAATATTTTAGGTAACTGTATTAATACTGTACAGTTACACTGTGTTACATTGTACTCTGCGACATAGTTGTGTGCACACGCATATAATTACACAGTAGTAACACAACAGCAAGGTACAGCTATCAATTGTAATATGAATCAGTCATCTATAACACTTTGTGTCGTAATATAATACTCTGTATAGGCTTAGTTATGTTACGCAGTTATTATTGAAAATGATATTATGTAACCCCATATTTTATTTTATATAAAAATATATATACAGTATATACATTAACTATATACAATCACTTGTTCGTTTGTTCAGTCAGGGAAAGTTCCGCATTACTCACTCTTCGGAGCATTGGTGGTCGACGAATAGTTACGAAACAAACAGCCAGACCCCACATGTCTGGTAACTGTGAGCGGGAGGTAGGGAGGCCGAGAGTGGGAGGGTTTGGAGAGTTGCTCACATCACAGTATCAATGGCCAATGATAATGCGTCCGACGTATTCTCAAAGTGCAAAAGCGGTATGTTATTTGTATGGTATGAAAATGTTCTCTGTGTCTGTCTACATTACTGCATATTTAATACATATTTACTGTCATAGGAATGCTTCTTTGCCTTCGTTTTGTAATGTTCGATAAGAATGATGGTTACGGAGACTGAGCTTATAATTAGCACTTCCCATGTCATTCTGTCTAAAGGAAAACGAAAACTCTGTTAATTGCTCATGTATATATATATATTTTTTTTTTGTCTTTTTTTATTATTGCACACTACCCTAGACTCTATATTCGAGGCAAATACCAGAATTACACTGGAAGTGTTTGCACGCGGATGTTTATAGTGGGATAACAAAGGATAAATAAACAAATTTATACGAACTGATATATATATATATATATATATATATATATATATATATATATATATATATATATATATATATATATATATATATACTGTATATATATATACTGACTGTTTCCGAGTCAACACAAAATATAAATACCTGTTTTAATGTTGCGAATATCTCCTCGGGAAACGTCTCTTTTTAAAGTCGAGAGGGAATGAAATCATTCAAACCTCTGTCCGAACCCAGCAAACTTTCATAATTTTCCTTACAACACTAACTCTACAGACATCTACTTAATTTTTAAAATAAAAAGCTAGCGTCATATTGTCATCTGTCCTTACTAAAGTAACTCAAACACACCGTCCAAGTCAAACATCGCAGACTTACACATGATTCCCAACCTATCACCAAACCCTCCTTTGCCCCCAGTCCCCCCTCCCTGTCCCTCACACTCACAGTTACCAGACACATGAGGTATGGCTGCCGCTTCCTATTCACCCGCCTCACACCAGTGCTTCAAGAGGTGCGTAATGTGGAACTTTCCCTTACTGTACCTATGGTGGGTAATGTGTGTGTGTCAGCACTGCGTGGAAATCTTGTCTTCACGATTGTACAGTATGTTCATTCTTGCTAACTTCACTCGTGTTGGCCATTTTTTTCTCTCTTTTCCTGATTTTCCTTGTAGCTTAATTCATCTGGTCCCACTAGACTGCTTTACTTAAAAACTGTTTATTACAGTTCTTTTAATCGCTCACTGGATTAATGTGATATTATAAATTCATCACTTTGCAGATGGATTGTTGCTTAGTTGTATGCATAAAACACTTTTTTTATGTATGAATGTTATAGTAAATGAATGAATATATATAGTAAATAATTGTTATTGTTGGTGCAAGTACTTAGCGATTGACTTAATGTAGATAACTGAAGTAGGTATATGTAGTTGTAACTATAAAGTACGTTTCATATGTTTGTGCAGAAAGTTTTGCCTATCACTGTGTCTATCACTGTGTATTGTATAAATTATGTAACTATTTAACTCACTGATTTACGGTGGTGGAAACGGTGTGAGTGGTGTTGTCAGCCACGTGTTGACTGATGTGTAGTGGTGCTCTCAGCAAAACACCAGCACAGCGCGTTGACTTCTCACTCTGGTAGCTGTAGTGAGTAAATGAGTAACGATGAGAAATGCTGAGTAACGATGAGTGAGATGAGTGGCGAGTGAGGGCCCTGGTAGCCGTTGCGTCTGCCCTGTTACCCATACACCAGCGTGGTGGTGGTGGAAATGGAGGGTGGTTGGGGGAGAAGGGTGAGGTCAGGTGGAGGTTGATGTGGTTGTGGGTTGTGAGTCAGCACTCTCCCTACAGCCCCGTTTGTGGTTACTTGATTGTAGATTTATATGTGATTTCTTGTACAATGTTAAACTGTAGTTTCTTGCTGTAAGTTGTTCACAAGAAGATAATGTTGGTTATCATCTCTCCTGCTTGTTCCGTAGCAATCGTAGATAGCTGTAGTTCGATGGTTCGCTGATTGTAGATTGACGTAGGAATTAGAAGATTGGTTGTAACAATATATTGTCAAACCTGTGGCTCGATTTTTTTTTTTTTTTTTTTTTTTTTTAACCTTGATAATGTAGACTCAACTGTAGACTTGTAGACATAGTTCGTAAGTTCGCTGCCACCAAAATACAATAGTCGCATCAAACTTGTAGTTAATTATATCATAGTCACAGCCGAGCTGTAGTTAACAGTGAGTTGATTTGTAGGAGATAATCATAGTTTACTTGTAGTCGTTGACAGGAGAAAGATAAAGATTAGTACTGGGGTTTGTTTGTAGTTTGTTTTTTCAGAGGGGATATATCAAAATTTATACTAAGTATGTCTCACAAGAGCGTATTGAGGTGAGTGCGTTTTATGCTTTCTAACTTCGCAAGCCTGCCCCTTTCCCCACAGTGCTTCTCTGTACAGTCTAGACCCCCTTCTCGCTCTCTCCCTCGTGGTTTTATCTGCCACCTAACTCCTTCTCTCTCGTATAGGAGAGGTTGTGTCACGTGTAATGCAAGGTTGAGTAGAATTTTCTCGATTCTGGGGACTTCCATATTAGGTGTCACAAGGTGCTGTCTGGCATTCCTTCTGAGAGAATGTGTGAACGTCACGTCCTCTAGCTCTATCTAAGACTTTGACATAACCTCTAGATTACATATATATGCTACTAGCTATTATGTATTGTACTGTATTATGATACTTTAAAATTCTGATATTAGAATATGAAGCCAGTCATGAAGAAGTGCTGTAGAAAGAATGTTAATCCTTAGTACTGTCGTTTTCTTTCACTGAACTTTGTGAAATAAGTTGTGATATGAAAACAAAATCTGAGTCAAACTAAGGTGACTGAGCTCTTTCAGACTGGCTAAAGTTTTCATATCCATCATCATCATCATCATCATCATCATCATCATCATTACAATCATCATGCGTCATATTCCTACCCTAAGATTTGGTGAGGTAGGGTCCAATATATTAAGTCCTCCATATCAAGTATTTCTACCCATTTATATGTAATAAGTTCTCAAATTTACCTATGTTCATTTGGTTATCAGTGAAAAAAAAGCATCTTTGTAGTTATTGTTTTGCATGGAAAGCATCCTGGGTCTGTGGCTTACATGCATCAAGTAAATGAGCTTAAATATGGCCCGGTGTTCTCGTCAGATGATGTAGCTCAATGCCACCTTTAGCCAGGCGATATATTTTCCCTATTAAAAGGTACTCTCCTCTTTTATGGTACATAAATCCTTCTGATTACTCCACATCCGGTATAAATAACATACAAATGGATATTAGCCAGCCACATCCAAAAAAATAAATCGCAAAGAAAGAGGTGTAATGGAGCTTTCTTAACCAGCAAGAATACAGGCGAAAGAGCAGAATAATATTTCCATACATCTCTTATACACTCGTGAAAACATAACAATAAACACATATTTTTGACAGATTTTAAACATGCAGTTGTCTAATTTTAGTTTTTTTTTCTTTTTTTTTGGGAGTGGTCCTAGCTTCTGCAGCATCCTATCTCACTTATATAAACATCATCAAAATACATATTCCGTATTAACCCATTCAGTACAATCTCCAGACGGTTTTATTCAGCCTAAGTACACCCTCTCGTAACGAAGGTGTGAAAAATGACCGTCTGTAACCCCTTCACTGTGGTTACTTTTCTCCGGGTTACACAAAACCCATCTTCACAGCCTGAAACGTTAGGGAAAATAAAGAATTCAAGATATGACCTGTGTCTCTCTCCCAGACAACATTTCCATTTGTGGCAGTGGATCATCCATATGTGTTGGTTGTGTAAACCGTTTAAGGGTAAACTTTCATATAACCGTCAAACATACCAATATTTTCCGACACTCTCCGGTTTATTCACTGCTCTTGATAACCGTTAGGAAGAGTGTTAGGTACGGTTTGTAGCGAGAAAGAGTATTTCCCATTATGATTGTACGTGGCAGCACTAATGACGGTACCACAGAAGCTCACCTAATTGTACAAGGAATGCATTTCATACAATTCCTAGACCAGCGTCGGCATTCTTGTCGATTCAGGAAGCTCTCTAACATTTCCTTAGCGTATAATTTTGTTTATTACAACTTACCGTCCTCTTATGTGTTATTTTAATCATTCCAATATAACCATACTCTGCATAAATAACGTACAAAATAATATTAACCAACCTTATCCAAAAATCCTTCAATTAGGATGAGATGTTAAGGAGATTCCTTAACCGACAAGACTACGAGCCTAGGGTTTGTGCTGCAAACCCCTGCATGGAGCACCTTTATGGAGTAGAGTGGAGGAATGCAGGGATAAATGGATGGCATGACTGTCTGTACCAGAAATTATTCTATTTTATCACCTGAAAGAATATATAGTCTACTGTGTGTATTGTATGTGGAATGATAAGGATGTGAACTTGTTATAATTGCATGTACATGTCGGTGATCATTCCCACCATGAAGTGAGGTGTTGACATGGTTGACATCCCCAGCATTATGAGGGTATGTCGTATCGGGTGACAACTCTTACAGAGAAGTGAATCTGTTGTACAACACACCTGCCTGGCAAGGGGAATTCACATGACATATTAATCATGGCCAGAATCTGCTTGATTCAAAGGTGCCCTGGGACTTAAACAATAAGCCATCAAACAAAAATTGACAATGAAACTACTGTACTGAAAAGCGGGTCTTCCATTATATACCATTGCTGGTATGTTATTCTAAACATATATGCAAATATATTAAGGTCATATTTTCACAGACAAGTTAATATTCTATTCTTGTTTGTTACAGTGTCGTAGTCGTGGTTTGCTCGTTGGTCCACATACACACACTGATCATGGATACCTTAATGTCAGTTGCCAATCCTTATCGATACTGATCGTGCAAAACTTTATATTTTCTGTGTAATTATCTACCTATACGCATAGTCTTTATTCTCCAAAGGGGAGTAGCTGAGACAGGACGACACACTCACCAAGTTACTTCTCCACACACACACATTTACTCTTATCTTAGACTAAGGTGAAAAGGGACTGCTCCTCACCACACTACACCGCACAAGGGTACACTGCGCAATGCAATCCAGTGACATCCGCAGCAGGGCCAGACAGCAGAGTTGGCTTACCCTTGCCAGATCATAATGGACCCATCCCCATCCCTCTACTTGATTCGATCAGCTGATCAGACCAGATGTGGGACAACAAGAGGTTTTAGAGGAAGTGGCGGCACGGGCAGGGAACCGCATGTTCTGAGTTGAAGCCTGGCGAGCCGAGTTCCACCATGCTGCTCTGGGCAAAACCAGTGCTACTGCCCGGCCGACAATAGAATCCAAAGACTTTATGCGTTCCTGCCATTCATTTATTTTAGTGGTTAGTGATACAGAACACTAAATTCATTAATAACATGAAACACAATACAAACGATGCTTACAGTTAAACAGTAGAACTACAGTATACATTAAGCATATTTTTTACCTAAAATAATCTAGGAAAAGCTTCACTGGACACTAATCTAAATAGCTTTGTTATAATTCTGACGACTTTTCATCTTATTCCTCAATTGTAGCCTTGAGGTAAACTCCTTTCCAGCATAATGATACCTTACTTGCAAGTATCTCTCTGCAACAGCGTTGATCAACAGAACAATATGATTTTGTAGAGGGCCTGTTTCTAGCATATTTTTCTTCAGTTTAAGAAATATTGCCTTTGTTATATAACCTGACAGCATTGAACAAACAAGTTCATCACATTCCTTGGGAGATAATGTAAAAGGTGACTATTTAACAATACAAACCTTTGCTTTGAATACCTTTTCACATGAAACACAAATGTCCATTACACATCTTGATGGGAAGGTTAACCGGTCTTTCAATATGAGGTTTATCAAGGTATGCATCTGGCTTTCAGCAGTGTTTTCAAGTGCTGAACAAGAAGCTTCACAGTGGAAGGAATTTTTCAGATTAACCCGCCGACTCCCACTGACTTATATATACGTCCACATGTTTTGTCAGTGTGACTCCCGTTGATGTATATAAATGAACAGCAAATGCAAGGTCCCTAATTTGCACAATTCTCAAATTTCACGCATGATCTTTCGTACATATACACGGGACACCTTCCTCTACAAGATGCCAGGCAGGGAAAATGCCTTACCCCGCATGACCTCCCCCTCCTCGCGTGCCATTGTCTCGGCAATTCATCTGTTACCAGTGACCTGGCCAGTAAAGACATGTCATCCCAAGGTACGAAATTCAAGGCCAGAGTGATTCCCCAATCGATGACAATGTGAAGGACAAAGTTTACATAGCATTAGAGGAAGAAACAGTCAGATGATGATCGGGTAATGTCACCAAAAAAGGTCAGGTATGTTGATGTGTTTGGTGAGTGAAACAATGCGTATATTGTCTATATTACTGTGTGAAAACCAATATACTCTCATACTACATATAAATTCATACCAAATACAAAAATAAATACCGTTAATGAGTGGTGTGGAATAGTTACCTTCCCATAGAACTCGTTTTCTTTGGAGCCAGCCTGATAGAAAACAGTGTTAGGTAGGGGGTACTGATACCTATATCCAGTATTTTAAACCTCAGATGAGCGATTTCTCTATGAATTTTTGATGTTTCTCATCAAAAGCGGAGGTTTGAGCCAAAAAAAAAATTCCAAAATTGGTCAGGATTGGGGGGGAGGGTCAGTGGTGGAAAATTGGTCGGGACGGAGTGGGTTAAAAACAAAAATGCTAGCAATATGTGCAACAGTTTTTTTTTTTTTTAATGAAATTAAATTGACAGAGTCAGAAATAGAGCCAGATTCTTGTATATCTGCAATTGTTGTGACGTCATAATATTCTCTTAACCCCTCAACCGCAGGGTGTCACTTTCGTGACGCTTAGGAGCAAGGGATCATACCGTGGGGCGACACTTTTGTGATTCTGTGTTATTTTGAATTCGCCCGGGCTTTGAAGTGGTGGCTTGTATCATCTATTAGTACTGCCAATGTCCAACACTAGTCAGCACTCCTAATCTCATCTGTACTCCCATCCATTGTTGACAATTTAGCCATTTCTCCCCGTTCTTGACTCCCCTCCCTACCTCCCCTCCATTACCCTATTACCCTATCCTCTCGCCTGCCCGGCCGTGCTATGCTAAGTAAATCTTACCTGGAATTTTTCACTGATTTCATCTATTGAAATAAGTCCTATGCCTTATTCTTATACCAAATAATATATACAAGAAAGAAATAAGGTAAGTGAGAGTGCCATACACCTAGAATTGGCTAATTATCACCTGACAACACCTCACGTGCACTCGATCGCTAATTTTCGCTGTTTATTTCCCCTTTGAAATATGCCGTATAATCTATTTTCGTAATAAAAATAAATATAAGAAAGGAAGGGAGAAGCCTAAGTGATATTTACATTCACCCGGAACTACCTAATTATTGCAGGCCACCACACTGTATTCTACGCTAAGTGAATCTTCCCTGGAATTTTCCACTGATTTCATTCATTGAAATAAGCCCTATGCCCTATTCTTATACCAAATAATATATACAAAAAAGAAATAAGGTAAGTGATAATGCCATACACCTGGGATTGGCTAATTATCACCTGACAACACCTCACGTGCACTCGTTCGCAAATTTTCGCTGTTTATTTCCCCTTGAAATATGCCGTATAATCTATTTTCGTAATAAATATACATATCAGGAGGGAAGGGAGAAGCCTAAGTGATATTTACATTCACCTGGAACTACCTAATTTATTATGTATTGTCTTGGTTTCCTGCCAATCATTTCATTGCTATATATTAGCAGGTCTCACAGGGCTGAAGCTGGTAGTATTGCACTCACCCTAGCCAGGCGGCAGGAGGCCACTACTATCAGTTCACTGTCGTCTTTGAAAGTGGGAGTATGTCTGATTTGCTCCTGCTAACTTCCGCCGCTTTATAGCCCCATCCAAAGGGCCCTGCTAAACCTCATGTGGAAAGAGGTAAAGGGACGACAATTGATAGAGAGTGACTATGATCTTTTTATTGAGTAAAACAGTGCAAGTGGAATTGTAAATAAAGTGTAAATAATGTGTAAACAGCAAGTGAAAGCAATGAATGTAAATATAAGTGAACAGTGGAAAATAGTTTTATAAGTTACTTCAAGTGACAGTGCATAACACAGTGTAAATAAAATAGAAATGTAAATAATGTAAATGAAGTAGAGAACGTAAACAGAAATGTAAATGAGTGGTATTATAAGAATATGAGTAATTACTAGGAGTAATGAAAGTGAAAGTTTCACTCTAGCATGTATGAATACTATGAGTTATGAGAGTGAAGGTGAAAGTGACATTCACTCTCAATGCTAGTATACAGGACGAGAAAATGAATGCTACGTATTTTACTGAAAGAAATTGAATCCCTACAGTGGCAATATACTACTATTACTGAAGGAAACTTATGGATAAAGACTGTAGATATATATAAGTGTTATATAGTAACAGAAATATAAACTGTGAGTGTTTTTATGAATAATAGACAACACTAGCGGCGAACGATCGGAAGTGGGATGGTCATACGCCCTCGTAATTTTCATTGCTTTCACAGTGTTTTTTTGGGGGGAGTATGGATTCCAAACTATTTGAGAATCGTAGATTAGTGTTTCTAGTGATAATATCAGGCTGTCGTAATCATATTACGGGTTGTCGGGAAGTGTAAAGTGGAGACTTCGTTACCCAACTTCAGAGGTCTCCACAAGTCCTACCGTACTCGACGAAGGCTCAACAAACACCGAAGGAGAATGCTGCAGGTATGTGCCGTAAGTATATGTGATTTTAATATTCTAGGACTAATAACTGATTTTTGGCAAATATTTTTAGAGAGTCTGTCGGAGCGCGAATATGCCCGCCGGAGCCGCAAGTCAAAGCAAAACAAGCCCGCGGTTTAAGGGTTAATACTCTTGCTTTGGCAAAAAGTTGCATTGATAACTTGGACAGAGAAGGTAACCATCTTTTCATCATATAAGTAGTAGCTGGACGCAGATAGTGTAGACACTGACTCTAATGACAAGCAATTACCCCCCAGTACATCCTGAATGTCACTATGCACTAAGAGTTTCTTATATGCAGGAGAGAATTGTCTTCAGGCTGGGTTGATAAAACAGCCTCCCATGCTTCCTATTTTACCAAAAAAAAACAGTTCGGTGTAATCTTAACTCCATTTATGTGTAATTGAATAAGATAAATGGTGATCAAAACATGCAATAAAACTTTCATACATATTCAACAAGCTGTGAATAAAGAGGATGAAATCAAGAAACCCAGTCCAGCTACTTTATTTCATTAACTATAATCCACCGGCAAGTTTCAAATTCTTACTATATGTTTCTGTCTCTTTCATGAATACGATAATTCGACAGGCATTTTCTCATATGAGTGGGCTTTTAAACCCACTGGAACACAGATTTCTAGAATTTCGTACATCAAAAAGTGTGTTGAGAATATTAATGAACTTCAATAGTTGCTTCACATCCCTTAAATTCACTGAACTTTTTATCAAGACAGAACGCAAAGACATGGCAATAGACTCACTCACGCTAATTTAATATTCAATCTCCTTTTAAACCATTCTATATGTGCAGTTTTGAATTGATTGCCATGATGTAAGCCTTGACTGATCTGTAATTTGTGTAAATTGGCAATATAGTTCCATCTAATCTTATTACCTTGACCATCAACAAATGATGTCTTCTCAGCAAACGAATTTCTATCAAGTTTTGGCATGTGGCAAAGATCAAGAAATAAGCCTGTTGTTGTTGTTGAATATTCACTCCACAACAGGGATGGGGCACAGGTAAACATACAGCCCGTCAGAGGAAGGCAGAAAAAGGCTCTTCTATGACAGCATAGCACGGCAGGCAAATTTGAGACAGATAAAAGACGGCAAGGGCAGGAGAAGGCTGAATGGTGAAGGCTGGTAAGCAGATGGTCAAACGAGGGCAGGGCGAGACGGGTAGAGCAGGGTGGAATTCACGGCGCTGATGGAGGGGACACCAACGATGAGCTGCAGGTGGAAACCTCCCCGACGCTGCCCTCAACCCCCTTGCCCTTGGTGGAATAGGGTTGTGGAAGCTCGCCCACCCCTCAGCAGCAAATGGAAGCCAGGGAGGGTATGCTCGCGCACAGTCAAGTGGAGGGAAGGCCCCAGTCCAGGTGTTGGTGGAGGGAGGGTCGTCCGCCGTGGTCTAAAGGTGGATGGTGGAGGAGCCTCAACCTCCTGGTAGGCAGGAACTAGGCCCTCGACCTCCGGGTGGAAAGGAAAGGCCGGACCCCCTCAGCTGCTGCAGAGAGCTGGTTCCGCCATGGACTAGGGTGGAGATGTTGACACAGCAAGATGTGGTCTCAAGAAATACACAGGTTTCTTGTGATGAAGGTGAATGAAAATGTTGATTTTATATCATCACTGTTAATATTGCAGCCTAACTTTGTGAGCATTGACACATTCGCTGCTGCTCCATGCAGAGTTAATGATGCAACAGTCACACCATCTGAATGAAGTTTAGTAATACAATGCTGCACTAAGTGCCAAGTCTGGCAATGAAAAAGTATCCTACTAGTAATTTCCAGCTGCCATTAAGTGCAGCTGCCATGAATGTTAAAGGTTCTTTTGCAACTGGGAGGCAATCGTCAAGTTCGGTGCCGATATCAATAAATCTATGAAATTTTTTGCCATCCCACTCAACATGTTGCCAAACTGAAATTTCATCTATCACCAGCCCACATAAAACAGGCTTACCATGTAAGGAACTTGCATCTGTTCTTGCCTTTATGGCTGAAAAGGAAGTCTTAGTATACGAAGTTAAAATGTACACTATGAATTCACTTTTTGAGCATTCATTTATGTGGCAGGCAAGTATCCAAGCTTTTCCTAACAAACCTGTATGCAAGAGGTGACTACAAGTTTAGTGATAACCCGTCATGTCTCGAGATATTTCGCACCTCTGACACCCCCCAATCCCGAGCTATTTTCGATTTTTTTTTTTTTTGCTAAAACCTCCGCTTTTGGTGAGAAACATCGAAAATTCATAGAGAAATCGCTCACCTGAGGTTTAAAATACTCAATCCAGGTAGCAGTACCTCCTTACCTTACTGGGTTTTCTAGCAGCTGGCACCAAAGAAAACGAGTTCTATGGGAGGATAACTATTTCACACCATTCATAAACGGTATTTATTTATTTACTTGGTACAAACTTATATGTAGTGCGAGAGTATATTGGTTTTCAAACAGTAAAATAGGCATTATAAGCATTGTTTCACTCACTAACTCATCACCATACCTGACCTTTTTTTGCCACATTACCTGATCATCATTTCTGACTGTTTGTTCCTCTAATGCTATGTAAACTTTGTCCTCCATATTGTCATCGATTGGGGAATCACTCTGGCTCTGAATGTCTTTATTGGCCAGGTCACTGGTAACAGGTGAATTGCCAAGACAATGGCATGTGGGGGGGGGGAGGTTATGCGGTGTAAGGCATTGTCCCTGCTTGGCATCTTGTAGAGGAATAGAGGAAGGTGTCCCGTGTATACGTACGAAAAATTACGCGCGAAAATTGAAAATTGTGCAAATTATGAACCTTGCAACTGCACAATGTACCAGTACGTCGTTGGGACTGGCAAATGCAAAATGTTGCAACGTACCCATATGTTGATGAGACGCCTTGGGTTAAAGCAAACCATCTCAGTTTTAGAGATTATTTAGCCTCACCTGGGTTTCCATTATGCTTTGCAGTATGTCTTCTTAGTAAATCAGAAACACCAAAGTATGTCTTCTTAGTAAATCAGAAACACCAACTGAATGGTTTTAGAGCATATTATTATTCTCTTCACAAAATAAAACCTTTTTTTATTTTTCAGCTCTGCTACAACATTTTCTAGGCTGTTGTTTTTCTTTATAATAGTCTTTTTGACTGTTGCAACCTTGTATCTTTTTCTTTGAGTGGGCAAGCTGGATTTTGGTTTGTTCAAGCTTCCATTTGAGATCATCTGCTTCTTGTAAAATTGGGTCATTTGTCACTGCATCGATGTGTTGATCTGACTGCTGAGGCTCGGCAACATTTGTACCCTTTAAAGCTCCTGAGTTACATTGTGGATTTCCTCTGGAGGTTTCATTTTCTTTGGATCTTGGATTGCAGATGTACAGGAAAGGCTTCAAATACACTAGGTACAGCTCCACTTCTAATACGGACACAGGATATAAAAGTTGTGTCAATATCTTCTTCCTTGAAGTGCTGAGAATGCAGACGAGTATGTGTAGTTGGAACGAAGTCCTCCTACGTTGTCACCCAAACCAATTTCTGCCTAAGTGCTTCATCCTTTGGAAACCTGTGAAATCAAGGTGCATCAGGTGGATGAAAGGGATAAATATGGAGGATATTAGCAAAGTAGGCTATTACGATTAAGTATACAGGACACGACTTGCACTAATGGTTTCAAAGAACTGTAGATAAGTTCCGTTTTTATACGGAGGTAGGTATGAACTTGTTTGGCAAAAAGAGTAGTTGATGAATGGAATGGGCTACTTTTTTTTTTTTTTTTTTTTTTTTTTAAATAACAGAACGGAGGAAGGAAAAACAAATGGAGAAAAAAAAATAATCCATACACCAGATTACTGGTGTCCTCTGTTCATAAAATATCTGTAAGAATTAGACTTGAACAGTTGTAGGTTGAAATTTGGAGGAAAACAACTTGGGGAAGCGAGTTCCAGAGAGATGCAGTTCGGGGAATGAAAGAATTCTGATAGGCAGAAGTTCTGCAATGTGGTTGAGTGACATTCCAGTCATGAGCACTACCAGATGCCCGTGTAGCACGAGGGAAGGCATGGAGAGGTGGCACCATGGACGCAACTTCGTCTGAGCATTTGCCAAAAAAATATCTGTAAAATAATGCAAGGGAGGCAACATTCCTTCTTACTTGCATGGGAGGTAGTTTATATGCAGTTGCTGCCCTTTCCATAGGCTGCAATAAGCAAGGAGGTTTGAACCTCCTTGATTTCAAGCATAGCCTAGATAAACATATGACAGATAAAGGTTGGATATAAATTTTGTCAGTTCTTAGTTACCAAGTCATTGTCTTTCCTTACAGTCGGTGGCAAGTATGAACTACTTAGTTCCCAGCAACATCATATGGTTAGCTAATTACAGTAGTATATGCTACTCACGAGTGAAAAGTGACTGAAGGATTCAGGTTGCCTGGCCTTGCCATACCTCCACATGCTGCACAGGACTCAGACATCACCCCTAATACGAATATGCTTCTATGTGCACTCCATCAGAGATGAACATATACTAAAAGTTGTTAGGGCTGGGACAAGTGTTCTGACCGAGGTCAGGTGAGGATAATGAAGTCAAGTGACTGCATTTCTCTGCCATGGTATTGTTAATCCCTTAAATACAGGTGCCATGTTGGTGGTAATGTGGTCAATCCATGCACTGAGGTCAGGTTCAAGTCACATGTGAGTCTAGAACTCCCCATGTGCTGTTGGTTTGAGTGCTGTCACTGGGCAAATTTGAAAAACACTTTCAGATACAGTATGTATTGGTGTAGTGGTTAGTTCAAATTAATCACCAAGAGACAAAAAGAAAAAACGTTTATGCGGCCAATAGTCAAGGCCAGTACACATCTCAACCCAGCCCTTCCCAAGGAGGATTACTTAAACCTGCTTGGCCTCTCCTATCTGTCAGCCGCGCCTCTTCCCTTGATTAATATGGCCGCCAGAGGTAAGTGATGGCTTCAACTTCAGTGGCCAATGCTGCCACGTTTATTCAAACCACTTTGTGGGAGAATGTCCCGTTGGGGCTGTGTCACCACTTATCCAATCACAATTTCTCTCCATTCATCCCAATCACGTACAAGCACTCCTTCTTGATCTACAGATGTCCCTGTCGCATCTAACATTCTTTTCATATCGCCCATGTGTCCTGTTCGTGGTCTTCTTCCTAACTTTACACCTCTCACATCAGATCCAGTTACCTTTTTCACTAATCTCTTCATCCATTTTCTCCATATGCCCAAACCACCGCAACACTCTTTACTCAACTCGATCAGCCATCTCTCGCATAACTCCAGTTCTCCTTCGCACTTCATCATTTCTCACTCGATCCATACACGCCACTCCACACATACTCCTCAGACACCTCATATCCATTGCATTCAGTCTCTTTCTCTATGTTACTCCCGTATTCCATGTTTCAGCCCCATATAAGGCAGCCAGTACCACTATTCCCTCATACAGCCTTCTCTTTACATCCATTCTAAGTGAACGACATCTAAAACTTTGTTCATTTCTCCCAACATCTTTCCTACTTCATTCATTCCCAACTTAAACCTCTACATCTGTTCTTCCATCAGCAGCAACATGTGACCCTAAATACTTCAAACGCTCTACCTCCTTAAGCAACTCCACCATTCAGAACTACATTCATCCTGGTACCATCTACCAACCTCATACAATTCATCATTTTACTTTTATTCTCATTCACCCTCAATTTCCTCCTCTCACACACCCTTCCAAACTCCTATAAATTATCACCTGCCTCAGTCTCTCTTCCGAATCAGCCACTAGTGCAGGATAATCTGCAAACAGCAGCTGACTCATATTCCACTGTCTACCATCGACATTCATCTGACTCAAACCTCTTCCTAGCAATCTCGGATTCACCTCCTTTTCAACACCATCCATATGAATATTAAACAATGAAGGCGACATAACGCATCCCTGCCGCAGCCCCAGTCTCACAGGAAACCAATCACTCACAGTACTTCCCACATACACATACCCTACAAATTACATAAAAACTTTTCACTCCATATGACAACCAACCACATAGTCCATACAATCTCAAATCAGTCCACAGAGTCTCCCTATCAGTTCCATCATACATTTTCTCTAAATCCATGAATGCTTAAATCACATCCTCACCTTTCGCCAAATACTTTTCACACACCTGCTTCAAAGCAAACACCTGATCCACGCATCCTCTCCCTCTCCTAAAATCATCCTGCTCATCACTAATTGCTCCCTTAATACCTTCTCTAACTCTCACTCTACCATATACCTTACCTACAACACTCAATGGACTTATACCACTAAAGTTAGTACATTCATACCTGTCACTTATAAACATTGGAACCACACATGCACTTGCTTGGTCAAAGGGCACCATACTGCAACTGCTCACAAAACACACATTCAGCAGTCTTACTAACCTGTCAACAATTGTCGCTCCTCCACCTTTCAAACTTTCCACAGCACACCCATCCATACATGCAGCTTTCTTTGCTTTCATCACCATTACTTTCTCCTGCACTTCCTCCATCGCTATCAATCATTCAGCTCTCCAAACACATTTATTCCTTGATCCCTTCCATCGCCACAATCTTAGCCTCCCTTTCCTCCTCTACATTTAACCCCCTGTATCTTTCAAAATACTCTACCCACCTTTTCCTTACTGCATCCATCTCAGTTAACATCCTTCCATCCTCTCCTTTTACTCGCTTTTCTTTCCCAGACTCTCCCTTTTGCACCCTTTTCACCTCCTTCAAAACATTTTCATATTCTATTGAAAATTCCCAGTCAACCACCTACCCCATCTCTCATCTGCTGCCACTTTAGCTTCACGCACAGCCCTTCTCGCCCTATTCCTCTTTTCCTTATACCTCTCATATGACACCTCATCCTTTCTCTGCAGCCATACTTCATATGCACGTCTCTTCTCAGCCACAGCCATGCTTACTTCCTTGCACCACCATTCACTTCCCTTTCTTACACCATCACCCACTTGTCTCACACCACACACATCTTCCACATACCCCACCACAGCACTCTTAAACAATTGCCATTCCTCCTCCACACCGCCATTTTCCTGATTTTTCACTGCTTTCCACTAATCTTTCAGCTTCTCCTCATACTCAGTCACTTTCTCTCTTTTGTCCAACTCACTTATTTTCAAAACCTCCCTGCCACACACAACTCTTCTAGATCTTATCCACCACATACCTACTCTCGAGTTTCCCACCACCAAGTGGTGGTCAAACATACCTCCACTCTTTCCTCTCAAAACTCTCACATCCAAAAATCATCCTCTTACATTCCTGGACTCACCCACATAGCCCATCAATGCTCTGTCAATAACCCTTCCACCCTCCTTTCTCTCCCATGTATACTATCTTTCTTTTCAAACATGGTATTTCCAATCACCAACTCTCGCACAACATATATCCCTATCATTCTTTCCCCATTTCATTTCTTCCAGGCACACCATGCATACCAACGACACATTCAACTGCTACATTTGTCACTCTAGCATTCAGATCTCCCAACATTACCACATTCACATTTGCTCAAAAACTCTGCGGACACTCATCAACATCATTCCAGAAAGACTCTCTTTCATCATCCCTTTCACTACCAGGCCCAAATGGATTCACAAACACCCACAACTCATGTCCAAATATCGCTTTCACACACATCAGTCTCGATGACACCTCTTTCTATTCAGTCACACACTGCTGCACGTCCAGGCCCACTAACAAGGTCACTCTTTCTCTTGCTCTTCCTCAGTCAACACCTGACATCCTTCCAGTCCGATGTTCAAACTTAGATTCACCTTTCCCTTTCATCTTTGATTCCCTCAAATCTAACACATCCACCTATCTTTTCACAAACATTATCACAATTTCCTTCCTTCTGTCCTCAATCACATTATATCATCATACATTGAAGCAATCCTCAGGGTTCCGGGATAACTCAGTCCCCCTTCCCTTACTAAGCCCTGTCTCATTGTACGAAGTAAAAAAACAGACGAAGGGATCCCTAGTTCCTTCACCCCGTCCCTTTTAGTTGCCATTTAAGACAAGTAGGGAATACAGTGACAGAATTCTTTCAAAAACAGCCTGGCAGCACAGTGGTAACATTACCCCATAGTTCAGCCAAATTGTGCCTCGCCCCCTACTTTAACAAAATTAGGTCATCGTTGTCAGCTTCAAATATCTGTTATGGCAACTAGCCGCCATTTCCTCACTCCCCTATTCCTGCATCCACCACCCCAATCCAGCCTCCCCATCCCTCTCACCTCTGCCCTCTGTCCCCTCCAGTATCGCTATCGCCCCTCCTCCAAACGCGGAGGACTCTCTAGCTTTGCCCTCGAATCTCGATCGTTTGCATCCAGACGGGCCCGGTTCCAGTCATCTCACAACAGCACCAGAATGGCTGACTGTATGGGGAATCTGTTCACACAGCTGAATGTGAAACATTGCACTGGTGCCAACAATGTCAAGTTTCACGAGTATTTTTTAATTTAATATTTAGTATTTTTATTTTTAATTTCTAAGTGGCGTAACTGTGTGTTGAAGATGACCATTTTTCAGCTATTCATGTTTTCCCCGGGCCACAAGGAGTCGTTTCAGTTACACATGAGTAGCTCAAAAATTTAAATGCTTGCAATATTTTTTGCATCATTCGTGCGATATTTGACTGCTCAATTGACTGATTAATTGATTGACTGCAAATAATTAAAATCTGGCGGCGCAACTGCCAGGGTCATAGGCCGCCGGACGACAAAGTAAAACACACAGCAAAATAAAAAGTGCATATTCAAATTAAAGTTAATATCTGTTAGTAGGAATAAAATGCTGAAAAGAATAATAGAATAGTTTAAAAAATATCAGTTACTTATAAAAGTGGAAGGAGGCCCACCTCCTGAAGAAAACTAAAAACATCACTACAATAGCTAGAGGCTTCACCAAGCATCGAGCACAAACAGTAGGCACCATCTGCCACCTTATGCCTAAGGAGGAATCTCTGACGTAGGTCCCCCAGACTCGGACACTCGACCAGCAAGTGACGGACAGTAAAGGGAACAAGGCAGTCATCACAGTACGGTTGAGATTCACCACACATGAGGAACCCATGTGTAAGCAGTGAATGCCCAATGCGAAGCCTAGCAAGAGCCACCTCCAATCGCCGAGACACAGAGGGATGAAATCTTGGCACAACCACTCTCTGAAAGATTTCTTTTAGTTTATTGTGAGAAACAACATCCCACTGTCTCTGCCAACACGAACGAAGTGCGTACCGCAAATAAGGTGTTACATCAGAAGCAGGAAGTGGGTTGTCAGTTGGGGGCTGTTGAGAACACGCAGCTTTAGCTAAAGTATCTGCCCTTTCATTGCGCACCACACCAACATGTGCGGATACCCAACAGAAGTCTACACAGTGGCCACGATGGCCAAGAAGAAAAAGCCACTCTAAAATTGATAAAACCAATGGATGGGATGCATTAAAGGACTCCAGTGCAGACAAAGCATTACGCGAGTCACTAAAAATCACAAAAAAGGACTGGGGGAGAGTAAAAATAATTTTAACGGCATATAAAATTGCAGTCAGTTCCGCCGTATACACTGAAGTAATGCCGGGAAGGCTACCGCCCCTACTAAAGGAAGGGAAGACAACACCAAATCCTACTCCAGAGTGGCTTAGACCCGTCAGTATAGACGGGGACAGAACCCTCATGAATGGAGGCATGTTCTAAAAAGATGGAGAGGGACACCTGAGAGGGAAGTGAGCCCTTTTTTTGAACAACGGACCTACAGAATGTCATGTGAGGGGGCAGCCAAGAACCCACCCTTGGAATCCGATGTGGACAAATTGCCAGTCTCAGAACAGAGACAGCTAACATAACAGGCCAGACTCTGTAACCAAATGGCTGTGGAAAATTAGGACGGGTGTTAAAAAAAGAAGATCGGGAATCCTGGGAGACGATGGCACAAGAAATCGAGTCTGGAATGCGGTGAAAACGATACCAACACATCATTAGCAGCTGGCGTCGCAAATCCAAGGGGAGTACACCAGCATCCACCAATAAACTTGGAATCAGGGATGATCTGAATGCCCCAGTTGCTAGATGCACACCAGCATGATGCTCAGAATTTAACAACCAGAGACGGGCATCTGTTTCAGAGGAGTAGACCTCACACTTCAAGTTTAGGAAGAATAAGAGACCTATGCAAGAGGAGGAGGGTCTGACGGTCAGCATCCCAAGAGGTATGAGCTAAAACCCTCAAAAGACAAATCTTTAAGACAAGCTGCCTTAACAGAACGAATATGAGGAACCCAGGTTAGTCGTCTGTCAAACAGAAGACCCAGAAACCATTTCTCTTCCACACAGGATATTGTCCTACCATAGAGATGCAACGCAGGGTCTGGGTGAACCCCTCGAAGATGACAAAAATGCATAGCTACTGTCTTTGTTGAAGAAAAATGGAAACCGCGAGTTTCTGCCCAGTCAGAAATTCAATTGAGAGCCAGCTGCAACTTCCTCTTTATCAGAGACATTCTAAATGAGGGAAATCGAGAGGTCATCGACATATAGTGATCCTTGTACACCGTCAGGAAGTACACTAATGACACTGCTAATGGCTACAGCAAACAGAGTAACACTAAGGATACTCCCCTGTGGTACTCCATCTTCTAGCGCTCGGACAGTAGAAAGCACTCCTCCCATTTGCACCATTAAAACTCGATTAGATAAAAACTGTTGAATAAAAATAGGCAAGCGTCCACGAAGACGAAACTCATGAATGACACAGCCTCAGTAAGACAGCCAAACTCGTTGACAGAAAGGGAAATGGAACTTAATTCCCTGAAACTTGGCCAGTCAGCCTTATCCAGAAGCCAGCGAGGAAGACGTGGCTGAGGTCCACCAGCATTAACAGTTAAAAGTAATGGAAAATGGTCGCTGCCATACAGGTCTGGCAACACATCCCAGTTAAAATCTAAAACAGCATCAGCTGAGCATAAAGACAAATCAGTGGCAGTAAAAGTTCCAGTCTGACTATGGAAATAAGTCATTTTATTGGCATTGAAAATGCCTAACTCCTCATCTTCCACTAAAGAGGCCAGCATTACACCCCGAGGGTTGGCCTCACTGTTTCCCCATAGCGGATGGTGAGCATTCATATCTCCTAGTAACAGAAAGGGAGAAGGAAGGTCATGAATAAGGTGTTCCAAATCCACCCTTTCAACAGTAGCACTAGGAGGAAGACTGCAAACTGTATACTGCCGACATAAAAACATCCGGACAGCGACAGCCTGCAGGGGAGTGGAGATGTCCAGATGATGGTATGGAATATCCTTGCAAAGGAAGATGGCAGCACCTCCATGATGATCTTGGCCTGGCATAGGATCAGAATAAAAGGTATGGTAACCAGAAGGAACAGTATCACCTACAATAGTCTCCTGGATACACATGCACAGAGGAGTAAACTGAGAAACAAGATGACACAATTCCTCATAGTTGGCACATAAACCCCAATAGTTCCACTGGATGATGGAACTCATGATGGAGGAATGATGATTAAGTGCGGGACTGTACATCTGACAAGCGAGCGGGTTTCAAATGATGCTTATAAAGGCCCTTGACAGGAGCCTGCCCAGCACCAGAAACCCACACCCTCTGTCGAACATCCATGGGTAAATGAGAGGCTTTACAACACTCCTTCTTGGAGTGGGCATACCAGTTTGTTTGGAAGGTGGCTTGGAGGCTGTTTTTGAAGGAATAGGATAACCAGTGCTCACACCAGAAGCCCCAGAAGTGGAAGTAGAGTCCACAGGACTCGAATCATTTGAGGAGGCCATCCTATCCTGCAGATCTGAAGCACCTACGAGCTGTCCAACAACATTCCCAGGTGGGGACTGGACCAGAGCTGAACCATCAGCTTCAGATGTCACCTGGTTAGATCCCTCAGCCTGCTGGACAGAGGGAACAGGAGAGGTGTCGACAGAAGGGTCAACAACAGAGACCTTAGGTGGCCAGTCTTCATGTTCAGAGGACTCTGATGAACAATGGTGACGTTTGCCAGGTACAGATGGAGCCTCGGGCATACTGGCTACGACAGGAGAAGGAGTCTGGTCAACGTGGTTGTCTGCCACCACCACAGAAGTGTGCAGGTCATCAGCCACCAATGTGGGGGCAGAAACAGTTGGAGTAGGGGGTGCGCGAGGTTCATTTTCACAAACAGTATGAACGATAGGGACAGCATCCCGCAAAGCACTAGTTGATGCAGTGGGCACTGGATTGGGTCGAGGCTGTCTTTGAGACATAGGGCAGTGTACTGGTATCCCAGAAAGGACAGAAGCATACGTAACACTGGGCTGGAAGAAGCGAGTCTGGGCTCTCTTCTTAGCCTCAGGTAATGAAACCTTCTCAAGTGTTTGAATTGATAAAATCTCCTTTTCCAGGCAGTAGCGAGGACAGTTTTTAGAAGATACGCATGAGGGCCCCCACAATGCTAGCATTTAAGGGGTCCTGGACAGTCACTGCCATGACTTGGTCTGCCACAGGAGATACAGACACCAGGAAGGCCAGCCTGTGAGCAGCGGCAAAATCGGCTAATATGTCCATACCCCTGGCAGTGAAACAGCGCTTTAGGGTTGGCACATACGGCTTCACAGGAAGCAATAGTCATGCCAGTTTCACGGACCTAGGCAATGTCAATTTATCAAATGTCAAGAACAATGTTGGAGTCGGGGTCAAGATCCCATCAATCTTTTTTTGAAAGCACTCAACCTTCACCACACCAAACGACCGCAGCTCTTCCAAAAGTCACTCCTCTGAGTATCAGAGGATAACACGAGAGAAAATGACTCCCTTACATTGGTTGAAGGTTCCATGAGGAACACAGGTAACAGCAGAACCAGCAACAGAGGTCAAATTCATTAGCCAGGAGCTCTCCTCTGGGGTGGACACCTCAATGAGAATACTTCCATCCACCTGGGAAGAGATCTTGGGATTTATTCCACAAGCTGACACTATGGCACGGTGCAGCTCAAAGATATCAACATCTAGGACTGACCCTCCTATGGAGGATTTCAGCACCAGATACTTTGCATAAGAAGCCGGCACCAGTTCTTCTGCATTCAACCCCAAAGCCATACCTACCCGACGTGAACGCCTCCCAGTCCCAGTTGAATGCTGGGGCAAAGGAGGACATTCACCAGGGGCCTGGTAAGGCTCCAAGGTGGCAATAAGGGAGTCGCCAGGGACAGAGCCAGAGTCGTCAACGAAATTTGTTTTATTAGTGGCCATGTGCTTCAACAAAACCTTCATTCCCCCACCCCTCCACCCACCATGGAGCCCAACAAGGGGAGGTCTTATTCCAGGGAAGATGCCACTGGCAACCCTAGAGGTAGCAGGAGAGTATATGCGGGTAACCACTGGGGGACCTTGACAAGGGTGACTCCAGGACAATAGGAGCCACCAGGTCCCCCAGTGCCCACTTGACCCTAGCCAACGCATGACCAGCTGACTGACCTGGTTGGGCCCAACCAGGCCGCCCGTCTAGCCAGAATAAAGTACAAAAGAGGTGTATTGCTAGCTGCAGGGCGCATCATGTAGCATTGCTCAAACCCCAGGACTCTCGTCTCCCAGCATTTTTGACTGCTCAAATGAGGGCCATTCTTCAACCATGCCTCCCACCACTCGAAACTGACGAATTGCTGTTCCTAGGCCGGATGACCCCTGCATAATGTAAAACCAATGGAGACAATTATCAGGGGCCAAAGCACCCTTTTAGAAAATTTCAGTTGACATGAAATTGAAATGGTTCCATCTGGGACCGAACTACAACCATCCTGCCAAGTTTCATACCAATCTTTTTCCAATTTCTGCTGTGCTACAAAGAAGATAGGCAGACAGACTATACGCGGCTAGAATTAAAGCGTATTAGATTGTGAACAACAGTGGCCAGATTCAAAATACATCACTACAAGGCTCCTTGGTGAACCATTTTAGAAACATCTAGCAACAAAAACAACTTATTGAAACTGATGCAGTCATAGATATTGGCAATCATTTTTTTTAGGGGGAGGGAGGGTGGTATAAGATAACAGTAACAGCTATGAAGGCATCAACTGAATCGGTAGAGAGGCGGCCTACGGTCCTAATGGACCCAGGATCGAATCCCGGCTGGGGCAGGGAACAGTTTGAGGATTTGAATTTCCTAAAAGCATACTTTCCTGATCTACCAGGTAACCCGCCAACATCTCGTAAAAATACCCCCGCTAATACCAATACACCAATCCTAGCATGTATTCAGTATGGATGGTGGGTGTTAGCGCCGAAGTGGTGACATGTGGAGGTGTAGGAGGATTACTGGGCCTTGGGATAGGTCACTACCCCCGAGAAATAGGCCCTGAAGCCTTTGCCCAGAGTCGGACACGTAAAATACATACATACATATACATATATATATATATATATATATATATATATATATATATATATATATATATACATCTTTTCTATCCTTAATGACCTAGAGCAGCTTGTACAGCACTCTACCCGTATCCCTGACTGCCTTGGAGAGAGCTCCAACATACTTGACCTCTTCCTCACAACTAATCCTTCTGCTTACTCTGTTAATCTTTTCTCTCCGTTTGGCTCCTCCGATCACAACCTTATTACCTTAACCTGTCCTATCACTCCGGTACGGCCTGTGGACCCTCCAGGGAAACGTCGTCTGTGGCATTTTAGAGCCGCGGACTGGGAGGCCCTCAGGCAGTACTTCTTTGATTTTCCCTGGAATGATTATTGCTTCCATGGCCGTGAGCCATCTGAGTGTGCCTTGCGCATTATGGAGGTTATTCTCTCGGGCATGGAGGCATACATTCCTTTCTCATATCCTTTGACTAACGCAAGAAAGCCTTGGTTTAATCACGCTTGTTTTAATGCTGTCCGCAACAAGGAGAGGGCCTACAAAAGGTACCGGAGCCAACCCACCCCTGAATCACATCATCTTTACGTTTCTGCCCGGAATCGTGCTAAGTCTGTTCTTCGCTCTACTAAAAATAATTTCATCCATACTAAATGCTCTCATGAACTCTCCAGCTCGAATTCTTCCCGCTCCTTCTGGCATCTTGCCAAAAATCTTTCTAACAACTTTACCTCATCATCTTTCCCTCTTTTCTACCCTGATGGTTCTGTAGCTATTTCTTCTACTGATAAAGCAGATCTCTTCACACAGACTTTCTCCTCCAATTCCACCTTAGACGATTTCGGTGCTGTTCCTCCATCACTTCCCCCCTCTGACTTCCTCATGGCTGACATTAAAATTTCTTCAGCTGATGTAATTTCTGCCATCACTGGCCTCAGTACTAACAAGGCATATGGGCCTGATGAGGTCCCTCCTGTTGTTCTCAAGAACTGTGCTTCTGTGCTACACCTTGCTTGAGCAAACTCTTTCGCCTTTGTCTGTCAACTTGTACCTTTCCTTCTTGCTGGAAGTTTGCTCTCATTCAGCCAGTCCCAAAGAAGGGTGACCACTCCCAACCCTCCAACTATCGTCCAATTGCTTTAAAGTCCTGTATTTCAAAAGTTTTCGAGTCAATTCTCAATAGAAAAATTTTAAGGGATCTTTCCTTTCACAAGCTTCTTTCCGATCGTCAGTAAGGGTACCGTGAGGGATGCTCCACTGGCGATCTTCTCACCTACCTTTCAGACTCCTGGTCATCCTCCTTTTGGGACTTTGGCGAAAGCTTTGCCATTGCACTTGACATCTCAAAGGCTTTCGATCGAGTCTGGCATAAATCTTTAATTTCCAAACTGCCCTCCTACGGTTTCTATCCTTCTCTCTGTGCCTTCATCGCTAGCTTCCTTTCTGGTCGTTCTATAGCCTCTGTTGTAGACGGCCATCGTTCTTCTCCTAGATATATCAACAGTGGTGTTCCTCAGGGCTCTGTCCTATCTCCAACTCTCTTCCTTTTATTCATCAATGATCTTCTAAGCTGTACATCTAACCCTATCCACTCATACGCTGATGACTCCACCCTTCACCTTTCCATTCGGTTCTCGCAACGCCCATCTCAACAGTTAGTTCAACAAACAAGGGATGAGGCTATGGCACACCTAATGTCTGACTTGGCTCGCATCTCTGACTAGGGTAAAAATAATATGGTTGTTTTTAATGCATCTAAGACTCAGTTCTTACACCTATCAACCCGACAAAATCTTCCACAGGTATACCCACTAATGTTTAATAATATTCAGCTTAATCCTGCATCATCCTTGAACATGCTTGGGGTTTCATTTACTCAGGACTTATCTTGGAAAGATCATATTACATCTCTTGTAAAATCTGCTTCCAAGAGATTGGGTGTGCTAAGCCGACTCCGATCTTTCTTTACCCCTGCACAATTGTTGACTCTAAACAGGGGTTTTATCCGCCCGTGTGGAGTACAACTCTCATGTGTGGGGAGGCTCCCCACATACAGCTCTTCTCAATAGGGTGGAGTCAAAGGCTTTTCGTCTCATTAACTCTCCTCCTCTTACTGACTCCCTTCAACCTCTGTCTCTTCGCCTGACTGTTGCATCTTTATCTCTTTTCTTTCGCTACTTTAATGGTCACTGCTCCTCTGAACTGTCTGCTTGCATTCCTCCACCTCTACGACGGGCACGTAGCACCCGTCTGGCAGCAAACTCTCATTCCTTTTCTGTCCAACTCTCTAATGCAAGAGTTAACCGTTACTCCCAGTCTTTCATTTATGCAACAGGTCAACTCTGGAACTGTCTCCCTCTGTCTGTATTTCCTGCTGCCTATGATCTCCAGTCTTTCAAACGCAGTGTGTCCAGGCATCTCAAAATGATCGGATCTTGAATTTGGCTCTCTATTGTACTTTGTTTTTCTCTTGGAGGGAACTGTTACTGCGGGCTCATGGCCTTTGGTTCCTTCTTCCTCGCATAAAATATATATATATATATATATATATATATATATATATATATATATATATATATATATATATATATAAAGACAGCAAGTAGGCATCACATTGAGTGGGTTAATTGATACAGAATGGCGTGTTCATTACTCATAATAAAGATAAATGTTACTGTTCTAAGCCAGTTTACTTTATCAGGAGGGTGAAGGCAAAACAATGGTCACTGGCCCTGCCCTGTTTGTGATGGTGGTCGTGGCAGCTGCTGTAAAAGGATCCCAGACTTCCACCTTCCTTACCCAGCACACAGGTCTGTTCACACTTTTACTTTATTATTTTTTGGTCAACATGAAGATGCTAGAACTGGGGCTTTGTGTGTGGAATATCGTGTAATTGAAGCGAAACACCGCATTATTTGATTAATACTGTACCGTTTTTGCTGTGTGCGTGCGTGCGTGTTTGTGTGTGTGTGTGTGTGTGTGTGTTCTTACATACCTAATTGTTCTTACCGAACTGTATCTTTACAGGAATGAGTCAAGCTCGTACTGTCACGTGTCTTAAACCATATTTATGGTACATATCCTTAAATTTGTGAATTGTTTTGGCACACACTATTTCATTCGGTAGTGCATTCCATTGATCAATTGCTCTGTTTGGGAAACTGAATTTCCTTACGTCTTTATCACCTCTCTTCTAATGCAGGTTTTTGCAGTGTCCTCTTGCTGATGCTTCTCCATATGTTAAGTAATCATTTATGTCTATTTTCTCCTTCCCTGATATGCACTTATTATAGCATTATCATGTCACCTCTTTTCCTTCTCTTCTGTAGTGTTGGTAGATTCAGTTTATTTAGTCTTTCTTCGTAGCTTAGGTCCCTTAAGCTTGGTATCCATCTTGTAGTGGCCCTTTGAACTTTTTCAATCTTGTCTATATGCTTTTTGAGATGAGGACTCCAGACTACTGATGCATATTCCAGGGTTGGTCTAATGAATGATGTTATTATCCTTCTTAGCATGTCTTCATTTATGTATGTGAATGCTATTCTCATATTTGCAAGCAGTGTATACATGTTCCGTACCTTCTCGCTGATGTGGTCAGCCGGAGATAGTCTGTTATTGATTATCACACCTAGATCTTTCTCTCTTTCTGATGTGTATAGGGTTTTATTTCCTAACTTATAATCCCAGTCAGGTCTTTTTCCACTTTTACCAAACTTGATTACATGACACTTGTCCACATTGAATTCCATTTGCCATGTACTACTCCATTCATGAAGTTTATTTAATTCTTCTTGTAGCTCTTTACAAGAGTCTGTGTTAGTAATTCTCCTTTGTATTTTTGCATCATCTGCAAACAATTCAGATAGCTCTCATTGCCAGTGTTACTGTTTATATCATTTATATACACTAAAAACATGATTGGTGCCAGCACTGAACCCTGTGGTACTGCACTAGTCACTTCTTTCCATGATGAGTAGTTTCCTCTTAGTACTGTTCTCATTTCTCTTTTTATGAGAAAGTCTTGCATCCAACAAAACAGTTTGCCTCGAATTCCTCCTTGATGGTACAGTTTCCATAAAAGTCTTTGGTGTGGTACTGTGTCAAAAGCTTTCTTGAAATCTAAATAGATACTGTCCACCCATCCTTCCCTTTCCTGTATTGTGTTTGTTACTCTGTCATAGTAGCTCAATAGATTAGTAACACATGATTTTCCTTTTCTGAAACCAAACTGTCTTTCTGTTATCATACTGTGTTCTTCTAGATGATTTACCCAAGCTTTTCTTATAAGCTTTTCTAATACCTTGCTTACAACACTGGTCAGTGATACTGGTCGGTAGTTGAGTGGATTTTGTCCGACCTCGGCGCTCCGTACCGAAACAACACGGCCAGTGGCATTACCTAAATTAGTATTTTTGTATGAGTCAAGCTCTGTACCAGGTTAGACTAAATGATTTTTCATGATTAAAAGGAAAAAAATAATAAGTTTAAACAAGACTTGTTCAAACAAAAGAAAGAAGAACCAAGAGTTAAAAATGCGCTGAGTCAGCTGGGTTTGTTTAGACTACAGCAACACGGGGAAAGTGTACATACTCTGTAAGTACATACTCTGTTATTTTAGTATTGCAAAATGGATACATAGTTTAGTAAAACAAATTTGGAAAAGAAAAGGGATAAAAGTAAAAAGCAAAATGATAATTTCTACCAAGAACTGGTTGAAGTGGAGACTCACAATAGACTGGTTGAACGTGTACACAGACTAGAAAAGGCTTTCAAAAATGAAATTGATGAAATAAAGAAGCAAATGCACTTGCAAAAGGAAGAGATAGAAAAACTAGGAAGGGAGGCCAATAAGAAAGACACAACCATCAGTGAACTAACAGTGGAATTGAGTACGCTTAGGAAGAAAGTGAGTGAAATGGCAAGTACAGTAGTCAATCACGAGAGTGTTATGGAAGAGTTCAAAAATGACACAGAGACAATTAGGCAAGCAAGCAGTCTTATGGACCAGAACAGTGATATTGAGGAGAAGATAACACAGGTGAATGAAGCTGTGCAGAGCTACAAAAATGATGTAGAAACCACGTATGCTGAAATGGTGAAAGTAAAGAAAGGCTTAGAAACAAGGGTGGAGGAAAAAAACATTAAAAAGGAAGTGAAAAGAATAATCGAAAACAATCCAAAGTTTGTCAGAGATTCAGAAGAGATAAACAAATCTATGGTAATCACTGGTATAGAAGAGGAAGAAATAAAAAACAAGATCACAAGAGACAAAAAGGAGATGGCAAATGTAATGAGCTTACTGAAAGAAGTTTCAGAGGAAATCGGTAGTAAAGACATAGAGGAACACAAAAGGTTAGGGAAATACGAGAAAAGCAAGACAAGACCTCTAAAGGTACCTTTCCAGAGTGTAAACACTGTGGAAGAGATACTAAAAAATGCAAAGAATCTTATGGAAAAAGAGGAGTTCAAAAATGTATGGATAAAAAGATGCCTAACACAAGAGGAACTGGAATTACTGAAAGAGAAAAGGGAGGAAGCAAAAACAAAAAATGAGGGAAGATCAGAAAAGGAGAAGAAGAATTTTTTTTTTTTTTTTACAAAGTAATAGGATTGCAGGTACGAAAGTGGTACACAAACAGGATGGAAGAAAAAGGAGGAAGGTAGTAGAACCATGTCATGACAAGTATATAAACAAGATGATAAAGTTGATGTTCTCAAATGTGGATGGAATGGTATCAAAATTACTAGAGATGAATGATTATGTCAGAGAAAATGAACCGCAAATAATATGCCTAACTGAAACAAAATTAATACCAAGGATATCCAATGACATACTAAACTTAGAGGAATACAATATATGGAGAAGAGACAGAAATTTAAAAAAAGGTGGAGGAATTATAATAATTATAATATTAACTAAGAAAAATCTAAAGGTCAAGGAAATAAAACTAGATATACCATCACAAGTAGAAATGATTGCAGTAGAGATCAACACATCTGAAGGGAAAGTAATTGTAGCCAATTTGTACATGCCACCCAGATCAAACACATGGGAAAGAGACGAATATGAGGACCTGGCAGAGAGTACAATTCAGAGTATAAGATAATTACTACATAAAGTGGAAGAGAAATCGGAAAGAATTATACTAACTGGGGATTTTAATACAAATATAATTTGGAATACTCTAGATATAATTAGCCAAGAAAGCTGTTGGGACCAAAAGCTCCTGGATCTCGTACAAGAGTTTTTCCTAACGCAACATGTGAGGGAAACCACCAGAAAAAGAGGAGTTGATGTACCTTCAGTGCTAGATCTAATATTTACTAGGCAAGAAATGATATTGACAGTTTAATATATCACCCTCCACTCGGCAAAAGCGATCATGCAGTACTAAATTATAACTTCAGGATAGCATATGACATAATTAACAGCAATGACAGTTACAAAAAGAGCCTAAACTATAAAAAGGGAAATTATCAAGACCTAAAGAAGTATTTCTTAGAAGTTGATTGGGAAAATGAGCTTAGAGGACAAGATTTAAATGCTGTATATAAAAAATTCTGTGAATTTTATGAAATAGGAGTCCAGAAGTACATCCCACAGCACAAAGAAGCAGATAAGAAAATACAGAAATGGATCAATACAGAATGTAAAAAATCAAAAGAAAGAAGAGATTTGTTGTGGAATAGATACCGAAGACAAAATAGTGAAAGGGCGTATAATAATTACAAACAGGCAAGAAACGACTATACAAGAATAAGGAGGGAAGCCCAAAAACAGTTTGAGGAGGATATAATAAATAAAAGTAGTGATCAACCAAAGCTGTTTAACAGCTATATCAGAAGCAAAACCAAAGTAAAAGATATAATACAGTCCATTACGGACGAAGGAATCACTTATACACAAGAGAAAGATATCTGTGAAGCACTAAATAAGAATTTCCAATTAGTTTTTACAGAAGAAAAAAAATTTGAGAGGGACTATGTGGAACACGCATGTCCACACATACTACCAGATATACAAATAGCAGAAAAAGTAATACAGGAGGAGTTAAGTAGATTAGACAGAGGAAAAGCAAGTGGTCGTGATGAAATTTCATGTTGGGTATTACGAGAATGTGCAAAGGAGTTAAGTAAACCATTATTTTTAATTTTCAAGAAATCCTTGAGTCAAGGTAAACTACCTGATATTTGGAAAAAAGCAAATATTGTCCCCTTATTCAAGAATTTTGTATGTGTGTGTGTGTGTGTGTGTGTGTGTGTTCTTACCTAATTGTTTTTACCTAATTCTATCTTTACAGGAATGAGTCAAGCTCGTACTGTCCCGTGTCTTAAACCATATTTATCGTACATATCCTTAAATTTGTGAATTGTTTTGGCACACACTATTTCATTCGGTAGTGCATTCCATTGATCAATTGCTCTGTTTGGGAAACTGAATTTCCTTACGTCTTTATCACCTCTCTTCTTATGCAGTTTTTTGCAATGTCCTCTTGCTGATGCTTCTCCATATGTTAAGTAATCATTTATATCTATTTTCTTCTTCCCTGATATGCACTTATATAGCATTATCATGTCACCTCTTTTCCTTCTCTCCTGTAGTGTTGGTAGATTCAGTTTATTTAGTCTTTCTTCGTAGCTTAGGTCCCTTAAGCTTGGTATCCATCTTGTGGCGGCCCTTTGAACTTTTTCAATCTTGTCTATATGCTTTTTGAGATGAGGACTCCAGACTGCTGATGCATATTCCAGGGTTGGTCTAATGAATGATGTTATTACCCTTCTTAGCATGTCTTCATTTATGTATGTGAATGCTATTCTCATATTTGCAAGCAGTGTATACATGTTCCGTACCTTCTCGCTGATGTGGTCAGCCGGAGATAGTCTGTTATTGATAATCACACCTAGGTCTTTCTCTCTTTCTGATGTGTATAGGGTTTTATTTCCTAACTTATAATCCCAATCAGGTCTTTTTCCACTTTTACCAAACTTGATTACATGACACTTGTCCACATTGAATTCCATTTGCCATGTACTACTCCATTCATGAAGTTTATTTAATTCTTCTTGTAGCTCTTTACAAGAGTTTGTGTTAGTAATTCTCCTTTGTATTTTTGCATCATCTGCAAACATATTCAGATAGCTCTCATTTCCAGTGTTACTGTTTATATCATTTATATACACTAGAAGCATGATTGGTGCCAGCACTGAACCCTGTGGTACCCCACTAGTCACTTCTTTCCATGATGAGTAGTTTCCTCTTAGTACTGTTCTCATTTCTCTTTTAATGAGAAAGTCTTGCATCCAACAAAACAGTTTGCCTCGAATTCCTCCTTGATGGTACAGTTTCCATAAAAGTCTTTGGTGTGGTACTGTGTCAAAAGCTTTCTTGAAATCTAAATAGATACTGTCCACCCATCCTTCCCTTTCCTTTATTGCGTTTGTTACTCTGTCATAGTAGCTCAACAGATTAGTAACACATGATTTTCCTTTTCTGAAACCAAACTGTCTTTCTGTTATCATACTGTGTTCTTCTAGATGATTTACCCAAGCTTTTCTTATAAGCTTTTCTAATACCTTGCTTACAACACTGGTCAGTGATACTGGTCGGTAGTTGAGTGGATTTTATCTATTTTCTTTCTTGAATAAGGGGACAATATTTGCTTTTTTCCAAATATCAGGTAGTTTACCTTGACTCAAGGATTTCTTGAAAATTAAAAATAATGGTATACTTAACTCCTTTGCACATTCTCTTAATACCCAACATGAAATTTCATCAGGACCACTTGCTTTTCCTCTGTCTACTCTACTTAACTCTTCCTGTATTACTTTTTCTGCTATTTGTATATCTGGTAGTATGTGTGGACATGCATGTTCCACATAGTTCCTCTCAAAATTTTTTTCTTCTGTAAAAACTAATTGGAAATTCTTATTTAGTGCTTCACAAATATCTTTCTCTTGTGTATAAGTGATTCCCTTGTCCGTAATGGATTGTATTATATCTTTTACTTTGGTTTTGCTTCTGATATAGCTGTAAAATAGCTTTGGTTGATCACTACTTTTATTTATTATATCCTCCTCAAACTGTTTTTGGGCTTCCCTCCTTATTCTTGTATAGTCGTTTCGTGCCTGTTTGTAATTATTATACGCCCTTTCACTATTGTGTCTTCTGTATCTATTCCACAACAAATCTCTTCTTTCTTTTGATTTTTTACATTCTGTATTGAACCATTTCTGTATTTTCTTATCTGCTTCTTTGTGCTGTGGGATGTACTTCTGGACTCCTATTTCATAAAATTCACAGATTTTTTTATATACAGCATTTAAATCTTGTCCTCTAAGCTCATTTTAAGAAATACATCTTTAGGTCTTGATAATTTCCCTTTTTATAGTTTAGGCTCTTTTTGTAATTGTCATTGCTGTTTACTATGTCATATGCTATCCTGAAGTTATAATTTAGTACTGCATGATCGCTTTTGCCGAGTGGAGGGTGATATATTAAACTGTCAATATCATTTTCTTGCCTAGTAAATATTAGATCTAGCACTGAAGGTACATCAAGTCCTCTTTTTCTGGTGGTTTCCCTCACATGTTGCGTTAGGAAAAACTCTTGCACGAGATCCAGGAGCTTTTGGTCCCAACAGCTTTCTTGGCTAATTATATCTAGAGTATTCCAATTTATATTTGTATTAAAATCCCCAGTTAGTGTAATTCTTTCCGATTTCTCTTCCATTTTATGTAGTAATGATCTTAAACTCTGAATTGTACTCTCTGCCAGGTCCTCATATTCATCTCTTTCCCATGTGTTTGATCTGGGTGGCATGTACAAATTGGCTACAATTACTTTACCTTCAGATGTGTTGATCTCTTCTGCAATCAGTTCTACTTGTGATGGTATATCTAGTTTTATTTCATTGACTTTTAGATATTTCTTAGTTAATATTATAATTCCTCCACCTTTTTTTAAATTTCTGTCTCTTCTCCATATATTGTATTCCTCTAAGTTTAGTATGTCATTGGATATCCTTGGTGTTAACTTTGTTTCAGTTGGGCATATTATTTGCGGTTCATTTTCTCTGACATAATCATTCATCTCTAGTAATTTAGATACCATTCCATCCACATTTGAGTACATCAACTTTATCATCTTGTTTATATACTTGTCATGACATGGGTCTACTACCTTCCTCCTTTTTATTCCATCCTGTTTGTGTACCACTTTCGTACCTGTGTGTGTGTGTGTGTGTGTGTGTGTGTGTGTGTGTGTGTGTGCGTGTGCGTGTGTGTGTTCACAATTTGTAAAAAAAGGTCACATACATATTTATATACTTTTCTTCAGTAATATCTCGTGCATTTCACACATTTTGTTCTCTGAATACTGGTAATGTAGTTAACAAATAAGGAGGCAGGAGTGCATATCGTCAATCCGGAAGTACTTGTGGCTGACTGAAGTGCCAAACTTGGGCTTGGACTCTTTAAAGGGGAGAAAGCATGAACCGTTCATGACAAAACTAGAACACCAGACTTCAAACAGTGACGTGGAAATCCTGAACGTTCATATACATCATATTCATCTTCCTACATGCAGCATTTTCCTGGCTAGGTCGTATGTATACATCTCCTTGTACCGTAGGGTTAGGGGAGCCGTGAGGGATATATAGAGCGGCTCGAGTACGAGAGCTTTTTATTTAAACTATAGTATTACAAAACACACACACACACACACACACACACACACACACACACACACACACACACACATAGACACAGTTTACAGAAATGACCAGTTATTAGAATATCGAGCAGTGAAAGTACCTTCACTTACATGGATCCCGAACTCACCTCGCCACTGCAGATGTCGAAGTTGATTCGAGCCCCTTCCACGTCAGGATGCTTTCACGGTTCGATGTTATCACAAAACACATAGTATTGGATACATAGACTGTAAGGATATAAAGAGAGTGTGAAATTAAATCTGAGAAAGATTTAGTGAGTAAAATAAGAGAAACCCAAACTGTTGTATAGGTTTAGAGGGTAAGGAGCAGCATAGCGAGACTAAAGGATGGAAAAGAGATTCATGAAAAAGGAAAGGAAAATAATGAAATAATTAGCAATAGGTTAAAATAAGTATTGAAAATGAAAAAGGTAATCGATGTAACCGAATGAGAAAGTGGTGACTCAGCAACTAACCATGACAGTATCTGGGAGAAAGGAGATACCACAAATGAAGAAGGATCTGAATGAGAGAATGACAGTTGGACCAGATGGGGGACGGAGGGTTTCTGAACAAATGTATAGATCAGTCGGTCCAACCAATGAACGATATTAATAAATGCTCGTTGAACAGAGAAATGTAGCTAGAACCCTGGAAGAAATATATAGCGCCACTTTCTAAAGGAGAAGCTACAGAAGATTCATTTACTCATGTTTATAGACTGGTATACTGCACCTGCATCGTTTGCAAAATTTCTAACAAATAATGAGAAAAAGAAAATGGATTTTTCTTTAAGAACAAGGTAATGACAACACAGCAGTTTTAATTCAGGAATGGATTATCTTGTGTCACTAACCTACTTGCACTGCATTTCCACAGCAGAATGGTAGATATAATACAAGAATGGCAGAGATGAGTAGTCTGTGTCTTCCTGGATCTAAGGAATTCAATAGGATGCCACACAGAAGACTGCTGTGGATAATGAAAACTACTGGAGACGATAAACTGTTGAAATGGATGGAGAAGTATTTCACGGGAAGAGGAATGACAAGAGTTATAATGGTCAAATATTCTCAGAGAGGGAATGTAATTAATGGAGTGCCTCAGAGTTCAGCATTCGTTCTTAGTCTGTTTTTGGTATTAGTAAATCACATGCCAGTGGGTTAACAGTAATGAGTATGTTTGCAGGTGATGCTAAAACATAAACATATATCCAATGCGACGGAAGCTGAAAAGAGTTGGAATTTGATTTGGACAAATCATGTAATTGAAGCCAAACTTGGAAAACGTATTTCATCGTCAACAAGATGCCATGTCCTAAGAAAGGGCACAAGAGGCAAAGATGAAGCTAAATATGCGAAATGAGAAGTAGAAGGGTTAGCTATGCAAAAGAAGAGAACGACCTAGGAGTAACGATGGAGGATAAATAACCTATCTGGAGCATATACACTGAAAACGGAGTAGGTGACTCTATCAGCAAGTAAACAAATAATTAAGAAAGCTGTCCTCATTTTAACAAAATTCTGAAGGATATAGTATCCTGCCATCGTCCAACCTTGGCAGAGAGCCATTGTAAGAACGAGTCTTTAGTATTGTGTCACCTGGGAATTCAAGGTTTTTCGAACTTTATCAGTATTTTTTATATAAAAACCCATACACCAAGCTAGTCCCCTCCAGTTGGAAGTTCCAGTGTCTGCGCATACACACTGCAAGGAACATGACGTGTAGTATCGTCATGGCTACGTCACTCTGACCGAGCACATGCACAAACTCCACACGACTGATGAAGGTGTTCCTAGTGCACTGAGTGCTACCCTATTAGGGCGATATGGAATACTCTGGACCTGTCACCCTCGCTGATCTTGAGGTCGACCTAGCACTCAGGGACGATGACGCCACGGCTGATGAAGCTTGGCCCCAACTTGACTTTCATAGATACCAGGGCTCCGCATGTACTGCACTTGCAGTAACTCCCAGACTGCCTCAACCTGTACCCTCCACCATGTCACGTGGGGCTCCACCTCCACCAAACGCCTCATGGAACATGCTTCAGATACCAACGGTGAACCATCATCTCCTGCTGCAAAAACATCAAAGTGCAATGAGACTACTCAGTGCAAGGTTTCTAATCACTTTTCCCCTCGCCTTGCACCTTAGAAGACACCTTCCCTGCCTGCATCAGTTTTCCAGCATTTGGTCCTTTTCAAAAAGTACCCGACTGTCAATATGAAGCTTAGTTATCTGAGGTCACCACGATGTTCTGTCTCGATCGGGAGCTAGCTGAGGTCAAAATGTCTGCTGTCATCCCCTGCTTCGTCTGTATCTCAAGACGACATACAGATATCATAGACAGGGTCACGTATGTTGAGTTCCTGCCCTTGTTCCTGGATTTTCAGGACTCAGTTGACAGGCCCCATAAGTTCCCTACCTATCTTATTACACACTACCCTGTCGGCGTTGACCCTTCCTTGGGCAAAAACTCCCTGACATCTACACTTGCTTGTCACTTCCAACAAAATGGATGCCCATCAACCGGCTTGCTGTCACTTGGTGTCTCTGAGACTCTACTCTGCCAGTTGTCAACTTCGGTTTCCTCCCTTGTCTCCAATCCTGTGAGCTACACAGAATGACGGATGAACAGCCATGGTGCTTCAAGTGCTGGAGAATCTGACATATATCAAGTTACTGCTCTGCCTCGGAGAAATGTTAGTGGTGTGTTGCCAACCTTGCATCCCGGACTTGCTGATATCGCAACTCTTCACCACCCACCACTGCTGCTACTACCGTACTTCTAGTATGAGACTGCTACCTAGCCAGGAATGGTCTCATTATTTACATTCATTCTTCTTTATCACATCAACTTCACTGCTTTGTAGATGATGATATGACCATTCATTTTTTTGAGGTCACAGTGGGTGATGGTAGGATCCACTTATGTAATGTCTATTCTGCCCCTGGAAGGATTAATCTCCCTGCCCTTCCTATTCCTACAGTTCGTGGCATGATCTTCATGGGTAACTTTAATGCCTGACATCGTGCTCTGGATGACCTTCCTCCTACTCCAAATCGCAATCGGCTTCCTCTCCTGAATACATCCGCCTCTACCAACCCACTTGCTGGGAGACTGGTGTGCCACATGCACTTGTGGAGGCACTCTTATTCACATCATAACAAAGGGGTTAGTGAAATCCCACGTCAGGTGCTCTTCCATCCCTACTCTTTTCTTGGACCATGTTGCCCTCAGCCTCCACTATTCCCAGCCTGCTGAACCTTCCTCTCTTTACACTCGCACCTGCATCACCATTCCTCCTAAGTACTGCTCTAAGTACAGCTCATACATTTACAACCTCCTCCCCACATTTGATGTATAATCGCCTGATCACTTATAATCCTCCCTGGTAAACTCGATCCATGACTTCCACAACCACTATGGTACAAGACCACACATTAAAAGTCATCCCGAAGCTAATACTTGGAAAATTGATCAGCGCATCCCCCAAGCAGAAAGGAAGGTGATGGAAGATATTCTCTCTATCCAGAGGCAACCAGCATCTGCAGCAGTACCAGGCGTCAAGAGACGATCTAATTGCCCTTCAGCAATGTGTCCATGGCATCAACCATCAGACAAGTGTTGGGTCCATGTGGCATTTATTAAACAAGGTTGTCAGGAAAAAGCCCTCAAGTGCTCTCCACCACAGTCCATCTAAGGATGCACAGAGTCTTACTAATACATGGTCTGAACAATCACAAGCACCCAAACTTCCCACACATATTCAAGATGTGCTTTCCTCCACGTAAAATGTCCGCACTCTCCATCTGATGGCTGTGTTACTGAAGGCAGATGAAGATGATGTGCTGAGGACTGAGGACAAATTGTGACGTACTTTCATCAGGAGTAAGGAAACAGTCTCCATTGATGATGGCTTCATTTACCCTGTCTTTCTCCTACTCTTGAATGTCCCTGGCAGCTCCCTGCTACAGTTCTACAATCTTTGCTTCTGTAAGGTATATGTGCCTAATGCCTGGGCCTGCAGCACGATTGTGCCCATTCAGAAACCTGGTCCTGAAAAATCCAGACCAATTTCCCTTACTTCCTGCTTCAGCAAAGTGCTTGAACAAATCTTCCTTACCCATCTCATGTTTCGGCTGGAGGACCAACTCACCCAGACTGAATGGCATTTTGGTACAAAGCAGTACACACTCTTGCCTACTGGATCTCCATATCGTCCTCTGCCCCGCCATTGTTGCTGCAAGCATTGATCATAAAAGTGCCTCTGATGTAACAAACAGACATCATCCTCGATCAGCTGGTGGAAATATGGTGTCCATGGAAACTTCTTGATATGGATATGGGGTTACCTCCATAACAGAACCTCACATGTCTTTTATAAAGGCGCATGTAGCTTCTCCAGTGCCTTCGAAACCAGCACCCTGCAAGGTGGTGTTCTAAGCCCGTTTCTTTTTAATATCCTCATGCACTGATTAGTGTCTCTTCTTTCCAACATTCCCGATACCAGTGTTACTTGTTACACTGATGATATCTGCATTCACTCCAGCCCTCCAGAAGATCTTCAGCACTTCCTCCAAGCATTCTATCGGTCGACTTCCAGTTGTAGCCTCATTCTCTCCCCTGAATAAAGTAGAATCTTCTCTCACTGCAATCCAGGAACGCTTCTAGAGTTCACTGAAGGAAATAGTGTCATCCCCCTGTGCAGGCAGTACCTCTGCCTGGGTGCACCTGTATGGATTACCCCAACCATACCTGTAAAACAACGTCTTTATCCCATCGTCCAAGACCTCCAAGATCGGCTGCAGCAGCGCTTAATTCCCCTCTAAAGGCTCACTAACAACACTGCTGGAATCTCTATCCCTAAGGCCAGAACTATCTACATTGTATTCTTACGGTCAGTCGTTGATTACCTCTTCCCTGCTCCCTGTCAACTCCCGGTAACATTATTGAAACCTGTTGAAATTTTCCAGAACACAGTAATGATACTTCCTGAGCTTTCCTATTTCCACTAAAATAGTCAAAATCTAAACAGTACTCAATCTTCCTCCCCTTGTTGAGAGAATATACACCAGTGTCTGCTAAGCATGAAAAGCCTTCACTCTCCCTATCTTGCCCCTCATTCTCGTGCCATAAGAACTTCACTTGACCGTGTTGCACCTCGACCTCTACTTCAGCCCGGCGTCCACACCCTTGTTAACACAGCCAGCTGCATCCTACGAAGACTTGATATTAATGTTCCCGTGGCAGAGGTAGATCATGGTTCACCTCCCTGGAGGAATGCTCCTCTTGAAGTCTTCCTTATTCCTTCCTCCAAGGCAGACCTACTGCTCCTCCAGAAACAACAACCTCTTGACATCATTGGAAGAGTGTCTTCCTCAGTTCCTGCCGTGCACCATCTCTGTATCGACGGTTACCTGCAAGTGGATGGAACTGCTGGATGCGCCATCCATTCACCCGATTTGGACGCACGTGAGGGAGGCTTGGTTGGCCACAGACCACTGAACTCATCTACCTTTACCTACTGTGAGCTACAAGAACTCTTGTATACAGTTAGTCTCCTCTCTCAACGAAGACTGAATGGTGTAGTTATCTGTTACTCTAAGTCTGCCCTTCAAGCCATCTCGTCTCCAAAACCCACATGCCACCACTTAGTTCAACAAATCTAACGTCAGTAGGCTTCTGTTCATGAAAAATCTCTTATACTGTTGTTGTGGATTTCTTCGCATGTCTCAATTGCAGCCAATGACACTGTTGATCTCTCGAGAAAAATGCCGGTGAACTACCTAATCCTGATGATCCTACATCCTCCCACCTCTGCTACAAAAAGAAGATACATTTAGCATCTCTTCTCTCTACACTCCATTGCAGGAATGCTGAGCAAACACAGAGTGTGTCCACCCAACATTACGACCTTTTTTGTCTATCTCCTCCCAAGTATATTGACATCGACATATGATCTCAAAGCACAGTGTTGTGTGTGCCCAACTTTGGCTAGGATATCGCCCTGTCTGGCAAGTCTCTGAGGCATGGAAAATGCCTCACTTCACCTCCTCCAAACTGTGTGACCGTCTTAACAAGTCTTCAGCATTACTATCTTGATTGTCCCTCAGTCAGGGACCTACTGCCTCAGTGACAGTCCCAAACTGACATACCTGGTATTCAATTGTCTGCTCACATTCTCATGAGACATCAACACTTTGGTGGATGCTGACTCCTGTACTGTTGACTCCAACAAATAGTGCCCTGCGAGACGACTTCCTTAGTACATAATACTTGGACTCATGGTCATGTTACTAGATCTGTCGCCCTTTGGCGGCAATAATATGATTTAAAAAATCACTGAAAACTAATATAAGAGTGGGTGTTAATTATATAACTGAAATGTTGAGGGAGGCAGGGATATGACAATCACATCCTTAAACTATGACTGAATTAGTACTCTTAAGCTCGTTTTCCAGACATTTTTGGATGAAGCTCATGTACTACTAACAATAATTTTAACCAAAGCGTCCCCATACTTGATGTTCCTGTCCATTGCAAAACCCGGTAGTCACGGTGTTAAAGAAACATGTTATGAGTAGACTTAAGCACCAGTCAAGCAGGGCAGTACTCCCAAGTTGGGTGGAAAGCTGATGATAGGGAGAGCTGGAGCTCCTGTTTCATCAGCCCTCGGGACTAGTTCCTGACCATCCCCCTTTGCTGAACTTTTTCAGTGTTTCAGTAACACAGAGAGTGGGCCAGCATGCTCTCAAATACAAGTTTCTCTAACTATCAGCACCAAACTACATGCACAGTATACACTAAACTTCCTTTTCAAAATTAAATAAAGGAAAATGGCACACTTAAACCATGCCTCGGAGTTCAAAGGGGGGGGACCATAATTGCCCCCACCATCCTCCCCTCTCCCGGTAACGACTCTACGAGCTGCCTGGAACCACTGTCTGACTCACACTCTTCATTTCTGCAACATTTGCGGCCTTTCATCTGACTTTCTCTCTGTTGAACACCGCCTCTCCTTCTCTAAACCTCATCTTTTTTTAATCGAGACTCAGCTGTCTGTGGCAACTGACAGCAAACCCTTTTCTGTATCCTCCTCCTTTCTCTATACTCATTTCAAAGCCAAAGGTGGCTGTTGTGTATATGTACGCAACGAATATTTTGTTCTGGTGTTCCTGAACATAATTCTTCTGAGTTCTCTACTCTCTGGCTTTGGCTGTCCTGTCATTCTCTGACTAAATATATCTGCGCTGTTTACTTATCTCCCAATTCTACTGACTATCAAGAATTCTTCGACTATCTTACTTCTATGATGGAAGACATTCTGTCCATTTCTCATTCTCTGAAATCTCCATTTTAGTTTATTTCAATGTTCACCACCACCTTTGGCTCTCCTCTCCTCTCACTGATCCACCTGGCGAACAAGCCTACGTCTTTTTTATCCTTAATGACCTAGAGCAGCTTCCACAGCACCCTACCCGTATCCCTGACCGCCTTGGAGAAAGCTCCAACATACTTGACCTCTTCCTTACAGCTAATCCTTCTGCTTACACTATTAACCCTTTCTCTCCACTGGGCTCTTTCTATCACAGCCTTATTACCTAAACTTGTCCTATCGCTCCAGTATGGCCTGTGGATCCTCCAAAGAAACTTTGACTGTGGCACTTTGGAGCTGCAGATTGGGAGGCCCTCAGGCATACTTCTTTGATTTTCCCTGGAATGATTATTGCATCCATGGCCGGGAGCCATCTGAGTCTACCTTGCACATCATGGAGGTTATTCTCTCGGGCATGGAAACATACATTCCTTTCTGATATCCTTTGGCTAATGCAAGGAAGCTTTGGTTTGATCACGCTTGTTCTAATGCTGTCCACAACAAGGAGAGGGCCTATAAAAGGTACCAGAGGCAGCCCACCCCTGAATCACATCGTTTTTATGTTTCTGCCTGGAATCGTACCAAGTCTGTTCTTGACTCTGCTAAAAATAATTTCTTTTGTACTAAATGCTGTCAACCCTCCATCTCGAATTCTTCTCGCTCCTTCTAGCACCATGCCAAAAACCTTCCTGACAACTTTACCGCATCATCCATCCCTCCACGTTTCTACTCTGATGGCTCTGTAGCTATTTCTTCTACTGATAAAGCAGATCTCTTCACTCAGACTTTCTCCTCCAATTCCACCTTAGACGATTCCAGTGCTGTTCCTCCATCACTTCCCCCTCTGACTTCCCCACGGCTGACATTAAAATTTCTTCAGCTGATGCATTATCTGCCATCATTGGCCTCAATACTAACAAGGCATATGGGCCTGATTGAGTCCCTTGCGTTGTCCTCAAGAATTGTACTTCCGAGTTTACACCCTGCCTGGGTAAACTCTTTCACCTTTGTCTTTCAACTTATACCATTGGCAACATATGAACCTGGTACAGTATAGGAGTGTAGCTTGGGTCAGGGAGTTGGTATTCCTGCAGCCTTTGACGTATTCAGACATTTGTTGTGTCTGGGACAATGAATGAATGGGTTGCCAATCACTGTTTAAAACTAATACATAGCTACAAATCATATATTAGAAGACTCTAGTAAAAGTCACCATAGATATGAGTGTTTCCATTATTGTCATAGCACATTTCGTTGATAGATAAACTTCATCTGCAATGATAACCAAATAATAAAAACAGATTTCCGTATCATAAACTGATCTAGTCGGTGCTCACACACCTTAAAATTCCTTTTGTCTTGCCTTGCCAGATGGTGGAGCACACTCCTCATCAATTATTTATTTGATACAAAAATTGATTTCATGAACTGTATAATGGCAGTTTGTATTTGTAAAAATGATAAATCATACGAAGATGTGGTTACTGGCTGCTACTGTCTTCATAAAGGATAATCCTCTCTTCCCAGTCTACCAACTCTTTCATTAATGGAAACACTCCCATCTTCCCCTTCCCCCACTCCTTCCAGTGAACCCCCTACCACTCTCATTCTCCCGTTTCCCCTCTTACACCCACCACCTGGCTCATGGAGGAAGGCCGCAGAATCTACTCTCATTACATCTTAAACCTATAGTAGTTATCGGCCTTAATAACCCACTGCTGTCATTGAACCATTCCTATTCTCTCTCTCCCTCTCTCTCTCTCTCAGGCCGCCTCATATCAGATCTTACTCGAACTGTGTGTGGCCAGTTTCTAGTCCCACGGTGCGCTCTGGAGGCAGGGGCAGGCGAGAATAGTGTGGAAGTCACTAACCTCCAAGTCGCTGTCTCTTTGATATGTATTAGGTTACGTGCATAATAGGATATATTACCCTGGATGTGATGAGGTTTCACCCAAAGTTTGTATTGATATGGTTAAATGAATGAGAAAGACATCCTGTTTCCATCAGAAAGAGAGGTTCACGGTGTCATACTGGTGTATTAGTATGATCTATACATTCATTCTGCAATAATTATAATATACTGGTTATGATGACACTTCAGCCATGCATTTCATTCATAAGATGACTCAGATGTGTACTAAAATAACTGTAAAAATACAATGTATCTTGGCAATGCTGTTTCATCATATCTAGACTGTGTACGGCTCTTGCTTGTCGTAATCTGTCGCAGCTATGTTCCACTGGAAAAAGGCGCACCATTTACACGCTGTAACGAGAGCCTCCCACTCCGGCTTCACCTCTCCGTGGCTCATAGCTGCGTGGCGCAATTTCGAAGATGTTTGTCCAGTGCACCCTAGTTGAAGTGCGACCGACACCTCTGTGGTCTAGAACGTAACTTGGAGATGTAGCGTCCATTCTCGCGCTGGGGATCGAATCTTCTCAAGAGCTGAAGTGTTCGACTGTATAAAAGGAAACCAGCATAGGTGTCGTTTTTATGCTCATGATTATGATAAGTAGTCTTTTGTTCTATACGTTTGGATTACAGATGATCCTATAACACATACAAAGGCATATCCTGTCTCCAGGCCAAATGGGCCATTATCATCAACAGCAGCAGGGCGGTGGCTGAATCGGTAGAGAGGCGGCTTGCCATCCTGATGGACCGAGGTTCGAATCCTGGTTGGGGCAGGGGACAATTTAAGGATTTGAATTTCATAAAAAGCAGACTTTCCTGATCTACCAGATGACCCGCCGACATGTCGTAAAAATACCCCCGCTAATACCAATACACCAGTCCTGTATGAGACATCCCTAGCATGTATTCAATATGGACGGTGGGTGTTAGCGCCGATGTGGTGACATGTGGAGGTGTAGGTGGACTACTGGGCCTTGGGATAGGCTACTGCCCCCGAGATATAGGCCCTGAAGCCTTTGCCTAGAGTCGGACACATAAAAAAAAAAAAAAAAAGTCTACAGCAGAATACAGCAAGCAGAAGGGCTCTCCCAACTGTAACCTACTGATTGTGTGTGTGTGTGTGTGCCATTCCCTGAGGCCCAGCAGTCTTCCTGTAAACCATACACCTCCATATGACACCATTTCGGCACTGACACCCACCTTCCATTTTAGAATGTTTCATACTGGTGTATTAGTATATGTTTAGGTGTTTTTGCGACATGTCAGCAGGTCATATGGTAAATCATTAAAGTCTGTTATTAACGAAATTCATACTCATACACTGCTCCCTGCCACAACCAAGATACAAACCTGCGTCCATTGGAACAGCAGACCTATCGACGTTGCCACCTCCTCCCCCATTCAGTCCTAGTAAACAGATGATATTCATTCCCCTACCAAGTTCTCTCGTCCGTTCCCTTCATTTCGTCTGCAGGTTTCAGCACTGACCTTCCATTTGTTCTCTTCTTGAATAAACAAATGTCCATTTCACCCTTATAATTCTGATGATTATATCGCTCACTGTTTGTGTTAATTCCATTCCATCATATACAAACAAATTAGTAGTAGAAAATTTATCCAGGCTATGTATAACTGCCTGACACCGTACAAACAATATATGAGGCAATGTGTTTTTGACTAAACGACGTAAAAATTCAGCTGATTTTCCCACCTTGCTTGTTAATACTGTGTAACATTCATACACCATAGATGGATGATAAAAGTTTTCGTGTGCCATTTATATATGTCAGTACCTTGTATAGATATTCACCCTCTCCTTCACTAATACGGATATGTTGTTATAATATTCCATAGATAATGTACGGTATAACTAATGACAATACTTTAACCAAGAAAATATATTTCATATTATGATGCCTAACTCCATATGAACGTCATGACCGTGTAGCAGAAACAGTAATTATGAGTTATCTAACAAGGTAAATTTAGTGCTTTCTAAGTCTGCTATAAACATCTTATTTACGAATATAACATATAGCTATAAATCATTGTGTCTAATATTTAGTCCACACATCATCTGCAACAATCACAGCCTGCTGTGTCGTTGGTTCCCCCTCTTCTTCCCATGTGTATACCATGTTGCCCTACAGGCTTTCGGTGGGGCTCATATCACAATCCCGACTCGTCAAGTCCTGTAGTTCCAGGTTGGTGTGTTTGTCACACCATCTCTGGGAGATCTGGGATGTGTGCACAGGCCATTTGTCTTAGGCAAACAGTATCCACTCGGAAAAAGGATAATCCTGTTCAAGGAGAAAAGGCAGAAATTCCTCTTCAAGAATTTCATGATACTTTGTTGTTGCAAGGGGTCCGTCAGTGGGAGAGAAACAAACCACCCCACGGAGACATACCGTCCCCACACGTTACACAAGACATGCCCAATACTTTTTTTTTTTTTTTTAAAGATGTTTTGACCGTTGTATTTGTTACTGAGAAACTAGGGCAAATGTTATTTGGAGTGTTGTTACACCCGTGCATGTTGCGCAGGTGGGTATGTCCTTGTTTAATTTTAGGTTGCCTGTCAGTCCTCCCGTTTGTGGCAATATTATGGAAATTCTACTGAACGAAATATCACAAATTATTGAACTATGGCCGAACAAGGTCACATCTCAGGTGCATGGTCAATTAACCAGATATAGACCAAATGTGGCAATAATGTTGAGGATGAGCATAGTATGACCTGAATAATTTTTTAAAACTGTTGGACAGAGGTAATGGCTATGATTCGGTCCTTTGTCTCAGCTAGCTACTCCATTTTGACAGAGCCTGAGAGAGGCTAAGATCATACAAGGATGAAGTGATTGTATTTCGAGAACAACAATAAAGGTCAACATCAAAAATAATGTCAACCTAGACATCTATAACCAAATTCGTACCAATATTCATCGAATGATTGAGGGTCCATACAATTAGTAAGTGGATTTTACTATACTCAGTCGAAGGTAAAGGTTACAGGATAGGTTCAGAAGTTACGATCATAGACAAATTGTGACAAAATGTGTGGCACGTATGTTGCTCTTGAACTCTCCTTATTGTTTACGTTGAGACCATCTTTACATGCATATGGAATATGTTCTGATATGCACACCATAGATACGTCATATTCAATACCTAAGTGCAACACACTCATTATATTTACTTGTATATAAATAGGCATGTGTGATGCCTTTTCCAATATTAAACCCATTGTTATTCTCCTCGAGCAATGTATCTTCCTGCATGCTGTTGAGGAGAATGATTTTTCTTGGTGAATAAAACACAAACCCAGTAAATAAGATCTTCCTGCACATGGTTCTCTGGAAGTCTACAACTGTCCTCACAATGCCTATGTGTCTCTTACTGAGTTCTGGCCGATGTCTTGTGGTGAATACAACTGAGAACTCGCACAGGCTGAACAGTCACATCTAACTGTAGTTGTTCTTGTATGGCCGCCACATTGGAATAGAGAGACTCAACAGGAATGGTTCAATGTCAGCAGTGGGTTATTAAGGCAGATAACCACTATAGTTTTAAGATGTAATGATAATAGATTCTGCGACCTTCCTCCCTGAGCCAGGTGGTGGGTGTTTAAGCGGGAAGTTGAGAGAGTGGTAGGGGGTTTAAGGGGAGGGAGTGGGGAGGGGAAGATGGGAGTGAGTTTCCATCAGTAAAAGAGTTGGCAGACTGGGAAGAGAGGACTTTGTTTTATGAAGACAGTACCAGCCAGTAACCACATCTTCGTATGATTTATTAATTATACACACACAAACTGCCATTATACAGTTCATGGAATCAATTATTGTATCAATCATTGATGAAGAGTGTGCTCCACCATCTGGCAAGGCAAGACAGGAGGAATTTTAAGGTGTGAGCACTGACTAGATCAGTATATGATACGGAAATCTCTTTTTATCATTTGGTTATCATTCCAGATGAAGTTTATATCTCAAAGAAATGTGCTATGACAATAATGAAAAAAAAAATTATATCTATGCTGTCTTTTACCAGAGTCCTCTAATATATGATTTGTAGCTACATATCAGTTTTAAACAGTGATTGGCAACCCATTCAATCATTGTCCCAGACACAACAAATGTGTGAATACGTCAAGGGCTGCAGGCGTACCAACTACTTGAACCAAGCCACACTCTTATGCTGTACCAGGTTCATATGTTGCCAATAGTAGCTTTCCGTATTGCTGGAAGTTTGCTTTCATTCAGCCAGTCCCAAGGAAGGGTGACCGTTGCCAACCCTCTGACTATCGACCAGTTGCTCTAACATCCCGTGTCTCAAAAGTTTTTGAGTTTATTCTTAAGAGAAAAATTTTAAAGCATCTTTCCTATCACAACCTTCTTTCTGATCGTCAGTATGGGTTCCGTCAGGGATGCTCCACTGGCGATCTTCTCACCTACCTCTCTGACTCCTGGTCATCCTCTTTTCGGGACTTTGGCGAAAGCTTTGCCATCGCATTTGACATCTCAAAGGCTTTTGATCGAGTCTGGCATAAATCTTTAATTACCAAACTGCCTTCTTACGGTTTCTGTTCTTCTATCTGTGCCTTCATCTACAGCTTCCTTTCTGGTCGTTCTATAGCCGCTGCTGTAGACGGCCATCGTTCTTCTCCTAGATCTATCAGCAGGGCTCTGTCCTATCACCAACTTTCTTCCTTTTATTCATCAATTATCTTCTAAGCTGTACATCTAACCCTACCCACTCATACGCTGATAATTCCACCTTCACCTTTCCATTCGGTTCCCACAACGTCCATCCCAGCAGTTACTTCAACAAACAAGTGATGAGGCTACGGCACACCTAGTGTCTGACTTGGCTCATATCTCTGACTGAGGTAAAAATAATCTTGTTGTTTTTAAGGCATCACAGACTCAGTTATTACACCTATCAACTCGATAAAATCTTCCAGCAGTACCTACTAATATTTAATAATATCCTGCTCAATCCTGCATCATCCTTGAACATGCTTGGGGTTTCATTCGCTCGGGATTTATCTTGGAAAGATCATATTACATCTCTTGTAAAATCTGCTTCCAACAGATTAGGTGTGCTAAGCCGACTCCATACCTTCTTTACCCCTGCACAGTTGTTGTCTTAATATACAGGTTTTGTTTGCCCCTTTGTAGAGTACAACTCTCATGTGTGGGGAGGCTCCCCATATACAGCATTTCTCATTAACTCTTCTCCTCTTACTGGCTCCCTTCACCCTCCGCCTCTTTGCTGCACTGATGCCTCTTTATGTCTTTTCTATCCCTGCTCCTCTGAACTGTCTGCTTGCATCTCTCTACCTGTACGACGGGTGCGTAGCACCCTGTCACGAATTGGCGCGATTTTCTATCTAAATAAACTCATGACATTGAACTTTGGTGGGAAACCGCGAATTCTAGTGGAATCCCAGTAAGTATCACTCAATCAACTGCCACGTATTCACACGATCGGGAGTGTTTTCAGAACAATTTTTTGCTGTTTCATAACTGATTGTCCTTGCACGTGACATTAGCACTTCCACTGAGTGATTTGTTATGGGCATGTATCGCTCGCATTAATTCCTCTAGCAAGTGCCCGGCCGACACTCGCCCTTCTCTCACAGTTTGAGTTCAGTCAGGATTTGAGTGTTGTGGAAGCAGGTTCGATTGGGCCCAGTGTGGAGCAGTGCCGCCGTTGTCCAGCGAGTTCCTGAATTCCCACCTAGCATGAATTGGCGAGAGGTTCAGTGTGTGTTCATTCTGACCAGTAATTTTCTTTTCGTATTTTCCTAGGCTTAAAAGTTTAGCTTTTGAGTGAGCGAGTGAGTGTGTTCTCCTTATTTTGAATTCATTTTGAAATATGTAACATAAATTTAACTCATTGTAATAAATAAATTAACAGTTCTTTTTCTTGAGCTTAATGTAATGTAAACTCGTGTTTTATTTCTCCACAGTAAGCTTATTTCACTTATAGCTCCTAGTTTGCATAAACGCTTTGCATTATTCGTAACTGGTACTTAGGCCAGTCCTTTTGTATTAAGCTTAAAATCCGTTGTGCAACCAGGAGTTAATGCACCAGCAAGAACCTGTTTATCATTAATAGCATTAGCTATTGATTGTCAGGAGTGGAGTCACTTTCTCCAGAGGCTAACAGTACCAATAAACAGCACGTGTGAGTAATTAGTCTCTCCTGTGTACTGTTGAGAAAGTTTAGAAATTCTTGCCCTTAGAGAATCGGCGAAGTAAGCCGGAATAAAGTAATCATTGCTTGATTTTCACAAGTCAATTCCTTGTCCTGTTCTCAAGCAACATTTTAAAGTATCAAGTAATATTGAATATTATTCTTTAATATTGCATAATCACAAAAAACCCATGACACACCCGTCTAGCAACAAACTCTCATCCCTTTTCTGTCCAACTCTCTAATGCAGGAGTTAACTGTTACTCCGACCCTTTCATTTATGCAACAGGTCAACTCTGGAACTGTCTTCCTCTGTCTGCATTTCCTACTTCCTATGATCTCCAGTCTTTCAAACGCAGTGTGTCCAGGCATCTGAAATGAACGGATCTTGAATCTGGCTCTCTTTTGTATTGTTTTTGTTTTTTCTTGGAAGGAACTGTTTTGCAGGCCCCTAGCCTTTGGTTCCTTCTTCGTCACATAGAGAAAAAAATTAAGTGGAAAAGATACCAAAGATGGGCACAAGGATAATACCAAGCTTGAAGGAACTGTCTTTATGGAGAGAGGCTGGAAAAGCTGAAATTATGCACCCTAAATGATACAAAAGAGAAAAAGAACAATAAGAATCTAATGCCAAAATCCAGCACAGAACCAAATCATCGGATACAAATTGTGTACACTGGACAAGCCGGGAGCACAGACACGACGTGGTGAAAGAAATGGGTCAGTGGAAGAAGTATATCATATTACAGGTGGGGCTACTGAAGTAGGGAACAGAATTAGATGTCGGAAAGAAGACCAATAGAGGTAAGGAAGGACATGGTATTATGGAAGGAAAAATACTGTGATTCTCGGAGGATGTCTGCAAGAAAGTGGGTACTTTGGAGGTGAGACAAGATAGGAAAAGACATACATCGTTGTAGAGCGTAAAGAGGACAATCAAGGGTAACATGGCATACGGAGAGGATGGTATTGCAATATGTACATAGAGGAGGGTGGTCACCAGACATCAAATAAGAGTGGGTAAGTCTAGTATGAACAATTCTAAGATGATGTAAAGCAGTTTCCCACCTCCTAATATGGTGGCAAGGGGTCAACCAGGGAGAAATTAAGGGTTTAACAACAGGGAGTCTATTGTTAGTGATGAGTTCTCAACAAGACTGCCACCGGTGTTGAAGGAAGAAAGATAGGGCAGGAAGAAAATCGGAGACTGGAGTGAGGAAGGAAGGAGAGGCATCTCTGGCAACAGCTATGCGAGCCAACTGATCAGCACATTCACTAACCAATGCCTGCATGTCCTGGGACCCAACAGAACTGGACTGTTTTACGACGAGAAGAGATACGGAACAACCATTCCAAGACACGAAGGACTAAAAGAGTGAGAAGCAAAAGGTGACTGATCAATGGATAGAGCACTATATTAATCAGGGAATATCACAAATGAGGGAGAGGAGGCAAGACAAATATACAGCAACACAAACAAGAGGGCATGTAACTCCTGTTCGAACACTTACATAAGCTGGAGGGCTAAAATAATGAAAGGTGTCAGGAAAGAGAACCACAAACCCAACACCCACAAGGGCTTCTGAACCTTCAGTTATATGGGGACTGCAGAGGAATAGCGGGAGAGATGGTCAGAGAACTGGGAACAGAGAATGAATGAAGAAGAATTGGACTTGGAATAAGGAAATATGGAAGGACAAATGTGGGGTCACAGAAGCAGCTATGGAGTAAAAAGACATGTGCAGCAAGAATAATACATTACTAACAGTAAGGGAGAAGTGCGAGGGGAGAGTACATGCTCAAACTGCAAAAGGTGGCTTGATCCTAGGATGTGAGAAAAACGTGTCTAAGTCAGGACTAGGAGGAAGCAGAGAAGGAGTATGAGGAAAACAGTGGAACTTAGCACAGGCACAAAGAGAATGTAAAGCACGAAAGCGGAAAAGTAAAGGGACTCCTGATTTAGCATACAGACTCTCAACTGGGGAAGATTTAAAAGTGCCAAGAGCCAGACGCAAACTGAGATGATGCACAGAATCAAGTTGTTGGAGGACGGTGTCTGAAGCGGAAGAATAAACTTGGCAACGATAATCAAATTTGGAGAGAACGAGAACAATATGATCAGCACCCCAAGACACATGAGACAAAGTTTGTAAGAGACGGAGGCATTGCAAGGGTGATATTTTCAAGGAGGCAATATGATCCTTCCGAGTAAGGCGAGACTCGAAAAGAAGGCCAAGAAAGGAAGTAGGGATTTTGTATGGGAGAGGAGTGCCATAGAGAAAACAAGTGCTCTTGGGCCCTTCGGGCCCTGTCACACTTGCTCCTGCGGAGGGCTTCCGTGCTGTGCGCTCGCCTTCTTGTGCTTCGTACTCGTTTCCTCATGCTTCTCACTCGTTTCCTCGTGCTTCATGCGTGCGTTTTGATCATTTCAGGTAATCTGATTCAAGTTTATGTGCTGTTCTAGTCTAATGTTTTCACTATAGGCCATCAAGGCGACATCAAAGGGCCCATGATGGTCCGTTTATGTGCTGTTCTATAGTAACGTTGTCACTTGGATTTTTTGCAGCTAACCAATTGATTGTGTTATTTCTAGCTTCAGGAATGGAACCCAAGTTGTCCGAATGCAAATCCGAAAGACACACACAGACACACGGCTACTGCTATAGTATATTAGATGTAGCTATGGACAAAAAATTCTTCGGAGATCCTACGCTGGGCACTGGGAGCGTCGATTTTTGGTCAAAATGTTATCGCTCATTAAATATAGTAAAAGTTTTTCAATCGTGATGGGACCAAGTTCTTTCATATCAGCGAATTTTTTGCGATTTTTGTGCCAGTTTTGTGCGATTCGAATGTGTAGTTCCAGCTGCCCACGCGCACACACACACACACACACACACACACACACACACACACACACACAGCTACTGCTATAATATATTAGAAGAGGAGGTTGAGAAATTAGATGAGAACAAGTAAAAGTAATAGCTTGAGACTTAAGAGAAGAGAACCAAAAACCATGAGAAGTAGCCCATTCTGAGGCAGTGGAAACTTCACGTTGAATAATAGCACCAGGGACAGAGATCAAAGTTTGAGGCATATATTGCAAAGTCATCTACATATATAGAAAAGCGAACATCAACTGGGAGACAAGAAAGAATCCCATTAATAGTAACTAAAAAGAGACTAATGCCAAGAACACTCCTTGGGGAACACCTTCATATTGTGGGAATGGATCCGAATAAGTATGCTGAACACAGACTGTAATGAAACGAGCCGATATAAAATTCTTTAAGATTATACCAAGGTTACCGTCAGTACCACAAGAACGAACTGTGTTTGAAATTTTGTAGTGCTAGGATGTGTCATAAGCCTTCTGAAGGTCAAAGAACACTGTGTCAACAGATTGGTGAGTGGCAATGGCTGAGCGGATAAGTCTCTAGGTTTAGGAGGGGAGTTAAGGTACCGCGAGCTTTTTGAAAACCAAACTGTGAAGATGACAAAAGCTGCTTGGATTCTACGATCCACATAAGACGATGATTTATGATATGCTCGAAAAATTTACTAGTAAGAGGAATGGCGCGATAATCTTGAATGGTATGGCCTTGCTTACCCGCCTTAAGAAACGGAAGAATGACGGCATTACAAAAATAGGGAGGAAATACACTCTGACCAGATATGATTATAAATAGCTAATAATAAGGCCAAGGCCTGGGGGGAAAGGTGATGGAGCATATTATAGTGTATGGCATCAGGACCCTCACAAGTGTTCTTACAAAGACGAAGGGCGGAGGACAATTCATGGAGTGTGAAAGGCACGTTATACGACTGAGTAGACGACACCTGGAAGACAATGGATGTACTCCCATGCACCAAAGTTTCTGTACCCCCCTCGGTAGAAGTCAGGGTTAGAGAGAGGGCAGGTGAATGAACAACAGTGCGCAGTAGTTTGGGACTGAGCTACGAGGCGAATGGTGAGAAACCTAATGACACTGGATTCACCTGCAAAACATTATGCATTCGTAACATACACAGCATATATTATAACATAGACTATTATGCTATCATGGAGTCCTGTGAAGTTGGTTCAGACATGACCCATCTGTTTCGGATCCTCATCATACAAATAAAGCACCAAGCCAGTTGTATCTAAGCTGCGACCGGTCATTATCATTGCACTGATAATTTCTGTGGAAATATTATGCCAAGATTACCTATAGCTATAATATTGAATGATTATTTTTAATAATGATTCCCACAGTAACTGTGAGGATGGTTATGTTAAAATTAAATTATGTGGACGAATAAACCACACTGTGATAATCAGTGGAGAGCATTAACCAACAGTTAACTATAACCAGATGAAATTCGAAGCTAACAACACAAAATATTATGAAGCAACGAAGATACAGCTGTGGAATCCTGCTCCGCCTCGTTAGCCAGGCATTAACTGTTGCTTCACTTCAAACTTGCATTCTTTTCCTTCAGTCTCTTTTCTATTACTCTTACTGCGAGCCGTCATATTCTTTAAGGGGTTTCTATTCGGCCGCTCCTATAACCACTACTGTATTACATTATTCGTCACATCATCACTCCCACATAAACAATCGTAACACAAGATTGCTAAATCTGTTACCTCCATTATTGGCACTGCAGCTACTACCCCAACCCCCCTTTTCCCCCTCACTGTGTGTAATTTCTCTCACAATACTATTACTGCTTTTCCTACTACTAATCCACTATAAATCTGTTTAATAATACCTATGATTGTCCTTATGTGTATGTATCTGCTAACCACAGTTTCCCTATCCCACCGTCGACAACTCGTCACTTACCCTCCCCACTGCTGCCACTGTTACTCAGTCACCATCGACCCTACTCCTCTCCCACACCGACACCACACTATCCCTTACCTCATTCCTGGGTCACCAAGCCCATTGTCCACCCTTTTACCGTTGAATATACGTGGTGTATATATATATATATATATATATATATATATATATATATATATATATATATATATATTGCGTTTACGAAGGTAACTTTTCCATCTTGTGCGTTTAACACAGAGTGCCAGAGTACAATCAGAATCCCACCAAGGCATGCACTTGGAAGTAAAAGGACAGGGCGACCTAGGAATCACAATCAAAGCTGCACTCAGAACTAACACATTAAAAAAGGTGAGCATAAAATAGTAGAGAAGGAAGAAGGGGGTATAGAAGGAACCGTTAAAGAAGTTAATGACTGCCAGTCTGCCTTCGGAAAACCTCCGAGGAGCTCTGAGTACGGGACAACATGAAGTAAGAGTAAGTTTGGAAGGAAAGTGATCACTATATACAGCATTAGGAAAAACAGACCAATAGAAATCTTTAGAAAGAGAGAGGGGAACAGAATGAGAGATCCAGACTGGAGAAAGTACTAGCTCCAGCATCCAAATGTGCTGAGGCTCCCGTATTCAATAAAGATAAATCATTACTAAAAACAAAACGACTTAAGGCAGCGGCCACGCGAATTAGTAACTGCATCACCCCATAAAACATGAAGACAGTTAAAATCTCCCAACAATAAAATTGGGGTGGGCAACAAGGAAAACAAAATAGATAAGGCAGGGAAATCAATAGGCTGAGAGGGAGAAATATAAACAGAAACCATCGTAATTCAGTTTACGAGAAAAACACGAATAAAATGACATGGAACTGTGATGTGAAGGGGCAGACGTTCAAGAGGAACTGTGTAGTGTACTCAAATAGCTGAAACAGGAAGAGAAGCAGGAGAAAACAAGAAGCAATAGTCAGGTATAGGTACTGGGGGGAAAACAAACGGGGTTCTAAATAATCTAATGAAGGACGGTAAACCAAAAGAAGATAACAAAGGTCATTACGATGGGCCGTAAAACTTCGAAGGTTCCACTGTAAAACAGACATACTAAAGTTTACAACAATAAATAAAAGTAAACCAAAGAAAAGTAAAAAAAAAAAAAAAGAAGCATAAGAAAGATTACAAAGGATAAAATATAAAACACTGGAAATAAAAATTACGACAGACGAGTACCATACATCACAGAGTCGGTCCGATAGTAGGAACAGGAGCAGAGGGTGGAAGAGGTGAATGAGCAGGACAGTCACTATAGTCCTGTGGCATAGGGAGGGATAAAGGAGAGTGAGCAGAACAAGAAGAAAGAGGGGCAGGAGGGGAAGGAGGGCAATCAGGAGCCGAATGGACTTTAGTTGTATGAAGCACAATTTCAGGACTCATGGCTTCCTGGAAAGAAGTCGCCAGAAAATCCATGTCAGTGAGGGTTTCACCCTTAGCAACTGTATAGTGTCATCTGTGGTGTCGACAGGGGAGCTGGAACACGTTGTAGAGTGGTTTGCGGAGTTGGGGTAGGGATGGGACCATGCCGTGGAGTCGAATCAGGGATCTTCATTGGAGTATGCGTTGCAGAGAGTGAGGGATGGGCGGTACTCATCTTACGAATTGGGGGAGAAAGTGACTGTTTTGTGGAACCCTTGGCATCCGATGCAGTGGAGGGCAGCCCACGTTTACGAGAGGGAGACGGAAGGCAGGCACCACACTGTGGCTGAGGGAGTAGTCACTGATGGAGAGAAGAGGAAGAACAAGGGGGAACAGCAGAATGGGAAGGGCTATGTGGGAAAGAGAGAGGAATGGACAATAAAGGAGACAGGGAGAGGGTAGGAATGGAGGAGTCTAGAACAGAGAAAAGGGTGGGAAAAAAATCAGGACAGGCCTGAACGTAGGGAGTAGAACAAGAAGGGGGAGAAGGATAGAAGGAAGAGGGGAGAACAGAGACAGAGGGAGAGGAGACAACAGTGACAGTCGGAGGGATAAGTGAGGAGGAGGTATGAGTTGAGACAGAAAACGAGGCCGAGACAGTAGAGGAGCTGGAGACTGGTGACACCAAGGGAGCAGGTGTGACAGATAGGGAGGTAAGTGCAGAAATGGAGTTAAAGGTTGTGACAGTTGCAGTGCAGCAGGACTGAGAGACAGCAGAGATAGTGGAGGCAGCACAGGCCACCCGAGCATAAGTGGTATGGGAAGAGAATCTTAAGTCTGGGGCACGTTGGCGGGCTGCACTGAGGGAGAGACTTTCTTTCCAGTGAATCCCAGAGACTTCGCTTTTGAGGACATAAACCAGACATTTCTAGGACGAGGCAGCATGAGAGCCTTGCCAGTTCAGGCAGACTTGTGTCTCAGCTACGCAGACTAAGGAGGTGTGGCCGGGTTGAATGCAGGTAGGGCAGACTGCCTCTGACCTACAGTATTTAGCTGGGTGACCATATTGCCAACAGGAAGGACACCGTCCAGGACAAGGCATGTGCTCCTTGACTCAAAGTAATGTACCACCAACAATCACAGAGGTGGGAAGGTCGCGACCCTTGAAGATGATCTTTGCTATATTGGCTGAATATTTGCAATGCCCCTGTGGGGTAAATGTGTAGCATTGAACAGAAAGTACTGCAAGGTGTTGAGCAGACAAACTTGCTTGTATGTCAGCATAACATTAAGAAAAATTGTGGTCACCTATGGATATACAGGACGGGATCAGAACAGTTCCGGTGGTAGAGTTTAGGTGGACGTCTGGAACTGCAGTGATAAGGTAACCGGACAGGTCAGTAAATGACAACGTCTTTTCTGCTTGTGCTGCAGTTTAAACTGTCAAGAGGAGGTCACCATTAGAACGTGACTAAAATGTGACGTCGGGACCTATTTGTTGGAGGAGAGAGAGATGTAGAGTGAGGTCGTTCATTGTCGGCTGGATGTTAAAGTACTTCAGCCATGTCTGGTGGCCAAAAATCTAAGATATTGAAGGAGGGTTCAGAAAGAGGGGAGGAGGAAGGAGAGGAGGGGGGGAAGAAGAAACAGAAGGATAGGAAGAGGAGGAAAGGGGCGGAAAAGTAGGACAGAGGGGATCCGCCTGACCGAGAGAAGGTTTTGGCAGAGGATCTCCCGTTGCTCCTTGGATTTAGGGAGCAGGTTCATCACTGGCCATGGTGAGCTAAATTGTACAAAGCGGGAATTGAACTGGTCCGCTCCTGAGAGCCCAAGTCATGAGTAAGGGCGAAAGAGACAAGGGCTACCGTACCCCTGGTTGCCTGAGGACAATCCTGACTGACACAAAAGAGACAGCCTTGCATCCCATCGGCACGGCTCTCACACCTTAGGAAAGTGAGAAAAAAGAAGTTAGCAGACAGAAGAGAAGGAAAAGGACCAAGCAAAATTAGTAGGGTCAAGGACTGGAACCCGAGGGCGGGGGAAGCAACACAGAGCGTCACCACCCCCACCTTCGGAGACAAAAGAAAGATGAGCTTGGATTATTTTTATATTGGAACAAAATTGGAAAGTGGAGTTCCGTGTGTGAATGACGATGAAAGGACAAGAAGATACGAGTGTAAGCCGAGGATAATTTGATGCCTAAGCAGTGCATATATATATATATATATATATATATATAATGTGTGTGTGTGTGTGTATAAAATTGTCATTATAATCGTTATTCTTATTTTTTTAAATTTAACAGACAAGTGGGCTATGGCAAAGTACTCAACTCAGGCAATCGAGGCAACGCTCAAGAAAATAGAACTGGACAGATGTTTCCCACTCTTTCTGACAGATGGCGTCACATCAGTACCCACTCTTGTCAACAGATATAAAGTATTTCATAGTGTCACTATTTAGTTACTTCTCTCTCTCTCTCTCTCTCTCTCTCTCTCTTAAATGTAATGTAGTTTTTTTGTTTAACCCCTTAACCGCGGGGCGTCACTTTCATGACGGTTGGGAGCAAGGGATCATACCGCTGGCATCACTTTTGTGATTCTGTGTTATTTTGAATTTGCCCGGGCTTTCAAGTGGTGGTTTGTATCATCTATCAGTACTGCCAATCTCCAACACTAGTCATCACTCCTAATCTCATCTGTACTCCCATCCCTTGGTGACAATTTAGCCATTTCTCCCCATTCTTGACTCCCCTCCCTACCTCCCCTCCATTACCCTCTCCTCTCGCCTGCCCGGCCGTACTACGCTAAGTAAATCTTCCCTGGAATTTTCCACTGATTTCATCCACTGAAATATGCCCTATGCCCTATTCTTATCCCATATAATATATACAAAAAAGAAATAAGGTAAGTGAGAGTGCCATACATCTGGAATTGGCTAATTATCACCTGACAACACCTCACATGCACTCGTTCGCTAATTTTCGCTGTTTATTTCCCCTTGAAATATGCCTTATAATCTATTCTCGTAATAAAGATATATATAAGAAAGGAAGGGAGAAGCCTAAATGATATTTACATTCACTTGGAACTACCTAATTATTGCAGGCCACCACACTGTATTTTACGCTAAGTAAATCTTCCCTGGAATTTTCCACTGATTTCATCCATTGGAATAAGCCCTATGCCCTATTCTTATACCAAATAATATATACAAAAAAGAAATAAGGTAAGTGATAGTGCCATACACCTGGAATTGGCTACTTATCACCTGACAACACCTCACGTGCACTCGTTCGCTAATTTTCACTGTTTATTTCCCCTTGAAATATGCCGTATAATCTAGTCTCATAATAAAAATATATATAAGGAGAGAAGGGAGAAGCCTAAGTAATATTTACAGTCACCTGGAACTAACTAATTTATTATGTATTGGCTAGATTTCCTGCCAATCATTTCACAGCTATATATTAGCAGGTGTCACAAGGCTGACATTAGCAGTATTGCACTCCCCCTAGAGGCAGGCCACCAGTATCAGTTTACTGTCCTCTTTCAAGGTGAGAGTACGTCGGATTCGCGCCTGTCAAATTCCGCTGCTTTTTAGCTCCATGCAAAGGGCCCTGTGACCTCTACCCCCTAATAAACCTCGTATGGTAAGAGGTAAAGGGGTGACAAAAGATAGAGAGTGACTACGATCTTTCTGGTGAGTAAAACAGTGGAAGTGGAAATGTAAAAAATGTGTAAACAGCCAATGAAAGCAATGAACGTAAATATAAGTGAACAGTGGAAAATAGTTTTATAAGTTACTGCAAGTGACAGTGCCTAACACAGTGTAAATAAAATAGAAATGTAAATAATGTAAATAAAATAGAAAATGTAAATAGAAATGTAAATGAGTAGTATTATAAGAATACGAGTATATATACTAGGAGTAATGAAAGTGAAAGTTTCACTCTAGCATGTATGAATACTATGAGTTATGAGAGTGAAGGTGAAAGTGACATTCACTCTCAACGCTAGTATACAGGACAAGAAAATGAATGCTATGTATTTTACTGAAAGAGAAATTGAATGCCTACATTGACAATAAACTACTATTACTGAAGGAAACGTATGGATAAAGACTGTAGATATATATAAGTGTTATACAGTAATAGAAATATAAAGTGTGAGGAGTTTTATGAATAATAAATGACAGAACACCAGCGGCGAACGATCGCAAGTGGGAAGGTCACATGCCCTCATAATTTTCATTGCTTTCAGAGTGTTTTTTTTTTTTTTTTGAGTATGGATTCCAAACTATTTCAGAATCATAGAATAGTGTTTCTAGTGATAATATCAGCAGTGGTAATCATATTACGGGTTGTCGGGAAGTGTAAAGTGGAGACTTCGTTACCCAACTTCAGAGGTCTCCACAAGTCCTACAGTACTCGTTGAAGGCTCAACAAACATCCCAGGAGAAAGCTGAAGGTATGTGGCATACGCATATTTAATTTACATATTCTAGGACCAATAATCGATTTTTGGCAAATATTTTTAGAGAGTCTGTCGGAGCGCGAATATGCCCGCGGGAGCCGCAAGTCAAAGCAAAACAAGCCCATGGTTTAGGGGTTAAAAAAAAAAAAAGTCGACCTAGAAATTTGTCTTCTTGATTTTAGCCCTTGTGATTGAATTCCATGTTCTTATAGCTTAACCCTAATGAAACTTATATGTTCCAATGTACACTCACCAAAAAGTTTTCGAAGCACGGGCCACGATGGATGTAAATATGAGCAGAACATAGCTAGTTATCTTGGAATAGTTGATATGGCCGATTCTGATGACGTACTTCTAAACCATTAGTGATAAAATATTTTTATATTGGTATAATAATCACGTCTGATGAAGTAAATTGTCACAATATATTCCTAAAGCAGGAATATGAATTTCTGTGGTAATGTTTACTACTTACACTCCTAGTAATACTATCAGTCTATGAAAAATAAAGGGTGTTAGAAGTGAATTAGCAACCGCAGAGAGGTGAGGTGCCACATGTGGATATCAGACCCCCATAATGCAACCATCGTATGATACACATTTCAAGACAATGTTGTGTGTTGCATCCGAGTAGATGAGCTGCTTAGAGGGACCACGCACCACATCTTTATCATAAGCCACTCCCATAAACCGATGTCCTAATATTAATGATTTATCATTACAATTTTAAAGTAGCATCGCTTCAGTTGATGCCAAACCATTTTACCCAGCTGAAGGAAGAGAACGTGAAGATGTAATATAGTCCCATAAAATACAACCAAGTAATTATGTTACAGTGGAATAATCTGAGTATTTATCACTGCGACCCTGCAACACTTCATTATAATGGCTATGAATCATGACTATCGAGCAACAAAGACAAAACAGGATTATGATTGTACAGCTACCAGCACTATCGCGTGTTACAGGGGCACGAGGGTTTGAAGAGATGTGGCACCACTGTGATTATTTACTTTGAAGCAGTCCACGTGAGTGAAGCGGAGTAACCTCGATATAGTTCCGTTAAGGAAAGATGTTTGTTGTTTGTAAGTTCCATTTCGCAAGGTTGACATTTCAACCCGAATTATTGGTATAATTTACATTGTTCTACCTAAGGATAATAATCGCCTTTATATGACGTATTATGACTCCACAGTTTTGAGGTGAACTGACGTGTAAAGGAGGGTGGGAGGGGAGGGACGGTGTTCCCCAACCCCTTCTAGGGTAAGAGGGAGGATCCCCCACATGGAGTCGGAGAGAGAGAGGGGGGGGGTGCTGTAAGCTTCTCCCATGACAAAGTGAGACAAGACCACATCTGCTTCATTACCCTCAGTACGGAAAATCGGCATTACTGAACAATCGTAAAATAATGAGTAACTTCATGAACTATGTTTATGTGAAGAATAAATAATGATAAAAAGGGAAAACTATGTATTTCAGTTTATGTATTAAGGAAATATTATGCTGTATAATCATATACTGTTGGTGAAACCATGCCCATGACTTGAGAAGACACTGATCCAGACAGAAGTCAGAGACTTGTGGATGGCAGCCTTCAGAGATCAAGGTCAACCCACTCTAGTAGTGTTAATCTTATCTTTATAAGGATTATAACATCTTAGGCTAAAAGACTAAATAACATGGTGATCCTAGCCTTAGTACCTACACTGAGACAAAAATTGATAATGAAGTTAAATTGCTTAATAACTACTGTAATGAAGGATTTTGATACACCTAATGAATGTGGTAAGTATACATACTGTATATATATATATATATATATATATATATATATATATATATATATATATATACATATATATATTGTTACAGAACAGAGACAGATAATGAACACTTTAAGTGAGAATACTAAAAGTCACTACTGTCCCGGAAATTTCCAGGTTCAAAACAAAAGAGGTAAAATTACAATTTAATGTTTAATGCTCAAACTAACAATTAAACATTCAGGACTCATAAGGATAATGTAGAGGCAATAGCCTCTATTAACATGAAATTAGCAAGTCAGCCCTGATAAAATGAGAAAACCGGATAATGCTCAGTTAATGCAAGATATATTATTACAGATACAAAATATTATTAACAATGGCTGACATCAAAAACTCCACATGAATCACAAAAACCTCAACAGGCCTACGAATTAACACCTTATGCTATACAGTACAAGAAAAAAAAATGCAACAACACTTATACTCAAATTACACAGCAGCTAGATGGTTTGAGACTTCCTGAGCACTCACAAAAATAATAACAACTGTACAGGGGAGGACAGAGATGTGAACAAAATGAGGAGTAGATCTAAGTGGCAATTAATGCAGAGACTGAGCTCATTATATAGGGGCCGGCAGAGCTTGATACAACTTGTAAGAAGGACGCGCAAATGAAGCCATAGGGGACAAAGAGTTGACACTCCTGCTCTGAACAACAGAAAGAACGACTTACTCTACTATAAGGGAGGAGAAGGGGGGAGTAAGGTAGAACACGGAAGCTTGGTCACTATGGAAGCCACAAGGCGAATCGTGATCAAAGATGCAGCATACTGTACGTTAGAATTATACAAAGGATGATGAAATCATAGGCTATGTAACACCTCCCCACAAAAAAAAAAAAAAAATTTACAAAGGAAATTTCTTATTACTCTAAAACAATCTGTCTAAAGTCTAGATAAGCAATCTGCAATAACATTTTCTTTCCCCTTGGCATGTTGTATGTCTATTGAATACTCCTGAAGAAGTAGACTCCATCTTTTCAATCTCTGATTTTTATCTTTAAACTTACTAAGGAATTTCAGTGGGTTATGATCGGTATAAATGACTATGGGGTCAAAACCAGAACACAAATAAAATGAAAAATGCTGTAAACCCAAAATCAAGGCCAAAAGCTCTTTCGCAATAGTTGAGTAGTTCTTTTGAGGTGGAGTGAACTTCTTACTGTAATAAGAAACAGGGTGTTCAATACCCTGATCATCCTCTTGCAGCAAAACAGCCCCAGCTCCTGTATCACTTATGTCAACAGCCATCTTAAAAGGCTTAGCAAAATTTGGAGTAGCGAGCACTGGTTGACTTAATAGGATAGCTTTAAGTGCGCTGAAAGAGGATTCATAGTTACCGGTCCAGACAAATTTAACTCCCTTTTTCAGTAGGTCTGTAAGTGGTGATACAAGAATTGAAAAGTTAAGAACAAATCTCCTGTAATAACCTACCATTCCCAAAAATCTCTGTAGCTCTTTCCTACTTTTAGGTCTGGGAAGATCACTTATAACCTGAACCTTAGCTGCTGGTGGTGCAACGTGTCCATCACCAATTACGTACCCAAGGTACTGAACTTTAGCTTGACCAAACTCACACTTTGATAAATTAGCTACAAAATTAGCCTGAACCAAACGCTCAAGAAATTTACTGACATGGCATAGGCGATCTTTCCAGTTGTCACTGAAGATTAATACATCATCAATATATCAATACATGCTGCCAAACCCTCTGTTACAACATTCATGAGCTTCTGAAATGTGGCTGGTGCTTTCTTCATACCATATGGCATTACAGAACATGCAAAAGTCTTTCCTAGTGTTACAAAACATGAGATCTCCCTAGCACGTTCAGTCATAGGTACTTGCCAGTATCCCTTTAACAAATCAAACTTACTTATGTACCTAGCCTTTCCGATCTTTTCTATGCAATCTTCCACGCGAGGGAGAGGGTAAGTGTCTGTTTTGGTTATCTGATTAACACGTCTGTAGTCGATGCAAAGCCGCTGTGACCCACCTGGCTTAGGGACTAGAGTGACAGGAGAACTCCACTCGCTCTGACAGGGCTCAATCATCTTGTGCTCCAACAGGTAGCCAAGCTCCTTCTGGATGAGAGGAACTTTCACTGGGTTCACATGGTAAGGAGGCAGTTTAATTGGCTTTGCGTCTCCAACATCGACATCATGCATCAACACAATGGTTCTTCCTGGAGTGGCACGGAACACTTGCGGGTACTTCTGCAGTTATGCCGAAAACTCCTGCCTTTCCTCGGGAGCTAGATGAGAAAGCTTAGTCTGGAGATCATTCATGATATCAGGATTCTTCCCCAAACTATCACTCAGGCTCATGCTGCATGGGAGAACTTCACTTGCAGACTCGGGTGGAACAGCTACAGTGCAGACTGGGTTATTTTCGTCCCGCCTGTGATATAACTTTAGCATGTTGATGTGACAAAGTTGCTTGTTCTTTCTACGATCTGGTGTGGCGATGACATAGTTGACATCACTGAGTTTCTTCTCCACGAAATAAGGACCACTAAACTTGGCTTGAAGAGGTTGCCCATGCACCGGTAGCAGAACCAAAACCTGATCTCCTGGCTGAAAGTGGCGTAACCTGGACTTCTTATCATACCAAGTCTTCATCTTCTCCTGAGCAGCTCCTAAATTCTCTCTCGCCAGCTGTAAAGCAGTGGACAGCCGTTCTTTGAACTTCATCACATACTCCATTACAGTAGTTCAAAGGGTGAGAAGCCCAGTGATTCATTTGGAGATTCTCTTGCGGCAAATAGAACGAATGGAAGACCTTTATCCCAGTCTTTCTGATGTTCCAAACAGTATTTCTTGAGCATCGATTTGAGTGTTTGATGATATCTCTCCAACGCTCCTTGGGTCTGGGGACGGTAAGCTGAAGACGTGATCTGGGTGATGCCCAACTCTTTCAGAGACTGCTTGAAAACATTTGACATGAAATTACTTCCCCAGTCTGACTGTACCTCCTTGGGCAGACCAAACTTGGTGAAGAACCCTAGCATTTCCTTAACCACGTTCTTTGCTGAGATATTTCTAAGTGGAATGGCTTCAGGATAACGAGTAGCCAACACATAAGAAAATCCTGAAGAAGTCTTAGGAAGAGGGCCCACAATATCCACCAACACACGGGTGAATGGCGCCTCAAAAGGAGGAATGGGAACTAGAGGTGCAACCTTTTTGGTCTGATTACACTTCCCCACAACCTGACAGGTGTGACAAGACTTACAATACCAGGAAACATCTCTGAAGATACCTGGCCAGTAGAAGTGTTTCAAAATGCGTGCCACAGTCTTCCTCACTCCAAGGTGTCCTGCCAAACTGGAATCATGAGCCACTCTAATGATATCCTGCCTACAAACACGAGGGATGACAACTTGATGTACAACCTCCCATTCACAGTCGGATGATGCTGTTGGGGGTCTCCACTTTCTCATAAGTACTCCTGACTTTATATATTAAGTAGAAGCACCAGCTGACTCTTCCTCACTGCAAGCAGAGTTAGCTAGACCTTTCAACTCAGGGTCAGCAACCTGCAACTCAACCAACTCTTGACGAGACAAATTATCAACACTACGGGGTACTGCCTCATCTGGTGAGTGGTCCAAATTAGCAAGAAAAGTGTCAGCTAGGATAAAATCATCATCATCATTATCCTCTAAGTCACCAGTAACTTTAGACTTAGCCCTAGTGACAGCACATGCAGAGAACACATCAGGGACATCACAATCATGGGTCGCAGTCACTGGTTCACTAGACAACTGAGGAGCTGGACACACTTGACTTCCACCAATATCATTTCCAAGTACGAAAGTTACACCTGACATTGGGAGTGTCTCAACCAACCCAACCATAACGGAACCATTAACAAAACCAGACTCTAAATTCACTCTGCACAGAGGGACAGAGAAGTAATTATTCCCTACACCTTGTAAGATTACAGTTTCATCAGAGGAATTAACATTAGAGCCTAGAACACTGGTCAGCATAAGTAATTGCCAAGCACTTGTATCACGATATATTATAACTAATTTCCTGTCATTACTGTCCAGAGGACTGACAAAACCATCAGACAGGAAATTAGCACATGAACTCTTGAGAGTGTCACCCACGTTACTGCTCAAAAGAGGAGCTCCATCATGAGAATTTAATTTACCCCTCAAAGCAGGTTTAGTTAACTCGGTTAAAGAATTCTGGGAACTCTCAAGGGTGGACACTAGCCCAATTGACTGAATATTTAAAGACTCCTTTTTGTTCACATCACGCTGTCTCCTGAAACATTTCTCCGTAGTATGACCAAGCTTACTACAATAAGTACATTTACTTTTCTGAAATCTAGAGGTGGAGCTGGTATTTACTTCCTGAGAAACATCATCTTTATTCTCTTTCCTGTTACCTGTACTCTGAGTAGAGGCAACGTACTTACTCTCAGCTTTCCTTTTCTCTTTAGAATATCTCTTGTGAGTGAGAACATATTCATCAGCTAAAACTGCAGCATCAGACAAATTATCTATTCTTTTCTCATCAAGATATAGGCTTACATCTTTATTAATACACCTTTTGAAGTCCTCCAGCAAAATCATCTGCTTAAATTTACCAAAATCAGAATCCACATTTTTATAATTTAATCACTGCTCTAACAGATCTTCTTTGATTTTTGCATACTCAACATGGGATTGCTTATCTTGCTTATAAGTTGTCCTAAATTTTACTCTATAGGCTTCAGGAACAAGCTCATAGGCCTTAAGAATCAAGCTCTTAACTACATCATAATTATCAGATTGATCCTGAGGCAAAGATGCATAAGTTACTTGAGCTTTACCGGTGAGAACAGTTTGAAGGAGTACTGGCCAATACTTTTTGGGCCAATTAAAACCTGTAGCTACCCTCTCAAACAACTGAAAATACTTTGTTAAATCAGATTCATTAAAAGGAGGGACAAGTTTAACATTTTTACCCACATCAAAATCATCAGAGCTAGATGATCCAGTTCCACCTTGTTTCATGCGATACTCATGGTCTGCCTGAATCCTAGCAAGTTCAACTTGTACCTGAAACTCAGCCTCCTTAGCACGAGCCTGAAACTCAGCCTCCTTAGCATTTGCCTGAAACTCACCCTCATTAGCACGAGCCTCCTGCAGGGCTAGCTGTAACTTAGCTATTTCAATCTGCGTTTGCTCATCTGGAGGAGTTACATTAAACAAGCTTTCATTAATCATGTCAACAATTTGATCTTTAGAATGATGAGAGCGTACAGCAATTCCCAATTGTTGAGCAACAAGCTTAAGTTCATTCTTTGTTCTGTTTTCTACGTCACACACTGTTTGCACATTTGACAAAAAATCTTTGGCTTCATCAAGCGTAGTAATAGTAGACATCATGAATAAATCACAGTCACAAAATATGAAGCAATATCCTTATGATAATATCCTGAATATCCTGATAAGAGGTCGCCAAATTTATGTTACAGAACAGAGAGAGATAATGAACACTTTAAGTGAGATTACTAAAAATCACTACTGTCCTGCAAATTTCCAGGTTCAAAAGAGTTAGGTAAAATTCCAAATTTATGTTACAGAACAGAGAGAGATAATGAACACTTTAAGTGAGATTACTAAAAATCACTACTGTCCTGCAAATTTCCAGGTTCAAAAGAGTTAGGTAAAATTACAAGTTAAAGTGTAATGCTCAAACTAACAACTAAACATTCAGGACTCATAAGGATAATGTAATGGCAAAAAACAGATTAAATATATGGTTAACTGCAAGAGCCTCTATTAACACGAAATTAGCAAGTGTAAATTTATCTAAGTCAGCCCTGATAAAATGAGAAAACCGGATAATGCTCAGTTAATGCAAGATATATTATTACAGATACAAAATATTATTAACAATGGCTGACATCAAAAACTCCACATGAATCACAAAAACCTCAACAGGCCTACGAATTAACACCTTATGCTATACAGTACAAGAAAAAAAATGCAACAACACTTATACTCAAATTACACAGCAGCTAGATGGTTGGAGACTTCCTGAGCACTCACAAAAATAATAACAACTGTACAGGGGAGGACAGAGATGTGAACAAAATGAGGAGTAGATCTAAGTGGCAATTAATGCAGAGACTGAGCTCATTATATAGGGGCCGGCAGAGCTTGATACAACTTGTAAGAAGGACACGCAAATGAAGCCATAGGGGACAAAGAGTTGACACTCCTGCTCTGAACAACAGAAAGAACGACTTACTCTACTATAAGGGAGGAGAAGGGGGGAGTGAGGTTGAACACAGAAGCTTGGTCACTATGGAAGCCACGAGGCGAATCGTGATCAAACATGCAGCATACTGTACGTTAGAATTATACAAAGGATGAAGAAATCATAGGCTATGTAACAATATATATATATATATATATATATATATATATATATATATATATATATATATATATATCAAATGTGTGTGTGTGTGTGTGTGTGTGTGTGTGTGTGTGTGTGTTCTTACCTAATTGTTCTTACCTAATTGTATCTCTACAGGAATGAGTCAAGCTTGTACTGTTCCGTGTCTTTAACCATATTTATCGTACATATCCTTATATTTGTGAATTGTTTTGGCACACACTATTTCATTCGGTAGTGCATTCCACTGATCAATTGCTCTATTTGGGAAACTAAATTTCCTTACGTCTTTATCACCTCTCTTTTTATGCAGTTTTTTGCAGTATCCTCTTCCTGATGCTTCCTCATACGTTAAGTAATCATTTATGTCTATATTCTCCTTCCCTGATATGCATTTACATAGCATAATCATGTCACCTCTTTTCCTTCTCGCCTGTAGTGTTGGTATATTCAGTTTATTTAGTCTTTCTTCGTAGCTTAGATCTCTTAAGCTTGGTACCCATCTTGTAGTGGCCCCTTGAACCTTTTTAATCTTGTCTATGTGTTTTTTGAGATGAGGACTCCAGACTACTGATGCATACTCCAGGGTTGGTCTGATGAATGATGTTATTATCTTTCTTAGCATGTCTTCATTTATGTATGTAAATGCTATTCTCATATTGGCAAGCAGTGTATACATGTTCCGTACCTTCTCACTGATGTGGTCAGCCGGAGATAGTCTGTTATTGACAATCACACCTAGGTCCTTCTCTCTTTCTGATGTGTGTATGGTTTTATTTCCTAATGTATAATCCCAATCAGGTCTTTCTCCACTTTTACCAAACTTGATTACATGACACTGCCCACACTGAATTCCATTTGCCATGTATTACTCCATTCATGAAGTTTATTTAATTCTTCTCGTAGCTCTTTACAAGAGTCTGTGTTAGTAATTTTCCTTTGTATTTTTGTATCATCTGCAAACATATTTAGATAGCTTTCATTTCCAGCGTTACTGTCTATATCATTTATATACACTAAAAACATGATTGGTGCCAGCACTGAGCCCTGTGGTACTGCATTAGTCACTGCTTTCCATGATGAGTAATTTCCCCTTAATACTGTTCTCATTTTTCTTTTCATGAGAAAATCTTGCATCCAGCAATACAGTTTGCCTCGAATTCCTCCTTGATGGTACAGTTTCCATAAAAGTCTTTGGTGTGGTACTGTGCCAAATTAATGCTTTCTTGAAATCTAAATAGATACTGTCCACCCATCCTTCTCTTTCCTGTAATGTGTCTGTTACTCTGTCATAGTAGCTCAACAAATTAGTAACACATGATTTTCCTTTTCTGAAACCAAACTGTCTTTCTGTTATCATACTGTGTTCTTCTAGGTGATTTACCCAAGCTTTTCTTATAAGCTTTTCTAATACCTTGCTTACAACACTGGTTAGTGATACTGGTCGGTAGTTAAGTGGATTTTGTCTATTCCCTTTCTTGAATAAGGGAACAATGTTTGCTTTCTTCCAAATATCAAGCAGTTTACCTTGACTCAAGGATTTCTTGAAAATTAAAACTAATTGTTTACTTAACTCCTTTGCACATTCACATAGCACCCAACATGAAATTTCATCAGGATCATTTGCTTTTCCTTTGTCTAATTTACTTAGCTCCTCCTGTATTTCTTTTTGTGATGTTTGTATATCTGGTAGTATGTGTGGGCATGCATGTTCCATATAATCCCTCTCAAAATTTTTTTTCCTCTGTAAAAATTGATTGGAAATTCTTGTTTAGTGCTTCACAAATATTCTTCTCTTGTGTATAGGTGATTCCATCGTCCGTAATGGATTGTATTTTATCTTTTACTTTGGTTTTGCTTCTGATGTAGCTGTAAAATAGTCTTGGTTAATCACTACTTTTATTTATGATATCCTCCTCAAACTGTTTTTGGGCTTCCCTCCTTATTCTTGTATAATCGTTTCTTGCTTGTTTGTAATTATTATATGCCCTTTCACTATTGTGTCTTCTGTATTTATTCCACAACAAATCTCTTCTTTCTTTTGATTTTTTTACATTCTGTATTGAACCATTTCTTTATTTTCTTTTCTGCTTCTTTGTGCTGTGGGATGTACTTCTTGACTCCTATTTCATAAAGTTTACAGAATTTTTCATATATAGCATTTAAATCTTGTCCTCTAAGCTCCTTTTCCCAAGCAGTTTCTAAGAAGTACTTCTTTAGGTCATGATACTTTCCCTTTTTATAGTTTAGGCTCTTTTTGTAACTTTCATTGCTGTTATCTATGTCCTATGCAATCCTGAAATTGCAGTTTAGTACTGCATGGTCGCTTTTGCCGAATGAAGGGTGATATATTGAATTGTCAATATCGTTTGCTTGCTTGGTAAATATGAGATCTAGCACTGAGGGCACATGGAGTCCTCTTTTTCTGGTGCTTTCCCTTACATGTTGCCTAAGGAAAAACTCTTGCACAAGATCCAGGAGCTTTTGGTTCCAACAACCTTCTTGGCTTATTATATCTAGAGTAGTCTAATTTACATTTGTATTAAAATCTCCAGTTAGCATAATTCTTTTCGATTTCTCTTTCATTTTATGTAGTAATGCTCTTAAACTCTGAATTGTACTCTCTGCCAGGTCCTCATATTTGTGTCTTTCCCATGTGTTTGATCTGGGTGGCATGTACAAATTGGCTACAATTATTTTCCCTTCAGATGTATTTATCTCTACTGCAATCAGTTCTACTTGTGAGGGTATATCTAATTCTATTTCTTTGACTTTTAGATTTTTCTTAGTTAATATTATAAGTCCTCCTCCTTTTTTAAAGTTCCTATCTCTTCTCCATATATTATATTCCTCTAAGTTTAGGATGTCATTCGAGATCCTTGGTGTTAATTTTGTTTCAGTGAGGCATATTATATGTGGTTCATTTTCTCTGACATAATCATTCATCTCTAATAATTTAGATACCATTCCATCCACATTTGAGTACATCAACTTAATCATCTTGTTGATATACTTATCATGATTTGGTTCTACTACCTTCCTCCTTTTTATTCCCTCCTGTTTATGTACCACTTTCATACCTGCAATCCTATTACTTTGTAAAAAAAAAATATGTATTCTTCTCCTCCTCTTATCTTCCCTCATTTTTTGTTTTTGCTTCTTCCCTCTTCTCTTTCAGTAATTCCAGTTCCTCTTGTGTTAGGCATCTTTTTATCCATACATTTTTGAACTCCTCTTTTTCCATAAGATTCTTTGCATATTTTAGTATCTCCTCCACGGTGTTTACACTCTGGAAGGTTACCTTTAGCGGTCTTGACTTGCTTTTCTCATATTTCCCTAACCTTTTGTGTTCCTCTGTGTCTTACTACAGATTTCCTCTGATACTTCTTTCAATATGCCCATTACATTTGCCATCTCCTTTTTGTCTCTTGAGATCTTGTTTTTTACTTCTTCCTCTTCTATACCAGTGATTACTATAGAATTGTTAATATCTGCTGAATCTCTGACTACCTTAGGATTGTTTTGGATTATTCTTTTCACTTCCTTTTTTTAATGCTTTTTTCTTCCACCCTTGTTTCCAAGTCTTTCCTTTCACAATTTCAGCATAAGTGGTTTCCACATCAATTTTGTAGCTTTGCACAGCTTCATTCACCTGTCTTATCTTCTCCTCAATATCACTGCTCTGATCTATCAAACTGTTTACTTGCCTAATTGTCTCTGTATCATTTATGAACTCTTCCATAATACTCTCGTGGTTGACTACTGTACTTGCCATTTCACTAATTTTCCTCCTAAGTGTACCCACTTCAACTGTTAGCTCATTTATGGTTGTGTCTTTCTTGTTGACTTCCTTTCCTAATTTTTCTATTTCTTCCTTTTGCAAGTGCATCTGTTTCTTAATTTCATCAATCTCATTTTGAAAAACTGTCTCTAACCTGTGTACTCAGTCAGCCAGTTTGTTGTGAGACTCCATTTCAACCAGTTCTTGGTAGAAATCATCATCCTGCTTTCTACTTTTATCCATTTTCTTTTCCAAATTTGCTTTACTAAAGTATGTGGTTATTTTCAGTACTTAAAGCGCATATAGTACTTACATTCCCTGGGGTAGATTGTAGACTAAACAACGATCAGCTGATTGTGCGCATTCTTGCGCTGCTTGTTTACTTTTCTGTTTGACCAAGTCTTACTTAACCCACCCCGTCCCGTCGACATATGGGTACGTTGCAACGATTTGTATTTGCCAGTCCCGGCGACGTACCAGTACGTCGTGCAATTGCAAGGTCCCTAATTTGCACAATTTTCAATTTTCGCACGTTATTTTTCCTATGTATACACGGGACACCTTCCTCTATTCCTCTACAAGATGCCAAGCAGGGACAATGCCTTACACTGCATAACCTCCCCCCTCCCCCCCTCACGCCATTGTCTCTGCAATTCACCTGTTACCAGTGACCTGGCCAATAAAGACATTCAGGGCCAGAGTGATTCCCCAATCAATGACAATGTGGAGGACAAGGTTTACATAGCATTACAGGAAGAAACAGTCAGAAATGATGATCAGGTAATGTGGGAAAAAGGTCATGAATGGTGATTACTTAGTGATTGAAACAATGCTTATAATGCCTATATTACTGCTTGAAAACCAATATACTCTCATACTACATATAAATTCGTACCAAGTAAATAAATAAATACCGTTTATGAGTGGATAAAATAGTTACCCTCCCATAGAACTCATTATCTATGGTGCCAGCATGTTAGAAAACCCAGTCAGGTAAGGAGGAACTCCTACCTGAATTGAGTATTTTAAACCTCAGGTGAGCGATTTCTCTATGAATTTTCGATGTTTCTCACCAAAAGCGAAGGTTTTAGCCAAAAAATTTTTTTTCGAAAATACCTCGGGACTGGGGAATGTCGGAGGTGTGGAAAACCTCGGGACGTGACGAGTTAAAACTTCTTTTTTTTTATATTAGAACACCATTTAGTCTAACCTTGTAGAGCTTGACTCATATAAAGATACTTATTTAGGTAATGCTGCTAGCCAAGTTGGCCAGGTATAGAGCGGTGTCGACGTGCGTCTTCTCTCTCTCGGTGCCTCGGTGTGTGTGTGTGTGTGTGTGTGTGAGAGAGAGAGAGAGAGAGAGAGAGAGATTCCTTATTAGCCAAAAACTTATAGTGTGACTGAACTTTAAGGTTGTTTAGGCTAAAGTCTCAAACCATGTTCCCATCACTACCACCACCTCTCATTCCATGACAAGCTTAGTTTCTGAAGACTATTAGGCAAAAGTGGCTATAGCTTCCTCACCGGCGAGGTGAAGAAACGTGGATTAAATCATGATTGGCTGCTCAACCTTCTTAAGTGTGATTGGGTGCAGAACTAACAAGACGAATATGATTGGATGGATTCTATATCCAGCTACTGTGCGGTCAGGAATAGTTAGCATATATTAGAGGACTGTAAAAAAAATATTCGAGTATATCCCTCCTTCCTGTCAAAGTTAAAATGGATTTCATTCAATAAACAAATCAATTTGACAGAAGAAACGAATCGGACTAATACAGCGTCCGAAACACTGGTATAGCCAAGACCTTCAGCCATATCTTGACATCTTTTACTATATAAAATTGAAAGCATTTTACTCAGTATTATTTATAAACAATTAATATCGTGTCACTTTAATGCATAGTCCTATATGGACGTTATAGTCTGCCAGAAACTAAGCTTGTCATGGAATGAGGGGTGATGGTATTGGTAGTGATGGTGGTGGGAACATGGTTCGAAAATTTAGCCTAAACAATCTTAACAAGTTGAATCACACAATCATTTTCTGGATAATAAGGATAGAGGCAAAGAATGAATCTCTCTCTCTCTCTCTCTCTTTCTCTATGTATACAGTATATATATACTTACCACATTCTTTTGGTGTATCAAAATCCTTCATTACGGTAGTTATTAAGCAATTTAACTCCATTACCAATTTTTGTCTCAGTGTAGGTGCTAAGGCTAGGATCACCACGTTATTTAGTCTTTTAGCCTAAGATGTTATAATCCGTATAGAGATAAGATTAACACTACTAGAGTGGGTTGACCTTGATCTCTGAAGGCTGCCATCCACAAGTCTCTGTCTGGATCAGTGTCTTCTCAAGTCATGGGCATGGTTTCACCAACAGTTTATGATTAAACAGCGTAATATTTCCTTAATACATAAACTGAAATATATAATTTTCCCTTTTTATCATTATTTATTCTTCACTTAAACGTAATTCATGAATTTACTCATTATTTTGCGATTGTTCAGTACTGCTGATTTTCCGTACTGAGGGTAATGAAGCAGATGTGGTCTCGTCTCACCGTATCATAGGCGAAGCTTACAGCACCCCCCTCCCTCTCTCTCTCCGACTCCATGTGGATGAGCTTCCCTCTTACCCCAGGAGGGGTTGGGGAACACCCTCCCTTCCTTCCCACCCTCCTTTACGTGTCAGTTCACCTCAAAAGTGTGAATAGTCATAATAAGTCATAGAAAGGCAATTATTATCCTTAGGTAGAACAATGTAAATTATACCAGTTTTTCGGGTTGAAATGTCAACCTTGTGAAATGGAGCTTACACACAACAAACATCTTTCCTTAACGGAACTATATCGAGGTTACTCCGCTTCACTCATGTGAACTGCTTCGAAGTAAATAATCACAGTGGTGCCACATCTCTTCAAACCCTCGTGCCCCTGTAACACGCGGGAGTGCTGGCAGCTGTACAACAGGCATGGAATATGAGCGACTAACATCTCTTCCATTCACCTAGAAAATGGTCACTCAGTGCTACCACCTGCCACACACACTGAAAGATGTTTCTAAACTCTTCGTTCCTATTTCTCAGAATGCTTACAGGCTTTGAAAACTTTTTGATGAGAGTGTACGGGTGGACTCTTTACTCTGGCCCAGCATTCGTGGAAGGTAATGGCTCTATGTTGTGTTTCAGTGTATGAGTAATAATGGAGAGTGGTTAGGTGTGGGTGTGTTTGGTGTGGGTGTGGGCGGCCAGGACGCTAACTTGACGCAGCAGCAGCTCTCCTTGGTGGTCAGCCAGGCTCGTCGGGTAGGTCACTGTAACATTACCTCTGATGATGTTAGGCCACTGTTACATTACTATTGAGGCCGGTAGGTCACTGTTACATTACTGCTGAGACGGTTAGGTCACTCAGGATCCTTGTACCGTTGTGATGTCATCAGCTGCGGCAGATGTCATGGTGCGTGACGGTGGTGGTGGTGAGTGACGACCCAGCCTTCCTCACCGCCTTTGCCCACTGGTCCCTCAAGGGCCGCCTCCTGGTGTGGTCCACCAGGCTCCTGGTGCTCACTCGCCTACCCAGGGACGACCTCGGGGCTCTGCTTGCCTCTCACTGGACATTCTCCATGATGAACACCATGGCCATCAACATCGATATGTCTGCACGAGCACCCGTGTAAGTTTATACCGAAAGTTACACAACCTATTTATATAACTGCTATTGTAAGACACAAAACATATATAATCTGACCAGAGCAGCTAATGTTAAATATCATATTGATTCTAACCACCAACAACAACAATTGATTAATCAACATTAACATACATGAAATTTGTCTCTTAAAAGGAGGTAGTCATCAAAGATATTTTCTTTCTCCTCCGGAAACAATTCGGAGAATAGGTTGTTTTAACAAGTTGTGTGGATATCAGCAACATGAACACAGTTTTAATAAAAGTGTACGTGAAGCTGAGTAGAGTATTGAATAGTCTGAACAATTGCTTAGCGGATAGGGTCACTAAGCATTTGCCCCTGAGACACGCACTGACATCAACCTGGATATGGACCTGCTCTGTCGTACCGGGCATGCCCATGCAAAATTTCAGCTCAGTCCTTCCAGCGGTATGACCTTTAGAGGATTCCCTATGTCTTGCGAATATCGGGCACAAAAGTGTGCATGACTCGTGCGACTTTGACCGCACGTAGTTATAGTTTACACCGTCGTTTACAGATCTTCGTTCTGCATCTTATGATGAATGGCACTTCGAAATCTGAGGGTGTCAAACGTGGAAGGACTCTCATACACAGACACAACTTATTAGTACTGATCCTTGTAAACTGGACATGAATTACTTGAAATGAGTAATATTCCTTGGCTGAGTATTACAAAACTGGTTATCACTTTAATTACTGAATTCTATCTATCTATCTATTGCCAGACGCCTCAATCCCGTTTGGGGTGGCCACAAACAAATCACCTCCAAGTCGCCCTGTCCCCCGCCATTTCACTCCCCTGCTCCCAACTCACACCCCCCTCTCTCATATACCTCTCCACCCCATCTCTCCATCTCATCCTCGGCCTCCCTCTCCCTCTTTCCCCCTCCACCTCACTCACATACACTCTCTTCGTCAGTCTTTCACCCTCCATCCTCTCCACATGGCCAAACCACCTCAGTGTGTTTCTCATAACGCTTCCTATCACATCCACATCAACACCACAACGCTCCTTTATATCCTCATTCGTCAGCCTGTCTCTCCATGTGACTCCACAGGCTCCTCTTAAATAACTCATTTCCACGGCTCTCACTCTTCACTTGTGTCCTTCCAACAACGTCCAAGCTTCACTTCCGTACGTTAGAGTTGGTATCACAATACTGTCATGTAGTAACTTTTTCACTTCCATGCTCACTTCCCTGTTTTTTATCACTGCTTTCAAAAAACCAGCAACCTTTCTTCCCTGCTGTACCCTTTCAAGCACTTCACCCTCCAAACCTCCATCCTTACTCATCACACTACCCAAGTACTTAAACGTACTCACATTTTCCAATTCCTCACCATCCAACCTCGCTGTACATTCAATGACTTCACCTCTCTCAAAGACCATCACTTTACTCTTCCCTACATTCACCTTTAGATTCCGTTTCTTACACACTCTCCCAAACTCATCCACCAAGCCTTGCAGCTCCCCTTCGTCTTCACTCAACAACACGGTATCATCTGCAAACAACAGTACAGGGAGTTTCCAAACACTATCCTCTCTCACCAGGGCCACTCCAACATCCACTACCCTACCTGGTACCTCTTTTATTACCCCATCCATGTACAGATTGAACAACCATGGAGACATGACACATCCCTGTTTCAACTCAACTTTCAAAGAGAAAAATTCACTTAGTTCACCATCCACATGCACTGCAGCCTTCGCACCATCATACATACTCTTCACAGCATTCAACAACTTCCTATCTATTCCATATATTCTTAACACTTTCCACAATCCTAGTCTATCCACCCTGTCATATGCTTTCTCCAAATCCATGAAAGCCGCATACAACTTCTTTCCCTTCTCTAGAAACTTTTCCACTAAAGATCTGAGAATGAATATCTGATCTACACAACCTCTTCCCTTCCTAAAGCCTCCCTGTTCTTCTCCAACTAATTTCTCTGTTCTTTCTCTAACTCTGTCAATAAGTATCCTACCATATACTTTTCCTATTATACCAAGAAGACAAATGCCCCTATGATTACCACACACTTCTTTTTCCCCTTTTCCTTTGTACAAGGGAATAATTATACCTGACTTCCAATCCTCCGGGACTCTACCTTCATCCCAGGCCAATCTGCACATTTTCCACATCCATTCTACTACTATCTCTCCCCCATGCTTCAGCATTTCACCACACACTCCATCAATTCCTGGGGCTTTCCCTGATTTAACTTTCTTCATTGCTTCCACAACTTCTATCCTACTGATTTCTTCCTGTCTTCTCACCTCCCTCCTTCTTCCAGCCATTCCCCAGCCACTTATACTCGCATTACTTCCATCCTCCACGTTCAACAATTCCTTAAAGTGTTCTCTCCATCTGCTCACTTTTTCCCCTTCTCCACTAGTAATCTACCATTTTTATCTTTCACTTCCCTGCTAACTTCAATTCCACCGAGTCTTACTCTTTTCACCTCTTTCCAGAACATTTTCTTACAGTCCCTCCACTTTACACTCAAATTCCTTCCAAATTCCTCATCCACTCTCTTCTTACTCTCTCTTACTAATCTTTTCACCTCTCTCTTTCTTTCTACATATAACTCTCTCTTCCGCCTCTCAACTTCTTCCACGCCCCTATTTCTCATCCATTCATTGTATGCTTTCTTCTTTTGTGCCAAAGCCCGTTTCACCTCTTCAGTCCACCACGCTGTTCCTTGCACCCCCTCCGTCTTCTCTTCCTTCCACACACCACATCACATGCTGCACATATTTCTTCTGTAAATATTCTACACACCTTCCACGTCCCCCATCTGCTCCAACTCATATTTGCCCAATCGTTCCTCCACGTCTCTCTTATACTCTGCCTTTTTCTCATCCTCTTGTAACCTTTCCACTCTCCTTGCAACTACTCCTTCCTCTCGTCTTTCCCTTCTTCTATTCCTCCATCTTACTTGAACTTTAACTCTGGCCACCACCAAGTAGTGGTCAGAAAGTCCACTCCCCCAACCTCTATAAACTCTTGCATCCAATATACATCTTCGCATCCTTTCATCCACACACACATAATCAATCATTGCCTTCCTTTCACTCAATTCACCACCCACCCTTCTCATCACTCGCCATGTATACCTGTGGATCATTTTTTGCCTGAAGAGGGTATTGGCTATCACCAACCCCTTCCCAGCACAAATGTCCACTAACGCACTCCCATTCTCATCTATCTCAGCAGGCACACCCCACTCACCAACTATTCCATCCACCTTCACATTCCCAACTTTACCATTCATATCACCAATCAAAAACACTCTATCATTCCTTCCAAACTTTTCCATGCACACTTCTACATTTGTCCAGAACTCTTCTCTCACTCTTCTAGCACGATCTTGCGTTGGCGCATACACACACACAATCGCCCACATTTGTATTCCAACTTTCAACTTTACCCACACAATCCTTGATCCAACTGATCCATACTGTCTTATGCTCCTTTCCATCTTTTACTCACAACAATACATACTCCTTCCTTTGCCCTCTCATTTTCACCTACTCCTGCACATAAACCCCATCCATACTCCCATTCTCTCACACTTTCTCCTCTCCATTTTGTTTCAGTTATTCCACATACATCCACTTTCGCACCCTCAAGCACCTGGACAATCTCTCTCTCTTTCACCTCATCATTTGCTCCCCTCACATTCCACGTTCCAATTGCAATGTCCTTTGTCCGGTACTTGGTCGTCAACGTTTGGTCAGTCCTTGTCCGAGGCTTATTGTTTGTTTTTTTAGTTAGTTGTTTTCCGGGGAGGGGCACTAACCCTCCGCCAACCCTTTTAGTCGCCTTTTACGACAAGCAGGGATACTGGGGGAGTATTCTTGACAAACCCCCCTACCCCCAGGGGCATTAAAGGGGCAATTTCTTTGACATTTCTTGCTCTGATACCGACATAATCTAAGTTGCTTTGGAGATTTCGTGGTCCTCTTTTTTGTCATATCAAACAGACCAAGTTCATATGACAGCACTACAAAAATCACGGAGGAGAATGCTTAGGTGTAACATCCGAAATAAATCTCAAAGAGATGTGTTACAAAATCACCGCAGTCACTTGGAATATGCTGGTGTGGCGTATTTAGGCATAGTGTTACGCAAATGATTACCACTTTTTTTTTTTCTCTAGCTTAGTAAAAAATTGCCATCTCTCCATCACGAATGCTGAGCCGTAGCAATAGATGAGCACTGGAATATGGTACTAGTCAAGAAGAAACGGAAATTGTGTTTTACCGCATCGTAGTCTTTTTCCGCCACTCACCAGAAATAAACCGTTAAAGAATGAAAATCTGGGCCAAGTTAGAGTTAAAACGATAGGGTTACTTGTTGAATTACTGCTCATATTGTTGTGACAAAATAACATTAAAGTCCTTTATTTGACACTTATTGTGCATTACAGATGTTGAATATGTGTTTAAACTGTATATATATATATATATATATATATATATATATATATATATATACAGATCTATCTATATATTTATTTATATATATCTATATATATATATACACACACAGATCTATCTATCTATCTATCTATATATATCTATATATCTGTATAAATCTATATCTATTTATGTATCTACCTATCTGTCAGTCTATATATCTATCTATCTATGTATCTATCTATCTATCTATCTATATCTATCTATATATGGATTTATATCTATCTATCTATCTATCTATATATATATCTACTGTATGTATCTCTATATCTATCTATATATATCTATATCTATCTATGTATCTTTATATCTATCTATCTATCTACCTATATTCATCTATCTATCTAACAATCTTATTTATATAATTCGACTTATTGTGTATTACAGATGTGGACTGTCGTTAGCCTCCTTTACTGGACATTTATTACATTTATTGTGTATTCCAGATGTGGAATATTTCGTTTATGTTCTTTTTATTTGACTTTTCTTGTACATTACAGATGTGGGATATTTGCACACTTGCCGTACACTCCCACTGGTGCTCGAGTAGTGCAGGTGGCCTCGTGGACTCCCAATCGAGGCTTCATTCACCTCAAGTCTCGAATCATGTTTCCTGATAAATTCCGCAAGTTCGTAATGTAACCAGTCTGTCTGTCTGTCTATAGCCAAACGCCATAATACCGGAAGATGTGGCCGCCAACAAATCGCCTCCATATCACCGTGTCGTTTGCCATCAGGCTATTCTGTCTCCTATTCTATTCACACACCTCTCACTAATATACCTCTCCACCTCACCCTTTGTTTCTAATAAACTTGAGGATGTTACTGTAATGTCTTCACTTTTTTTTTTCTTTCAAAATTTGCCATCTCTCCTTCTTTACTGCTGAGCTGTAACGGTGGAAGGACACCACAATGTGACTATAGTCACTATGATGTGGTTCGGAAAAAAAAAATGCAGTGAAATAATAGTATTGTCATTTTTTAAGACTGAGCTACAGAGAAGATGCTGTAAAATAGGAAAATATTCGCCAAGGTACGGTTGTTGTTGTTTTCGTTGTTGCTCAACCTTGGTACGCCTGATGGAGCAGAGCTGTCGACAGCAGGTATGCAACTGCCCCTGTAGTATTGTCTCATAGATTTCCCATACCGCTGATGTTTCTGCGTGTAGTATGTGTTATGCAATGTTCCATTATGCGTGTTATACTGTGTGGGACAAGCCAGGTATGTGTCATCTGTGATTCCACTCAACCTATTCTAAGATGTTAATTGAGGAGGGTTGGGTGATATCCAGCTCTAAGTCTAGCTAGATGAACTCCTTCAACTCCGTTTAAATACACCTTCGATGGATGATGTCAGGAGGGGAGCTTGGATTATGGTGTTGTGATCGAGGTGTTGTATTGCGGTGTGTGCAAATTGAGTACATAGGTGTTTCTTTATTGCTAGTGTTGGTTTGCATGGAGGTGGAATAACGTTGTAAAGCATCTTCAGGAACATGCCACTTCCAGACTGGGTTTGATAAGGTTCGTGTGGTGATTGCTTTGTGCTTAAATGTGTTGTTTCTCGGTCATGTAATGACAGGGGCGTCGCATATTGACACAAGCTGGCCAAATGAATTTTGTGTCATATAAAGGTGGTCTCTTACAGGGTGAACTTTAGTGTCAGATTGTAAGTGGACTGTGGGAGTGCTTTTGGTGCTGCCAGTGGCAATGCGTAGAGCGTCGTTCTGTATGATTTGCAAGGTGTTCAGTGAGTATTAGATAGGATGCGAGCTCACGCCGGGGAGGCATAAGACATCACTAATCATATGTATTGTTTGTAAAGAAAGTGTTCATTTTTGTTGTCCAAAGTCTGGGCCGGTAGTTGCCTTCAGTACATTGAGTCTATCTAGATACTTTTAATAGACTTTGTGAGTATAATTAACAGCCTTCCCAAACACGATCTGAGAATCCAGGTTAAACTTGAGGGATATGGAACAGAGATGGATAGTTTGGGGAATTCGTATAAACCACACGAAAGATTAGAACCAAAACAAATCCTCCCTAGTAGGTCGCGGTATGGTTCTGTGATTATGCCAATTGACCCTAACGATGATTAGAAGAGGAAGGCCGGGTAACATTTCCAATGTGATACTTTACCGACACCACAGTGACAAAATGGCCCGTATTCCCTTGGGTTGAGGAAGCTGTCAAACACATTTTTTAAGCAATGTATTTTGTATATTACAGCATATTGTCCTCTTCTGAGTTATATAAATGCTTTCAATATCACCATACTATGCATTGATAACGTACAAAAAGATATTAACTACCGATATCCAAAAGTAAATCGAAAAGGAAGAGGTGTTGGGAAGCCTCTTTAAAAGATAAGAACAGGGGTCAATGTTGGGGAAAAAAAAAAAAAAAAAAAAAGCCCATGTGCGACAAAAAAAAAAAAAAAAAAAAGGTATATCGTTTCAGTTTTCACGGTATGAGGATGAACGCTACAGCCCTTCCCTATGAACCCTACTGGATCACATCGGGGGAGGGCGACAACACCACACACTTCGGCATGGACTACAGCCAGCTGATGTATCTGGCCAGGGCACTCAATTTCACAGTCTACATTTTACCTTCAAGAAACTGGGACGAGGTGGAGTATCTAACAGCAAAGATAGTGCTTCTTTTCGGCACTGATTTTGCTTATTTTTAATCGTTTTGTATAACTTTTCAAAACTCAGAAAATATCAACCACAATTTAGAGTCTGGCATAAAGGGGTTTGTAATATGCTCCATATCCACGGAAGCTAAATTTTGCTGGACATTTTCTATACTTTGCTTCTGTTGATTAGATTGTTGCTAGTCAGGCAATTTTATCCAGGTTCATCATTCATATAATACCATTAAGTACTTGAAATATTAAGGCTCGTATTCTCTTCGGCTAAGGAGGATTCCTAGCACCTTTTCCTTAGTGATATATTTTGCCTACTCCTTATTGCTACTCTCTGGTATACTGTTTATATCTTTTCATTTCCAATACATATTACATAAATAACACAAATGTTATTATCAACGAGCTATATGCAGTAGCATCTTGCTAAGGAGGAAATCTTAGGGAGCTTCCTTAACCGACTGGACTATGGTCTTAAGTCATTCTGCTCGAGGGCATCTCATTAGACTCTTACAACGATCAACTGATTTCGTTCAAGTTAGAACTTTTAGTAAACGAGTGGTTAATGAAGTCTTTTCCCAGGCCCTTCAATTCATAATACCGTTCCTGAATTAAACATTACTCACAAAAATAACGGGAATTAAATACAAAGAGGTTTAATTGAATTAGGAGACTTTATAGCATTTTCATTTTCTAGTTTACTCGTATTTTGGTTCTTACAGTGACGCCTTCTTTATCTATTTTTCGCCACTGCACAATGTTTTATAAAGCAAAACGTTTTATGCAGTAGAACTTTTTATGCAGCTTAGGGGACGTAAGTAATACTAACCTTTTGGGCAAGGCTGAAATAAGTGAGGTAACTTGAATCATGAGAACAAGGCTAAAGTTACATATAACAGTGTGGTTAGATTTCCCGGACTGACCTAAAGAGTCCTCCCCTGGGGGAGGGGGGTTTCAAGAATACTCCCCCAGTATCCCTGCTTGTCGTACGAGGCGACTAAAAGGGTTGGTGGTGGGTTAGTGCCCCACCCCGTAAAAAGAACTAACTAAAAAAGCAAATAAAGCGCCTCGGACCCGGACGGACCATACGTTGACGACTAAGGAACGGACAAAGGACATTCTGAGAGTAGGAACGTGGAATGTGAGAGGAGTGAATGATGAAGTGAAAGAGAGAGAGATTGTCCAGGTGCTTGAGGATGCAAAAGTGGATATATGTGGATTGACTGAAACTAAATGGAAAGGTGAAACGATGAGAGAATGGGAATACGGTGTAGGTATATGTGCGGGAGTCAGTGAGAATGAGAGGGCAAGAGAGGGAGTATGTCTGATGATAAGCAAGAAGTGGAAGGAGAATATAAGAGAGTATGGAACAGTGGGTGCAAGGATTGTATGGGTGAGGATGAAAGTAGGTATACAAGCATGGGCGATTGTATGTGTGTATGCTCCAACAGAGGATCGAGTGGCAAGAGTGAAAGATGAGTTTTGGGCGAGAGTAGAAGCATGTATGGACAAGTTTGAGAGGAGCGAGAGAGTGCTGTTAATTGGAGACATGAATGGCAAAGTCGGGAATGTACGAGTGGATGGAGTGGTTGGTCAGTGGGGTGTGCCAGCGGAAGTAGACGGGAATGGTAGTACTTTGGTGGACATCTGTGCTGGTAAGGGGTTGGCAATAGCCAACACCTACTTTCGGCATAAGATGATCCACCGGTATACATGGAGAGTAATGAGGAGGATGGATGGTGAACTTGTTGAACGAAAGGCAATGATAGACTACGTGTGTGTGGATGAGCGAATGAGAAGACAAGTGTTGGATGCAAGAGTGTGGAGAGGGTGGGGGAATGGAGTCTCGGACCATCACTAAGTGATGGCCAAGGTAGAGCTGCAAAGAAAGTGGTTGAGGAGGCGAAGGGGAAGACAGGAGGAAGCAGCTCCTGTGAGAAGAGTGGAGAAATTGCAAGATAGTGAGAAGAGGACAGAGTATAAGAGCGTAGTGGAAGAAAGATTGGGAAGGTATGAGCTAGAGCAGATGGAAGGGGTGGAAGACGTATGTAAGATATTCACGGAAGAGATAAGCGCAGCGTGTGAGGCGGTTTGTGGAGTGAGGAGAAGATGCAAGGGTGTGCAAGGGACAGCATGGTGGAATGATGAGGTGAAACGAGCTGTGGAACAAAAGAAGAAGGCATATGGTGAATGGTTGGCGAGTAGAGGTAGGGGAGAAGATGAGAGAGAGAAGAGAGAGGTATATGTGAGCAGGAGAAGGGAGGTTAAGAGACTGGTGAAGGAGAGTAAGAAGAAAGTGGATGAAGAGTTTGGGAGGAATCTGAGTGTGAAATGGAGGGAGAGTAAGAAATTGTTTTGGAAGGAGGTAAAGAAAGTAAGGCAGTGTGAAAGGGGAAATAGTAGGGGAGTGAAAGATAGGAATAATAGATTGTTGGTGGAGAAGAGAGAGAAATTGAGGAGATGGAAGGAGCACTTTGAGGATTTGTTGAATGTAGAGAGTGAGAGCAGTGTGAGTATAAGTGGTTGGGGAATGGCTGGGAGAAGAAGAGATGAGAGGAGGGAGGAAGAGATCAGTAGGTCGGAAGTAGTGGAAGCGATGAAGAAGATTAAGCTGGGAAAGGCCCCAGGAATTGATGGAGTGTGTGGTGAAATGCTTAGGTATGGGGGTGAGATTGTTGTGGAGTGGATATGGAAGTTGTGTAGATTGGCTTGGGAAGAGGGAAGGGTTCCAGAGGACTGGAAATCAGGTATAATTGTTCCTCTTTACAAAGGAAAAGGGGAGAGAGAAGTATGTTGTAACCATAGGGGTATTTGCCTTCTTAGTGTGACTGGTAAAATATATGGTAGAATACTCATTGATAGGGTTAGGCATATGACAGAGGAGCTAGTTGGAGAAGAACAAGGGGGATTTAGGAAGGGAAAAGGGTGTGTAGATCAGATATTTGTTCTAAGATGTTTAGTGGAGAAGTATCTAGAGAAGGGAAGGAAAGTGTATGCTGCCTTCATGGACTTGGAGAAAGCTTATGACAGAATAGATAGGAAAGGTATGTGGAAGGTATTAAGAATATATGGAGTGGAGGGGAAATTGCTGAGTGCTGTGAAGAGTATGTACGAGGGAGCTAGGGCTACGGTGCGAGTGGATGGTGAGCTGAGTGAGTTCTTTGATCTCAATGTGGGACTGAAACAGGGGTGTGTAATGTCTCCATGGCTGTTTAATATATATATGGATGGGGTCGTAAAGAAGGTACAAGGTAGGGCAGTGGATGTGTGGGTGGCCCTAATGAATGAGGGTGAGATTTGGAAGCTTCCGGTGTTGCTGTTTGCTGATGATACAGTATTGTTGAGTGAAGATGAATGGGAGTTGCAAGGTTTGGTGAATGAATTTGGGACAGTGTGTAGGAGGAGGAATCTGAAAGTTAATGTAAACAAAAGTAAAGTTATGGTGTTTGAGAGGAATGAAGTCACAGAGTGTGCAGTGAGGTTGGATGGTGAGGATATGGAGAATGTGAGTGCATTCAAGTACTTGGGTAGTGTGATGAGTAAGGATGGTACTTTGGGGGATGAAGTACGTGAAAGGGTACAGCAGGGAAGGAAGGTTGTTGGCACACTGAAAGCAGTGATGAGAAATAGGGAGGTGAGTATGGAAGTTAAGAAGTCACTGCATGATGGTATTGTGATCCCTACCCTGACGTATGGAAGCGAGCCGTGGACCTTGCAAGAGGGGAACAAGTCAAGAGTGAGAGCAGTGGAAATGAGTTACTTGAGAGGAGCATGTGGAGTGACATGGAGGGACAGGTTGACGAATGAAGAAGTGAAGGAACGTTGTGGGGTAGATGTGGATGTGGTTGAAAAGATTAGGAGAAATACACTGAGGTGGTTTGGACATGTGGAGAGGATAGAGAATGAAAGACTGACTAAGAGGGTGTATGTAGGTGAGGTGGAGGGAGGGAGAGGGAGGGGTAGACCGAGGATGAGGTGGAGGGATGGAGTTGAGAGGTATATGAGGGAGGGGGGGTGAGTTGGGGGGAGGGGAGTCAAATGGTGGGTGACAGAGTGACTTGGAGGCTTTTGTCTGCGGCCACCCTTTGCGGGATTAGGGCGTCGGGCTATAGATAGATAGATAGATAGATAGACCTAAAGAGTAAAAGGACATATATTATTCGCAGGAGTGGAATTTCTAAAGTGGCTTAAGCTAAGTATTACCATTTTAACATACAGTAAAAGGCAGAATTACAGAACAACTTAAAGGGAAAGTGGTATGAAGAAGTTAAAGGGAATCTCTACTTTGCTTGAATTCTTTATTCTTATGATGCATTTTTTTTTTTAATCTCCAGACTACTTTGCTTTATTTAAGGAGGGTCTCTTGTAGTAAAGAGGTTTATGAAGCCTATATTTAGCCATAAAATTTCCTGAAATCTCTCCTAACCTAAATATACTCGTCAGGCAGCAACATGGATAAACAGGAAGTACCTCAAGGGACTATTTTCTTAGGCAGTAAGACGCGTCTCCGACGGTAGGGGAATAATTTGACATATGCCAAGTTCAAACGATTTCATTCACCTTTCCACAGGTAACTGATCAGGTGGTGGCCAGGCAGTCCTTCGTTGCCAGCATCATCTGCCATGTCCTACCCGTTTATTGCGAGATGTAAGCAAGACTTCTATGTAACCATCCTGGATTGTGTCCACCTAAGTTAGATAAACAAATTTTCAGCAGTACTTTCCTCTGTAATAGATTGGCCAAGACTTAGGCTGGATCATAATATAGATTATGTTCCTTTCATCACGTAACCTTTTCCCATCCACCTTGAAAAAAAGAGGCAGGACGACTATGTTTTGGTTGAAATTAAAGTCTACAGTTTTTAATCAGCAAGTTTTCTGCTTTTGAGGTTAATAATTCACAGACATTAACGCAAACTAACCTTTGCTTTACGTAATACCTGTCTTGAGGAATACGCAGGACGTCGATGTAACCACTCTGTACTGAGGACACTAAAGTTACATAACCATTTAAAACTTGCTTAAAATTGTCAGCGGTATATTTTCAGTCACTTGACGAGCATCACATAGTACAATCGTGAGCCAGTGTTTTTGTTGACCTACTAATCCTGCCGCAGATCCAGGGTATCACAGTGCAGGACAGCCTGTTAGCCACTGTCAGAATGATAGAAGTCTGACTAACCTGCACCAGCAACAGACAGCGATGACATTGTTAGCAACATCCACACAAAAGTCCCCAATTTCGTTGGGTACAGAAGCTCGCTAATACATTTTTCTTAGCGATATATTTTTGGATAGGGCAGGTTAATGTCCTTTTCTACGTAATTTATGCAGACTATGGCAAATCTAGAAGGATATATATGTATCACAGGAAAATCTGACAATGTGTAAAAAGCAAAATAAATTGATTAGTAGCAGATGTTAGGGAGCCTGCTTATTCAGTAAGAATAAGAGCCATGACCACTTCCCCCCCGATGATATATTACAGTTCGAACTACCCGTACATTTGACAGTATATGAACCAAGGACAGCATCAATATGTATCAGAGGTCTAGCATTTCGTACACTTGACAACCTTGACATAATCACATGTTTGTTGGCTGCACTGACGTGAATGAGCAGAGGTGTCAAATATTAGTTGACATGACCAAGTAGCTGTGATGCATGAACGTCAGACATTGTAGCTAGACACCACATCTCACTGACACTGTCTTAGGTTCTTTTTTGGTCAGCTGTACATGACCTAATCTTCCCACTGATATGTTACAGGTGGGGCTTCACATATTCAATTGAGCAGGGCTCTGTGGGTTTTGCTATGGCCAAACCCGTTTTAAAACCCACCTGGCTCGGTTTTTACTACCCCCTGGGCAACCAGGTATGGGCAGGAGTGTTTACCTCCACGCTGGCCATCTGCTTCACACTGCTCTGGGTGAGTATGGAGTTCAAGGCACCATCATCGACAGACTAAGTTAATCAGGATTCAATTATTCCCCAAACTGCTTCTTTTTGGAACTCGCTTCCCCAAGTAAGTTTCCACCAAAACTTCAGCCTACAGCAATTCATGTCCAACTGCTACAGATTTCTAACGAATGGAGTACACCTGTAATATAGTGTATGGACATTATTTTCCCTTCCTCTGTAAGACACACACACACACACACACATATATATATATATATATATATATATATATATATATATATATATATATATATCATCATCAGCCGTTGAGGTCCACTGCAGGACCGGCCTATCCCTACCGAAGCAGGGACGATACAGCCAATGTATCTCTACTCAGTGGCTTAGGCTGTCTGGTAGAGACTGTATGTAGGAGAAGTGCTTGTGAGTGTGATTGTAGTGGCTTTGGAAGTATATGTAGTCTGTGAACCAAATATAATCTGCCCTCCTTAAGCCGACTGGGTGCAAGCATACTAGCATGCGACACTGGTTCAACCACAGCACCCCTTGTGTCCGCCAAAGAAGCAAGTGGCTTGGTGAATGCTTCCCAAAGTTTTTACAACTCTGGCGGGAGGCGAACCCGCTCTCACCAGCGTGCGAAACGCACATTCTACCACTGTACCACGGAGACTCTCTCTCTCTCTCTCTCTCTCTGTATATATATATATATATATATACTCGGTTCCCGCAACGTCCATCTCAGCGGTTATTTAAACAAACAACGGATGAGGCAATGGCAAACCTAATGTCTGACTTGGTTTGTATCCCTGACTGTGGTAAAATAACCTTGTTTTTAATGCAGCAAAAACTAAGTTTTTACACCTATCAATCTTCCGCAGGTTTATCCACTAATGTTTAATAATATCCAGCTCAAACCTGCATCATCCTTGAACATGCTTGGGGTTTCATTCACTCAACACTTATCTAGGAATGATCATATTGCATCTCTTGTAAAATCTGCTTCCAAAAGATTAGGTGTGCTAAGCCTACTCCGTACCTTCTTTACTCCTGCACAGTTGTTGACTTAATACACGGGTTTTATTCGCCCTTGTGTAGAGTACAACTCTTATGTGAGGGGAGGTTCCTCACATACAGCTCTTCTCAATAGGGTGGAGTCAAAGCCTTTCGTCTCATCAACTCTCCCTCTCTTACTGGCTCCCTTCAACCTCTGTCTCTTTACCGGACTGTTGCATCTTTATCTCTTTTCTATTGCCACTTCAATATATACTGTATATATATATATATATATATATATATATATATATATATATATATATATATAAACATATATATATATATATATATATATATATATATATATATATAAATATATATATATATAAATATCTATCTATCTATCTATTGCCAGACGCCTCAATCCCGTTTGGGGTGGCCACAAACAAAACGCCTCCAAGTCGCCCTGTCCCCCGCCATTTCACTGCCCTGCTCCCAACTCACACCCCCTCTCTCATATACCTCTCCACCCCATCCCTCCATCTCATCCTCAACCTCCCCCTCCCTCTTCCCCCCACCACCTCACTCACATACACTCTCTTCGTCAGTCTTTCACCCTCCATCCTCTCCACATGGCCAAACCACCTCAGTGTGTTCCTCATAACGCTTCCTATCACATCCACATCCGCACCACAATGCTCCTTTATATCCTCATTCGTCAGCCTGTCTCTCCATGTGACTCCACAGGCTCCTCTTAAATAACTCATTTCCACTGCTCTCACTCTTGACTTGTGTCCTTCCAACAACGTCCAAGCTTCACTTCCATACATTAGAGTTGGTATCACAATACTGTCATGTAGTAACTTTTTCACTTCCACGGTCACTTCCCTGTTCCTTATCACTGCTTTCAAAGAACCAGCAATCTTTCTTCCCTGCTGTACCCTTTCAAGCACTTCACCCTCCAAACCTCCATCCTTACTCATCACACTACCCAAGTACTTAAACGTACTCACATTTTCCAATTCCTCACCATCCAACCTCGCTGTACATTCACTGACTTCACCTCTCTCAAAGACCATCACTTTACTCTTCCCTACATTCTCCTTTAGATTCCGTTTCTTTCACACTCTCCCAAACTCATCCACCAAGCCTTGCAGCTCCCCTTCGTCTTCACTCAACAACACAGTATCATCTGCAAACGACAGTACAGGGAGTTTCCAAACACTATCCTCTCTCACCAGGGCCACTCCAACATCCACTACCCTACCTTGTACCCCTTTTATTACCCCATCCATGTACAGATTGAACAACCATGGAGACATGACACATCCCTGTTTCAACTCAACTTTCAAAGAGAAAAATTCACTTAGTTCACCATCCACATGCACTGCAGCCTTCGCACCATCGTACATACTCTTCACAGCATTCAACAACTTCCCATCTATTCCATATATTCTTAACACTTTCCACAATCCTAGTCTATCCACCCTGTCATATGCTTTCTCCAAATCCATGAAAGCCGCATACAACTTCTTTCCCTTCTCTAGAAACTTTTCCACTAAAGATCTGAGAATGAATATCTGATCTACACAACCTCTTCCCTTCCTAAAGCCTCCCTGTTCTTCTCCAACTAATTTCTCTGTTCTTTCTCTAACTCTGTCAATAAGTATCCTACCATATACTTTTCCTATTATACTAAGAAGACAAATGCCCCTATGATTACCACACACTTCTTTTTCCCCTTTTCCTTTGTACAAGGGAATAATTATACCTGACTTCCAATCCTCCGGGACTCTACCTTCATCCCAGGCCAATCTGCACATCTTCCACATCCATTCTACTACTATCTCTCCCCCATGCTTCAGCATTTCACCACACACTCCATCAATTCCTGGGGCTTTCCCTGATTTAACTTTCTTCATTGCTTCCACAACTTCTATCCTACTGATTTCTTCCTGTCTTCTCACCTCCCTCCTTCTTCCAGCCATTCCCCAGCCACTTATACTCGCATTACTTCCATCCTCCACGTTCAACAATTCCTTAAAGTGTTCTCTCCATCTGCTCACTTTTTCTCCCTTCTCCACTAGTAATCTACCATTTTTATCTTTCACTCCCCTGCTAACTTCACTTCCACCCTGTCTTACTCTTTTCACCTCTTTCCAGAACATTTTCTTACAGTCCCTCCACTTTACACTCAAATTCCTTCCAAATTCCTTATCCACTCTCTTCTTACTCTCTCTTACTAATCTTTTCACCTCTCTCTTTCTTTCTACACATAACTCTCTCTTCCGCCTCTCAACTTCTTCCACGCCCCTATTTCTGATCCATATAAATATAAATATAATGTACACACACACACACACACACACACACACACACACACACACACACATATATATATATATATATATATATATATATATATATATATATGATGGATTTAGAAATGAACTTGCTGACATTCCATCGCAGTCTTTCTCCTCTAGCGATCCCAATTCTACCCAGTCCCACATTTGTGACTTAATACTAGCAGGTATGGGTTTATTCATACCAAGTCAACAGTTCACTTCAAGATCGAACTCTCTAAAATGGTTTGATGGCAACTGTGCCTGAGCAACAGCCCATAAGTCATTAGCATATAACTCTTACTTAAAATAAAAAACATCTGAATCACTCTTTCAATTTAAAATTGCTAGAAATCATGCAAAAGCTGTATTAAATCTATCTAAATCAAACTTTCTTGAGAAGCAAGCATCAAAACTATTTAACAACCCTAATGCCAATACAATATTCTGGTCAATCCTTAATTCTTTCAATAATAACTTTAACAAGTCATCTTCCATTCCCCCACTAAAATCTTCAGATGGCAACATTACAAATGACCCACGTGGGAAAGCAGATATCTTTGCCTGTACCTTTGCCAGAAACTCTACCATAGACGATACCAGCCAGAATGTCCCAGTACTGGAACTTAATTCTCCCGAAATTGCCCCACTTAAAATACAGACAAGATACGTAAAATCCATCCTAGACAATTTACCTACCAACAAAGCTCCAGGCCCAGATGGAATTCAGCCAATTGTTTTGTAAAAGTGTTCCCCTGAACTTGCCTCTGTCCTAGCTAAATTATTCAGACTATGCATACGTACTTCTTTATTCCCAAATTCATGGAGAGAAGCCAATATCCACCCAATTCCGAAGAAAGGAAGTTCGTCTGACCCTTCCAATTATAGACCAATAGCTGTCACATCTTCTTTTGGTAAGGTATTTGAAACTTTAATTAATAAGCACATTGTTAAACAGCTTGAATCCAACAACTTAATTAGTGATAGACAATATGGTTTTCGCCACGAAAGATCCAACATTGACATACTCAATCTCCTAACTCTTACCATCCATCAATCAATTGATCTTTTTCGAGAAATTTATGCAGTAGCTCTTGATATCTCTAAAGCTTTCGACAGAGTATGGCACCGTTCCCTGCTGTCCAAACTGCCTTGCCACGTACTAACATCTCTTGTTCCTTTGATTTCTTCATATCTTAGTGACAGGAAAATAAGAGTAAAAGTAGATGATGTATATTCCATTTTCCACTCACTTAACGCCGGCGTGCCGGAGGGATCAGTTCTGGCGCCAACCCTATTTCTGGTTCATATTAATGATCTCTTATCTGTCACCCACAATCCCATTCACTCATATGCAGATGACTCAACACTACATAGTTCATTCACACTCAGACACCCATTTACAAAGTCTAATATCTCTACCTCTCAACTCAGTACACCCATCTCTATAAATCAAGATCCATCTACGATTAGTGAATGGGAACAAAACAACCTTGTCTCTTTTAATGCTAGTAAAACTAAATATATACAGTTTACTAATGGACAGCTATTGCCAGATTCGTACATTACCTTCAGTGCTACTAATATTCCCGTCTCCAAAAGTATTGAAATTCTTGGTGTCTCACTTAACAGTGCCCTCAGCTGGACCTCTCATGTCAGATCACTTGCTAAAACCGCCTGAAAGAAACTTGGATTATTGTACAGAGTCAGTACCTTCTTCGCCGATGAGCATTTAGCTATAATTTATAAGAGTTATGTGCACTCTCAGCTTGAATATTGCTCACCTTTGTGGAATGGTTATGGAGAGGTTACATTGAGACAACCAGACAAAATTCAGAACAAAGCTGTTGGAATCATTAAAAACCCTGTCATTACATATGAACTACCTCCCCTGCATGTAAGGAGGAATCTTGCCTCCCTTGCATTATTTTACAGATATATTGTTGGCAAATGCTCAGCGAAGTTGCGTCCATGGTGCCACCTCTCCATGCCTTCCCTCGTGCTACACGGGCATCTGGTAGCGCCTATGACTGGAATGTCACTCAACCATATTGTAGAACTTCTGCCAATCAGAATTCTTTCATTCCTCGAACTGCATCACTCTGGAATTCGCTTCCCCAGAGTTGTTTCCCTCCAAATTTCAACCCACAGCCGTTCAAGTCTAACTGTTGCAGATATTTTATGAACGGAGGATGCCAGTAATCTGGTGCATGGATTTTTTTTTTTAACTCATTTGTTTTTCCTTCCTCCATTCTGTTATTTATAATATATATATATATATATATATATATATATATATATATATATATATATATATATATATATATATATCCAGGTGCTTGAGGGTGCGAAAGTGGATGTAAGTGGAATAACTGAAAGAAAATGGAGAGGAGAAAGTGTGAGAGAATGGAAGTATGGATGAGGTATATGTGCAGGAGTAGGTGAGAATGACAGGGCAAAGGAAGGAGTATGTATTGTTGTGAGTAAAAGATGGAAGAGGAGCATAAGACAGTATGGATCAGTTGGGTCAAGGATTGTGTGGGTAAAGTTGAAAGTTGGAATACAAATGTGGGCAATTGTGTGTGTGTATGCGCCAACGCAAGATCGTGCTATGGTCAGACTCAAATATGAAGTCCGTTTGGGCGGGGCCCGAGAGGGGATTTCCCTCTCTACAGCTCTGTCGCATCAACCCCAGTACCTATCTCTCTCTCTGTCATATGTCAGCTATTTACTATTTGAAATTGTATATTAAATATTCTATACTTATTAAATATATTAGATAAAGCTATATAGTGCTATGAATGTGTCGCTTTTTAGGATAATAGCAATGATTTGTATAAATTCTACACCACGTGACAACGTCGCTTTCCGACGTTGCCAGAGGTCAAGGACACCCACCTCAGACTACAAGTGACCGGTCACTTCCTCCCTGATCTCCACCCACGATGGCAGTTACTCCGACTCGCTCTCGTGTGCTCCACAGTCGGGAGAAAGAACTTATTTACAATGTGAACAAGTATTTTCTAGAAGAAAGATCAGAGAGAGGACTTATGCCTACTGGGGAAACCTCTATAAAAAAAAAACGCGCCATGACTTTTACCTCAGTGGTGGTGTGGAAAAAAGGTCGAAACAATATAGAAGAAAACACAACTTAAAAATATATAACAACTTTCTCAATCAACTGAGAGAGAGACAGAGAGAGAGAGAGAGAGAGAGAGAGAGGAGGTTTGGCAGAGCTGTAGAGAGGGAAATCCCCAGGCGGGCCCCACCCAAACGGACTCATATTTGAGTCTGACCGTAGAAGAGTAAGAGAAGAGTTCTGGACAAATGTAGAAGTGTGCATGGAAAAGTTTGGAAGGAATGAGAGAGTGTTTTTAATTGGTGATATGAATGGTAAAGTTGGGAATGTGAAGGTGGATGGAATAGTTGGCGAGTGGTGTGTGTCTGCTGAGATAGATGAGAATGGGAGTGCGTTAGTGGACATTTGTGCTGGGAAGAAGTTGGTGATAGCCAATACCCTCTTCAGGCATAAAATGATCCACAGGTATACATGGCGAGTGATGAGAAGGGTGGGTGGTGAACTGAATGAAAGGAAGGCAATGATTGATTATGTGTGTGTGGATGAAAGGATGCGAAGATGTGTAATGGATGCAAGAGTGTATAGAGGTTGGGGGAATGGACTTTCTGACCGCTACTTAGTGGTGGCCAGAATAAGAATTGAAGTAAGATGGAGGAATAGAAGAAGGGTAAGACGAGAGGAAGGAGTAGTTGCAAGGAGAGTGGAAAGGTTACAAGAGGATGAGAAAAAGGCAGAGTATAAGAGGGAAGTGGAGGAACGATTGGGCAAATATGAACTGGAGCAGATGGGAGACGTGGAAGGTGTGTGTTGGATATTTACAGAAGAAATATGTGATGTGGTGTGTGGAAGGAAGAGAAGACGGAGGGGGGTGCAAGGAACAGCGTGGTGGACTGAAGAGGTGAAACAGGCTGTGGCACAAAAGAAGAAAGCATACAATGAATGGATGAGAAATAGGGGTGTGGAAGAGGTTGAGAGGCGGAAGAGAGAGATATATGTAGATAGGAAGAGAGAGGTGAAAAGATTAGTAAGAGAGAGTAAGAAGAGAGTGGATGAGGAATTTGGAAGGAATTTGTGTAAAGTGGAGACACTGTAAGAAAATGTTCTGGAAAGAGGTGAAAAGAGTAAGACAGGGTGGAAGTGAAGTTAGCAGGGGAGTGAAAGATAAAAATGGTAGATTACTAGTGGAGAAGGGAGAAAAAGTGAGCAGATGGAGAGGAATTGTTGAACGTAGAGTATGGAAGTAATGCGAGTATAAGTGGCTGAGGAATGGCTGGAAGAAGGAGGGAGGTGAGAAGACAGGAAGAAATCAATAGGATAGAAGTTGTGGAAGCAATGAACAAAGTTAAATCGGGGAAAACCCCAGGAATTGATGGAGTGTGTGGTGAAATGCTGAAGCATGGGGGAGAGATAGTAGTAGAATGGATGTGGAAGTTGTGCAGATTGGCCTGGGAGGAAGGTAGAGTCCCGGAGGATTGGAAGTCAGGTATTATTATTCCCTTGTACAAAGGAAAAGGGGGAAAAGAAGTGTGAGGTAATCATAGGGGCATTTGTCTTCTTAGTATAAGAGAAAAAGTGTATGGTAGGATACTTATTGATAGAGTTAGAGAAAGAACAGAGAAATTAGTGGGAGAAGAACAGAGAGGCTTTAGGAAGGGAAGAGGTTGTGTTGATCAGATATTCATTCTTAGATCTTTAATGAAAAAGTTTCTAGAAGAGGGAAAGAAGTTGTATGCGGCTTTCATGGATTTGGAGAAAGCATATGACAGGGTGGATAGACAAGGATTGTGGAAAGTGTTAAGAATATATGGAGTAGATGGGAAGTTGTTGAATACTGTGAAGAGTATGTACGATGGTACGAAGGCTGCAGTGCATGTGGATGGTGAACTAAGTGAATTTTTCTCTTTGAAGGTTGGGTTGAAACAGGGATATGTCATGTCGCCATGGTTGTTCAATCTGTACATGGATGGGGTAATAAAAGAGGTACAAGGTAGGGTAGTGGATGATGGAGTGGCCCTGGTGAGAGAGGATAGTGTTTGGAAACTCCCTGTACTGTTGTTTGCAGATGATACTGTGTTGTTGAGTGAAGACGAAAGGGAGCTGCAAGGCTTGGTGGATGAGTTTGGGAGAGTGTGTAAGAAACGGAATCTAAAGGTGAATGTAGGGAAGAGTAAAGTGATGGTCTTTGAGAGAGGTGAAGTCAGTGAATGTACAGCGAGGTTGGATGGTGAGGAATTGGAAAATGTGAGTACTTTTAAGTACTTGGGTAGTGTGATGAGTAATGATGGAGGTTTGGAGGGTGAAGTGCTTGAAAGGGTACAGCAGGGAAGAAAGATTGCTGGTTCTTTGAAAGCAGTGATAAGAAACAGGGAAGTGAGCATGGAAGTGAAAAAGTTACTACATGACAGTATTGTGATACTAACTCTAACGTACGGAAGTGAACCTTGGACGTTGTTGGAAGGACACAAGTCAAGAGTGAGAGCAGTGGAAAGTTATTTAAGAGGATCCTGTGGAGTCACATGGAGAGACAGGCTGACGAATGAGGATATAAAGGAGCGTTGTGGTGTTGATGTGGATGTGATAGGAAGCGTTATGAGGAACACACTGAGGTGGTTTGGCCATGTGGAGAGGATGCAGGGTGAAAGACATGCGAAGAGAGTGTATGTGAGTGAGGTGGAGGGGGGAAGATGGAGGGGGAGGCCGAGAATGAGATGGAGGGATGGGGTGGAGAGATATATGAGAGAGGGGGATGTGAGTTGGGAGCAGGGCAATGAAATGGCAGGGGACAGGTCGACTTGGAGGCGATTTGTTTGTGGCCACCCCAAACGGGAATGAGATATAAATATATATCTATCTACCTATCTATTGCCAGACGCCTCAATCCCGTTTGGGGTGGCCACAAACAAATCGCCTCCAAGTCGCCCTGTCCCCCGCCATTTCACTGCCCTGCTCCCAACTCACACTCCCCTCTCTCATATACCTCTCCACCCCATCCCTCCATCTCATCTTCGGCCTCCCCCTCCCTCTTCCCCCTTCCACCTCACTCACATACACTCTCTTCGTCAGTCTTTCACCCTCCATCCTCTCCACATGGCCAAACCACCTCAGTGGGTTCCTCATAACGCTTCCTATCACATCCACATCCACACCCCAACGCTCATATATATATATATATATATATATATATATATATATATATATATATATATATATATATACAGGGTGTAACGCGACGTATGACAAAAACTTACACCAATGATCTATCATGTAATTCTGAGTATATTTTGTTCTATAAACATATGCTCTCTGCGACCCCAGTTCAGTACCCAGCATTCGGCTGTTTTGTGTAAAAGCTCGTCCCTTGCATGCGCCATTGGGTGAGAGCTTCGCAGGGCGACGGGAGACGAGTATTATTAGCTTATACTGTACTATACATAAAAATCCCATATCCTATCAGTACACACGAGTTTTAAGAAGAAACTTTACGTAGTCTATTGATTCTTTAACATCAAGTCATGCATTCATGCAATTCTTTTGCACATATCGACTGTAATTAAGGATTAAATTCAAATTTTATGACTTGCAAGGGAGTAGGGAGGGAGGACAGGCTGGTGTGTTGTTGCCAGTTATGTAATATTTGGTTTGTAGGATGTTGCTACCAGCATTATCATAACACCCACAGCTCATTTAGTGAAAAAAAACTTATTCTAAAGGGAGATTAGCCTTACTTTAAGTTAGGAAGAATTTTATTAATCACAATTTTTCTGCTGCAAGTAAACGTGGCGCCATTGGGTATCTCCACCTGTGTTCCTCTCTGCAGCACATCATCGCAGAATCCGTAAAAAAATACACGATATCTGCATATTCTTCACTGCTGTACGTACGTGGCATGCTGTTTCATGGACATGTGAAGCTGAACCCAGTGAACAACAGAACGCGGAGAACAGTATTTGAAGTATGTGCCTCCCCCGCAAATGTTCCCGTTCAAATGACACTGGACGCAGGGTTGCCAAGTCCTTATCATCAGTCTCGCTAGTTTAGTCCTGAAAACTTGCTAGAATGTCGCTAGATAATAAACACTGCAAAACATCGCTAGAAAATACGATAAAATCTCTAGAATATCACCTAAAAATGGCAAAAATATCCAGAATGTAGCTAGATATCATATTGCCAGATGTTAGTGCCGCAAGTAGAAGCAAGAAAATAGGTCTAGCAACATACTCGTTACATTGGCAATCCTGTATCACTGTTCTCACGTCAGCATATGAAAAAAATGGTGCCACGTTTACTTGCAGCAGAAAAATTGTTATGAATAATAATATTACTCCTGACTTAAAGTGAGGCTAGTCACTCAGTAGGGTAATGTTCTTTCACTGAATGAGCTGTGGGTGTTATGATAATGCTGGTAGCAACATCCTACAAACCAAATATTACATAACTGGCAAAAACACACCAGCCTTTCCTCCCTCCCTACTCCCTTGCAAGCCATAAAATTTGAATTTAATCCTTAATTACAGTCGATATGTGCAAAAGAATTGCATGAATGCATGACTTGATGTTAAAGAATCAATAGACTACGTAAAGTTTTCTTCTTAAAACTCGTGTGTACTGATAGGATATGGGATTTTTATGTATAGTACAGTATAAGCTAATAATACTCGTCTCCCGTCGCCCTGCGAAGCTCTCACCCAATGGCGCATGCAAGGGACGAGCTTTTACACAAAACAGCCGAATGCTGGGTACTGAACTGGGGTCGCAGAGAGCATATGTTTATAGAACAAAATATACTCAGAATTACATGATAGATCATTGGTGTAAGTTTTTGTCATACGTCGCGTTACACCCTGTATATATATATATATATATATATATATATATATATATATAGATATATATATATATATACATCTTTAATATATATATATATATATATATATATATATATATATATATATGTGTAAATATATACACATATATATACATCTTTAATATATATAAATATATATATATATATATATATATATATATATATATATATATATATATAGCCCGACGCCCTAATCCCGCAAAGGGTGGCCGCAGACAAAACGCCTCCAAGTCGCTCTGTCACCCACCATTTGACAACCCTCCGCCCAACTCAACCCTCCCTCCCTCATATACCTCTCAACTCCATCCCTCCACCTCATCCTCGGTCTACCACTCCCTCTCCCTCCCTCCACCTTACCTACATACACCCTCTTAGTCAGTCATTCATTCTCCATTCTCTTCACATGTCCAAACCACCTCAGTGTATTTCTCCTAATCTTCTCTACCACATCCACATCCACCCCACATCGTTCCTTCACTTCTTCGTTCGTCAACCTGTCCCTCCACGTCACTCCACATGCTCCTCTCAAGTAACTCATTTCCACTGCTCTCATTCTTCACTTGTTCCCCTCTTGCAAGGTCCATGCCTCGCTTCCATACGTCAGGGTAGAGATCACAATACTATCATGCAGTGACTTCTTAACTTCCATACTCACCTCCCTATTTCTCATCACTGCTTTCAGTGTACCAACGACCTTCCTTCCCTGCTGTACCCTTTCACGCACTTCATCTCCCAAAGTTCCATCCTTACACATCACACTACGCAAGTACTTGAATGCTCTCACATTCTCCAGATCCTCACCACCCAACCTCACTGCACACTCTGTGACTTCATTCCTCTCAAACACCATAACTTTACTTTTGTTTACATTAACTTTCAGATTCCTCCTCCTACACTCTGTCCCAAATTCATTCACCAAACCTTGCAACTCCCATTCATCTTCACTCAAAAGTACCGTATCATCAGCAGACAGCAACACCGGAAGCTTCCAAATCTCACTCTCATTCATTAGAGCCACCCCCACATCCACTGCCCTACCCTGCACCTCCTTTACAACCCCAACCATGTATATATTAAACAACCATGGAGACATCACTCAACCCTGTTTTAGTCCCACATTGCGATCAAAAAACTCACTCAGCTCACCATCCACTCGCACCGTAACCCTAGCTCCCTCGTACATACTCTTCACAGCACTCAACAATTTCCCCTCCACTCCATATATTCTTAATACCTTCCACATACCTTGCCTATCTATTCTGTCATAAGCTTTCTCCAAGTCCATGAAGGCAGCATACACTTTCCTTCCCTTATCTAGATACTTCTCCACTAAACATCTTAGAACAAATATCTGATCTACACACCCTTTTCCCTTCCTAAATCCCCCTTGTTCTTCTCCAACTAGCTCCTCTGTCAAATGCCTAACTCTATCAATGAGTATTCTACCATATATTTTACCAGTCACACTAAATAGGCCAATACCCTTATGGTTACCACATACTTCTCTCTCTCCTTTTCCTTTGTATATAGGAACAATTATACCTGATTTCCAGTCCTCTGGAATCCTTCCCTCTTCCCAAGCCAATCTACACAACTTCCATATCCACTCCACAACAATCTCACCCCCATACCTAAGCATTTCACCACACACTCCATCAATTCCTGGGGCCTTTCCCAACTTAATATTCTTCATCGCTTCCACTACTTCCGCCCTACTGATCTCTTCCTCCCTCCTCTCATCTCTTCTTCTCCTAGCAATTCCCCAACCACTTATGCTCGCACTGCTCTCACTCTCCACATTCAACAAGTCCTCAAAGTGCTCCTTCCATCTCCTCAGTTTCTCTCTCTTCTCCACCAACAATCTATTATTCCTATCTTTCACTCCCCTACTATTTCCCCTTTCACACTGCCTTACTTTCTTTACCTCCTTCCAAAACAATTTCTTACTCTCCCTCCATTTCACACCCAGATTCCTCCCAAACTCCTCATCCACTTTCTTTTTACTCTCCTTCACCAGTCTCTTAACCTCCCTTCTCCTGCTCACATATACCTCTCTCTTCTCTCTCTCATCTTCTCTCCTACCTCTACTCGCTAACCATTCACTATATGCCTTCTTCTTTTGTTCCACAGCTCGTTTCACCTCATCATTCCACCATGCTGTCCCTTGCACACCCTTGCATCTCCTCTTCACTCCACAAATCGCCTCACATGCTGTGCCTATCAGCCATATTCTTAAAAATAATTCCTTCCCTAAACTTTTCCTTCCCTTCGAAGGATTTTTCTTTCCCTTCAGTATGCGTAAAGATTTCCTTGGAAGGGAAGGAAAAATGTTCAGGTTGGTAGCCCTGTTAAACTAAAATGACCCATCCTGCTGCTATTTGGTATGATGGAGCGTTAAATTTATAAACTAATACATCAGAACACGCATATCTAGTGCTGGATAATGAAAGCACAACACATTTGAGACGTGGGAGGTCGCCACCACATCTACAGTATGCTGTTGGTTTGTATTCAGCCATAAATGCCATTCTGGCCAACACCGCAGCGTGTTCACTCCTCAAGACAATATTTTGATGAATTATATTCGAGGAATATTATTACGCTTAATGTCGTTATTAGTAAGTGTAAGAATCAGGTGCGGGTAAGGGGATGGGTCTGTTATGATGTGGCAGGGGTAAACCAGTTCTGCTGTCGGGCCCTGCTGCGGATGTCACTGATTGCATTGCCCAGTTGACCCTTGTGCGGTGTGGTGCGGTGAGGATCTGTCCGTTCTCCCCTTTGGGGCTAAGATGCGAATGAATGTGTTTGAATGGATGAGTAAGTGGAGAGTGAGTCGTCCTGTCTCGGCTACCTCCCTTTCCTTGGGGGAAGCAGCCTAGGTATATAGATAGATAGATAGAAGAATCACTTGTTAACGTCCGTCTCGTGTACTCGCATGGCGGTGCTCACTTGTTTTTTTCCAGGTGGAAGACATGAGCCGAACCACACGTGTGACCTTGACGGCAGATTTTCCTTTTTCAGGCAAATTAACAACCAAAATGTTTCTTGAAATGAATCCTCGTTTGACCCTGGCCATAATGTATGAGATTTGTCAGTGTCAGATCATAAAAGACTGGATGAATATCGAAGGTAGTACGTCGTCTGCTCTGTTTATGTCTGGCTTATTGTCTCAGCCGACATGGGTAACACTTTTAAAGAGACACAAATAGCGCTTAAACATTAGTATAGCGTTGTAAACTGCATCAATAAAATTATACAGTAACTTCTGTCAACATTTTAAATATATATAAGACAATGAACCACAACAGAAAGCACAAAATTTATGAAGGAATTTTTGAAGAGAAGGGTCAAGGAATTCCTTCAAGTTCCAATAATTTCTGCTGCCCAGAGGAAAAATCTTTCCCTTCGCGCGGCCCAGGAAGGGAAGGATTTTTTTAAGAATACCAATTCGGCTAAAGATTTCCTTCCCATGCCTCTACAAGGGAAGGAAATGTTTAAGAATACGGCTGTATATCTTGCGTGAATATCTTACATACGTCTTCCACCCCTTCCAACTGCTCTAGCTCATACCTTCCCAGTCTTTCTTCCACTATGCCCTTATACTCTGTCATTTTCTCACTATCTTGCAATTTCTCCACTCTTCTCACAGGAGTTGCTTCCTCCTGTCTTCCCCTTCGTCTCCTCAACCACTTTCTTTGCAGCTCTACCTTGGCCATCACTAAGTGATGGTCCGAGACTCCATTCCCCCACCCTCTCCACACTCTTGCATCCAACACTTGTCTTCTCATTCGTTCATCCACACACACGTAGTCTATCATTGCCTTTCGTTCAACAAGTTCACCATCCATCCTCCTCATTACTCTCCATGTATACCGGTGGATCATCTTATGCCGAAAGTAGGTGTTGGCTATTGCCAACCCCTTGCAAGCACAGATGTCCACCAAAGCACTTCCATTCCCATCTACGTCAGCTGGCACACCCCACTGACCAACCACTCCATCCATTCATACATTCCCAAATTTGCCATTCATGTCTCCAATCAACAGCACTCTCTCGCTCCTCTCAAACTTGTCCATACACGCTTCTACACTCGCCCAAAACTCATCTTTCACTCTTGCCACTCGATCCTCTTTCGGGGCATACACACATACAATCGCCCACGCTTGTATACCTACTTTCATCCTCACCCATACAATCCTTGCACCCACTGTTCCATACTCTCTTATATGCTCCTTCCACTTCTTGCTTATCATCAGACATACTCCCTATCTTGCCCTCTCATTTTCATTGACTCCCGCACATATACCTAAACCATATTCCCATTCTCTCACCCTTTCACCTTCCAATTTAGTTTCAGTCAATCCACATATATCCACTTTTGCATCCTCAAGCACCTGAACAATCTCTCTCTCTTTCACTTCATCATTCACTCCTCTCACATTCCACGTTCCCACCCTAAGAATGTCCTTCGTCCGTTCCTTAGTCGTCAACGTATAATCCGTCCGGGTCCGAGGCGCTTTGTTCACTTTTTTAGTTAGTTCTTTTTACGGGGTGGGGCACTAACCCACCACCAACCCTTTTAGTCGCCTCGTACGACAAGCAGGGATACTGGGGGAGTATTCTTGAAACCCCCCTACCCCCAGGGGATATATATATATCTATATATATATATATATATATATATATATATATATATATATATATATATATATATATATGTAACTCTTAATTCTTGAAATAGGTGTGTCTTGAATTTTGGTTAAAGTTATTTTGGTAGTTGATGAGCAGGAGGAGTTAAAGATGAATACAGGGAATTGATCTTAATTTATTATCTTCAGAGAAAGTCTAAGATGAGCAGTGTGTGTATTATACAGAGACTTAATATTCTAAATAAGTCTAGTTGGACCCCTCTTCTTTTCCGCTCTCTGCACTACCTGCCGGTTCTATGGTCAGTCTCCTTCTGAGCTCAGATTCCTACATTCTGGTGTAGCAGTGGTCGTGTCACGTGTGATCTACTGCCTTAGAAGCTTCTAGAATACTGTTTGTCTGTGTGTATGTACTGCTTCCGGTGCACGATCAACATTCCTTTACCTAAAGAGTTGCAAGCTATTATCCTGTTCCCACACCTTGTCTGGTGCTCTGTCTATCTATCTATCTATCTATCCATTATGCTTTCTGTTATGATTTGTATTTATAATATGGAGTCCTGACATCGCTCGGTCATGCAGCTGGCGGTCCTCTGGCAGTAATCATCATTGACATATGCTAATTAATTAGTACATAATATTCTTCTTCTTCACTCATAATGCATAATATTGATTATAATTTTGATTATAATATTCATGGTAATATTGCAATGATCCAGTAATGTTACATTTTGAACAAGTTGTATACATAATTGAATATGGGTAAATTGGTTATTGTATTACATTTTGTAAAATGTTTATGTATAACAGTAAAATGCATATATGCAAAAAAAAAAAAAAAAGTTCAAAGTTATGATTATGGTAAGAGCTATTAATATTTCATGTAGAGATAATGATAATGGTATACTTCTATATCATCGTCATTATTCTTCTTCTTGTTTAATAAAATTAATACTATATACAAAATATGTTCACTTCATTCAGGGGGGTTAACTTTGATCCTTACTTTACCCCCACTAAATACTGACTCCAAATTTGCAATTCTTGCATGCATTCTGTGCATTGCGAACAGCACTACTGCAAATACAATGCAGAAGATTATAAAGACAGTAGGTGCTGGGCTATACACATAATATGGGTTGAACATACTCAAACTCAAATCTTCCCAGGGCTTCATTGTTTCATTGATCAGTTGCATAGTTTCAAACTTAGGTGAAGTAAACTTAATACTTGTGCTCATGTTTAAGTCCATATCAGGCAGTGGGTGGAAATGTTTGTGTGTATGATTAAGGATGGCGTAGTGATTGATGGTGGATAAAGTGGACATGGATGGTGTAAATACCGCACAGTAGTCTGGTGCTATGTATAATCCTGATGCTGAAGTATGAGATGGTGGTATATCTGGACAGACTATGTAAACTAATGTGTTATGAGTGAAATAAAAAAACTGTGACTGTCCGATGCGTTGATGGTGTACAAGCTTATCTGAAGCAAAAGTGAAGTTGCAGTGATTATGAATATTGTGATTTCTTATGATAGCCATTTCACAAGGGACTATTTCAGTAGCCTGAAACGTGAAAATGTACGCAGGACAAAGATGAACAGCATGTAAGGATCTGCGGCACTTTCATTCAATCGTTGATTCACTTGCGAAAGTGACAGAGTTCCGTCTCTTGGAGACCATGATGAGTTCGGTGTCTATGTTGATATTGATAATGACCAAAGTATTATTATTCTTAGAAGGGAAATGGTGTATTTCGTATATTGTGAACAGGTCGTCAGTTATGAATGGTACATGAACTACTACTGATGTTGGTGTCAGTCTATCTATCTATCTATTGCCAGACGCCTCAATCTCGTTTGGGGTGGCCACAAACAAATCGCCTCCACGTCATCCTGTCCCCCGCCATTTCACTGCCCTGCTCACAACTCACACCCCCCTCTCTCATATACCTCTCCACCCCATCCCTCCATCTCATCCTCGGCCTCCCCCTCCCTCTTCCCCCCTCCACCTCCCCCTCCCTCTTCCCCCCTCCACCTCACTCACATACACTCTCTTCGTCAGTCTTTCACCTTCCATCCTCTCCACATAGCCAAACCACCTCAGTGTGTTCCTCATAACGCTTCCTATCACATCCACATCCACACCACAACGCTTCTTAATATCCTCATTCGTCAGTCTATCTCTCCATGTGACTCCAGACTCCAAAGGCTCCTCTTAAATAACTCATTTCCACTGCTCTCACTCTTGACTTGTGTCCTTCCAACAACGTCCAAGCTTCACTTCCATACATTAGAGTTGGTATCACAATACTGTCATGTGGTAACTTTTTCACTTCCATGCTCACTTCCCTGTTTCTTATCACTTCTTTCAAAGAACCAGCAACCTTTCTTCCCTGCTGTACCCTTTCAAGCACTTCACCCTCCAAACCTCCATCCTTACTCATCACACTACCCAAGTACTTAAACGTACTCAAATTTTCCAATTCCTCACCATCCAACCTCGCTGTACATTCACTGACCTCACCTCTCTCAAAGACCATCACTTTACTCTTCCATACACCTTTAGATTCCGTTTCTTACACACTCTCCCAAACACATCCACCAAGCCTTGCAGCTCCCCTTCATCTTCACTCAACAAAACAGTATCATCTCCAAACAACAGTACAGGGAGTTTCCAAATACTATCCTCTCTCACCAGGCCACTCCAACATCCACTACCCTACCTTGTACCTCTTTTATTACCCCATCCACGTACAGATTGAACAACCATGGAGACATGACACATCCCTGTTTCAACCCAACCTTCAAAGAGAAAAATTCACCTAGTTCACCATCCACACGCACTGCAGCCTTAGCACCATCATACATACTCTTCACAGCATTCAACAACTTCCCATCTACTCCATATATTCTTAATACTTTCCACAATCCTTGTCTATCCACCCTGTCATATGCTTTCCCCAAATCCATGAAAGCCGCATACAACTTCTCTCCCTTCTCTAGGAACGTTTCCACTAAAGATCTAAGAATGAATATCTGATCTATACAACCTCTTCCCTACCTAAAGCCTCCCTGTTCTTCTCCAATTAATTCCTCTGTTCTTTCTCTAACTCTGTCAATAAGTATTCTACCATACACTTTTCCTATCATACAAAGAAGACAAATGCCCCTATGATTACCACACACTTCTTTTTCTCATTTTCCTTTGTACAAGGGAATAATTATACCTGACTTCCAATCCTCCGGGACTCTACCTTCCTCCCAGGCAATCTGCATATCTTGCACATCCATTCTACTACTATCTCTCCCCCATGCTTCAACATTTCACCACACACTCCATCAATTCCTGGGGCTTTCCCCGATTTAACTTTCTTCATTGCTTCCACAACTTCTGTCCTACTGATTTCTTCCTGGCTTTTCACCTCCCTCCTCCTCCCAGCCATTCCCCAGCCACTTATACTCGCATTACTTCCATCCTGTTTGTTCAACAATTCCTTAAAGTGTTCTCTCCATCTGCTCACTTTTTCTCCCTTCTCCACTAGTAATCTACCATTTTTATGTTTCACTCCCCTGCTAACCTTACTTCCACCCTGTCTTACTCTCTTCACCTCTTTCCAGAACATTTTCTTACAGTCCCTCCACTTTACACTCAAATTCCTTCCAAATTCCTCATCCACTCTCTTCTTATTCTCTCTTACTAATCTTTTCACCTCTTTCTTTCTTTCTTCATATAACTCTCTCTTCCGCCTCTCAACTTCTTCCACGCCCCTATTTCTCATCCATTCATTGTATGCTTTCTTCTTTTGTGCCACAGCCTGTTTCACCTCTTCAGTCCACCACGCTGTTCCTTGCACCCCCCTCCATCTTCTCTTCCTCCCACACACCAAATCATATGCTGCACATATTTCTTCTGTAAATATCCTGCACACACCTTCCACATCCCCCATCTGCTCCAATTCATATTTGCCCAATCGTTCCTCCACTTCTCTCTTATACTCTGCCTTTTTCTCATCCTCTTGTAACCTTTCCACTCTCCTTGCAACTACTCCTTCCTCTCGTCTTTCACTTCTTCTATTCCTCCATCTTACTTGGATCCTAATTCTGGCCACCACCAAGTAGTGGTCAGAAAGTCCACTCCCCCAACCTCTATAAGCTCTTGCATCCAATACACATCTTCTCATCCTTTCATCCACACACACATATTTAATCATTGCCTTCCTTTCATTCAGTTCACCATCCACCCTTCTCATCACTCGCCATGTATACTTGTGGATCATTATATGCCTGAAGAGGGTATTGGCTATCACCAACCCCCTCCCAGCACCAATGTCCACTAATGCACTGCCATTCTCATCTGTCTCAGCAGGCACACTCCACTCACCAACTATTCCATCCACCTTCACATTCCCTACTTTACCATTCATATCACCGATCAAAAACACTCTCTCATTCCTTCCAAACTTTTCCATGCACATTTCCACATTTCTCCAGAACTCTTCTGTCACTCTGCTAGCACGATCTTGCATTGGCGCATACACGCACACAATCACCCACATTTGTATTCCAACTTTCAACTTTACCCACACAATCCTTGACCCAACTGATCCATACTGTTTTATGTTCTTCTTCCATCTTTTACTCACAACTATACATACTCCTTCCTTTGCCCTCTCATTCTTACCTACTCCTGCACATATATCCCATCCATACTCCCTTTCTCTCACACTTTCTCCTCACCATTTTGTTTCAGTTATTCCACATACATCCACTTTCGCACCCTCAAGCACCTGGACAATCTCTCTCTCTTTCACCTCATCATTCGCTCCTCTTACATTCCATGTAGCCATTACCAAGTCCTTTGTCCGGTTCTGGGTCGTCATCGTTTGGTCAGTCCTTGTCTGAGGCTTCTTATTTGTTTTTTTTAGTTAGCTGTTTTCCGGGGAGGGGCACTAACCCTCCGCCAACCCTTTTAGTCGCCTTTTACGATAAGCAGGGATACTGGGGGAGTATTCTTTAAATAAAAACCTACTTCCAAGGGGTAGTGTTGCTTCTAAATATGGATAATATTGCATGAATTCCCTATTTCGGTACAAAGGCTTCAATTTATGTTTATGTATACCTTGACTAATTATCTGACGTAGCTCATGAACTGGAAGTAAGTCAATCGTGATCTTGCCATCACCGGCATTCGAAATTCCTTGCATAAGTGCCCTGTAACGAACTCTTGTGTTGCCTAATTGGAGTAGAATTGTGTCAATGTGTTCCGTGATGATGGAGAAGTGTTGGAAAAGTGTTATGTTACCTTCCATGTCATTTATTTTATCTACACTTTCGAGAGCTATATTTTCCCCCTTTTTCAGATTTTTTACGATTGTCTTCATTGCTGAGTTATGTCCTGTGATGAATTTATCTTGGTATGTTAGTACCTGAGCTATTTTAATAAATTTGTTGTTTATTTCTTGAAGGTCTTCCTCTGTAGCCAATCCAAAAATGTTCCCAAGAACTGCACCACCCAGGTCGAACAAACCGCGCTTTTGACGAGCACGTGTGATGTTATTCTTGTCGCTCAATACCTCCGTTCCATGAGATGGGAGATCTTGGATCATGATGAGCATAGTTGACTTAGCCTGTTCTATTTTCCATTTCGCTAACTTCACTATTCCGTCCACTTCCTTCGTGTTATGTGCTTGTGAAACATAGCCTCCTATCATGAAGTCCAGGGTTCTCATGGGTCTTGCGATTTTTTTCTAGATAAGAAGGTAATTCATACAAGTAATCCAGACTTATTTCAGTAATCATGACATCTTTTACGATTGACGTCGTGGCCGTTGGAACTATGAGGCATCCTTGCCATACTATGTGTTGGGTGTCTAAGTGAGCATATCCTCTTGCTATATAGAGGAGAATCCATAGCATAAGTCCCTTCATCGTTACCCACCGACAAAAAAATCTATTTATTTTCTAATATGGTCAGGCTGTGGTCGATGATAATGATGATGTGCATTACGGTTGACTAACGTAGAACAATAACGTGACTGTTATTTCATTTATAGGAGTTTAAATCGAAATTTAAATCTCGTAAATGATGTACTGTAGATTTTATTGGAACAGTTGCACCTATGTTTGATTGTTTGGTATATGACCTTAATTTATTGTTGTAATTATTGTTGTTTTCTTGATTGGTTTCATGAGTTACGCTCGGTTGTTCGGTGGTATCCGAGGCTGAATAATTATTGGATAGTTCCCTTGAAACTCATTTTAAATGGCCAATATGAACTTGTTTCTGTTCGCCACTTGACAGTGACTTAATCAAAACTTTGTTTGCTTTTATGTTACTTACTCTGTATGGGCCCTCAAATTTGGGGGATAATTTATTGTCTTTAGTATGAATGATACCGTAAACAGTGTCTCCTAAGCTGATAGGCGAATCTCTTGCCTTTTTATTAAATGCCTCCTTCATTTCTTCCTTGGACATCGTCAGTTGTTTTTTAACTCCTTTGTGTATGTCCTGGAATTCACGTAAACAGAGTTTAGAGTAATCATCGTAATTGTTTATGGGCAGACTGTCACCTTCTAGGAGCTCATATGGTAGTTTTTTATCTGTCCCCTATATAATGAAATGTGGTGTGTCACCTATGGATTTATTTATAGATCCATTAATTGAGGCTTCTACTCTGGGAATCCAATCATCCCAGCTTGCATAATTTTCATTGAGAATATGTCGTAGCACATCTAATACTTTTTTGTTTTGTCTCTCTACTAACCCATTAGATGCTGAGTGATAGGTTAAAACGTTAACCTTTTTGATATTGTATTGTTTGCATATTTCTTATAAGATCTCAGAATTAAATTCTCCTCCATTATCACTTATTAGTACCTTTGGGGTAGTAAAGCAACATATTACATTATCTATTATTGCCTTTGCTACTGTCTCTGCTGGTTTATCTTTAACTGGTGCTAAAATTATATAACGGGAAAAATGACCCGTTGCTACGAAAAGGTATTGGATATTATTGTATGACAGTGGCATCTGGAGTAAATCAACAGCGACAACGTCCCATGGTTGATGTGGTACAGGGTAATTACCCATCGGTGCAGGTGAAATTGGGTATCCTTTGTGTTTTGCACATGATTTGCATCTGTCTATATGATTGTTTATATCTTTTCGTAATGAAGGCCAGTAATATAACAACTGGGCTTGTTTGAATGTCCTATCCTTTCCAGGATGTCCTGCATGTGGGTTATCGTGTATCGTTCGTAATACCTGGGTTATCATGTCATTAGGTACTATCAATTGGTTAGTATTTCTTTGGCGTTTTGGTTGTCCTGGGTTGATATTGTATAAATTATTATTGATTATTGTGAATTGTTCGAGTGGTACGTTTAGTTTGGGTAATTGTATGTCATCTCCACTTTCTAACTTGTATATAACTTTAGACCATATTAGATCAAGTCTTTGTGCTTTTGCGATATCATCGTGGTTTTGGTATGTCTCCTTTCAGATCTAATGCCGCGACCTGAACTGAGTTCGGGTTCCGAGATAATGCGTCGGCTAATAGATTCATTTTACCTTATATATAATGAATATGTACATTGTAGTTTTCGACTGTACATTTCCATCTTGCTCTCCTCACAGAGAGGAGTTTTTCTTTAAACATACCCACTAGCGGTTTATGGTCAGTGAATAAGTGTATTTCGTAACCATATACCAAATCTTGAAAATTTTGTAATGCAAAAACCACTGCAAATGCCTGTAGGTCTGTAGTGCAATAATTTTTCTCTGCATCTTTTATTTGTCTGCTGGCAAATGCAGTTGGTTGATTCTGTCATCTTTTATGTTGATTCTGTCCTCTTATATCTTCCTGCATCAGTACAGCCCCTAATCCTTTAACTGATGCATCTGTACATATAATAGATGATTTTGTGAAATCCGGATATGCCAAACAAGGTGCATTTGTTAGTTTAATTTTAGTTTGGTAAATGCTTGTTTTCGTCTTCTTCCCATTGGAATATAGCATTTTTTTTAAGTAGTTGGAATTGAGGAAAGGCTATATGAGAGAATTGTGGTACGAATGACCTATAGTACCCAGCTAGACCTAAAATTTGTCTAACATCGTCATTCGTAGTGGGTTCAGGAAAATCTCTCACTGCCTGTATTTTGTCATCAGTGGCGTGAATGCCATTAGAACTTAATTTGTGGCCTAAGAAATTTATTTCCTTAAAGCAAAATTTGCATTTAGAAAGCTTAATTTTTAAACCAGCATCACCAAGCTTTTGTAAGAGTAGGTCTAGTTTCTGAGATGTTCTGTGATATCTTTTGTTGCAATTATAATATGGTTAAGATAAGCAAATATTCCTTGTCCTAAAATTCCTGACAATACGTAATTCATAAGACGCTGGAATGTGCCCGGGGCTGTCCTCAGTCCAAATGGGCATCCTTCTATACTGATAGTGTCCTCTATTTGTGAAAAAGGCAGTGTATTTACGTGACTCCTGTTAAACAGGAATTTGATAATAACGACTTAGCAGATCGATGGTGGAAAATACATTATTTTCTGTAGGATGTCGCTTAGCAATGGCATGGGAAATCGGTCTGGGATTGTGTGGTTGTTTAGTTTACGATAATCTACTACCGCACGCATTTCTCCATTTCGTTTGGGCACGAAGAATAATGGGGCATTCCACGGGGAGACTGGTGGCTCAATAATTCCAAGTTTCAACATTTCATTGACATACTGGTTTGCGAGTGTACGCTGTGATTGTGGGATCCGGTAGGCCGGCATGAAAATTGGTGGTGTATTTGGGTGCACATTAATCTTGTGATTAATCAAGTTAGTACACCCTAATTGTTCTCCGGGTAATGCTACGGTGTCCCTGTGTGTTTCCAACAGGGTTAACAAATCATTTTCTTCATCAAATTCACCTGAGTGAATTAAATTCTCTTTTATGCTTTCTCTATCCGTAGATTTTATCTCACTTGTCACTGCAGGTACAACTATTTCCTTCACAGGGGCAGGACATTTTTCAATATTAACTATGCAAGTCCCCTTTTTCAACTGTACTTCCCCATTCATGTGATTAATTATGAATATCTGAGTTTGCCCTTTGTCGTTCATCAGACATAATGCGTTTTCTACTGACAATCCCTTTACATAATTCTTCTAAGACAAGAACAGTACTATTCCGTAATTTGCTCTTTATGGTAACTTTCATATAGGAATTAGGTGGTATAACTAAATCATTGGTGAGATGGGAGGGAAAAACTGATAAATCAGTACTGTTACCTGGGTTTCTAATCCTGGAGGCTGCAAGTGGTGGTGTAAGTGGATCTATACACTCATCTGTTTGTGTATGTTTGTTTAAGCTTTTAATATTACCAATTCTTTTTGGTTCTCTTTTACTAATCGGTGAGGGCTCTGATGGTATTTCCTCTATGAATTCATTGTCAAAGTCTATTCCATTCATTTGTGGGAGTAAAGTTATTTTCTCTGTTCTCATGCATCTTAAGCCCAGTATCATATGAACTTTAAGTGCTAAGTTTTCAACGATATAGAAAAATGCAGAGATTGGTCTTGTAGTCTCTGTGAAACTGATGTTTAACCGTATCATACCTTTTACTGTGATTTGTTTTTCATCTACTGTATATAAGTCTAAATCAGATTCTTCCAGAAAAGTTACTTTCTTCTTATTTCTAAAAATTCTATTTATTTCTTCTTGTGTTATTAGGTTCACTGGAGAGCCTGTGTCTAAAAATAAGGAAACGTTTTGATCCTCACATACAGCTGGTATCAAGATACACTCACTTCCCAACATGCCTCCTATGTGAATTTTAGACTTGCTTTTCTTTACGTTTGTTAGTTTTTTGTCACGACTTGGTCTTCCCCCGATTTGAACATAGACACTAATTTTTCTACTGTTTTGCAGTCACTGGTCCAGTGCCCTTGGCACCGATGATGTCTACAGAAAGGACCAAATCCTTGTGTCTTTTGTTTATCCTCTTTTGTTTTGATAAAGCATTCATTCCTAGCTTGTACTGGTTTTGCACAATAATGACATAGAATGGACCTATCCCATGACCGTGATCTAAGAGGTGACTTCCCATATTTAGTGGTGTCTGTGGCACGAGATCTGCTCAGGCAGCGCGGAAACTTATGAAACTGCCTATAGCCTGGTGTTTGTGATCGTACCCTTGACCCGGTTGGTTGTTTACTCTGCCTGCCTTCAGTTCGCAATTGATTTTGTTCTGTTTGGGGTAGTTGTAGCTGTTTTCACAGCTGATACTGTCTCAGGTACTTTCATTCTACTAGAATGTGATTGTGTTTCGATCATCCCTGCTTTGCCACACTGCATCTCTACCTCGTTCATTAAGTCTAGTAAGCACATGCCTGGGGTGTATGCGATCGTCTTGGCGATCTTAAGGGTCCTATCAGGTAATTTACACAAGGCAGCTACATAACCAATGATGTCCAGAACGAGGTATGGGGACATCTTTCCATCTCCTGTTATCCAGTTTGAGTTTTCTAAGGTAGCTAATAATGTTCTTTTGATCCTGGAGACATCAGCAGTTATTTCACTGAGCACATGATTTGTAGTGTGCTCCCTTACAAGATCTACAATCTTATGTAATTCTGGGATTATACCTGGCAAGAAGTTCATACCTCCAGAAAATTTCTTCAAAAATTCAGTTTTAAATTCATCATATGTCTTAGCCTTGAGGAGCTTATCTGACCTTAGCAAGTCTCCTGCCGGACATCTTTCCCCACTAATCCAAGAGGAAAAAATAGCAATTTTCTCTTGTTCATCTTTAACATGCCTCTTGATGAAGATCTGTTCACACTGATTGACCAATGAAATGACGTCAATACGATATTTTTCTGTGCCAGAGAATTTTGGGGCAGTTATATCCTCATGATAAACGAATAATTGATCTTGATCTGTGGTGTTCATTTTCACTGGTTGCTCTGTTAACTTGGACTTGTTTATCGTTGTGTGAGGAATAGATTTTCCCTGAATGATGAACCCTGTTAAGTATATTTTCATAGGCATGCAAGTCAGAGACAAAGTCCTTACTCACTACATCAGAGGGGGTTTGCCACTCATCATCTAGAACTGACATAATTGTTTCTTTATCTTTAGTTTGTGGTGAATTTTGTAAGATAGGTGTGTTGCCCTGGTGCTCTCCTAATTGTGTATCTGCAGTGGGCGCTAACTGTGTATCATCTGGTATTAACATGGGTGGGGGCGAAAATATTCCTGTCATATCACTTAGCTAAAAAGAATTCATGTTGCTAAGGTATGGTGTTATGAAATACGTCTTCTGTTTATGTCTTAACTAAATAGATGAGTAAATGAACTGTAATAAATTATAGACAGTGAGTGTATAAGTGTATATATAGAAATAAGTAAAGGAGTTGAATATACCTAATTTTAGCACTGAGAAGAAATGAGTAAGTATAATTCCACCCACTTGATACAGATCGGAGAGGCGTATCGAAGCAACTGTCGATCTCGGAAGATAAATGCAGAGTTGAATGAAGATCTCCTCTCGATAATTCTTGGGCTGTGTTGATGGACGATATTACTCAGGAAATTCCATGGCCTGGTGAATGTAGTAGTTAACAGTTGCAGTCACAGGTGAACCTCACCATAGAATGTCAAATTCCCACTCAATACTGTGGAAATAAATGAGTATGAGTAGGAGCTGTGTGAATAATGAGTAATGAGTAGTGGGTGAGAAGTGCCTGGTGTCAGTCACACGTTTATTGGCGTGGCATTGTCTCAGCAAACAAGCATGGCGATGTCGTCTCAGCAGATACAAATGGTGACGTCGGCTTCCCACACTGGTAGCTGTGGTGAGTAACTGAGTAGCGATGAGTAACATGAGTAAGGAAAGGTGAGTAAGATGCGTTATAAATGTGGTTCTGGTGTTTTGCCGTGTGTCTTGACCGCTGCGTCAGTGATGGAGGTAGGGGGGAGAGAGTGTTGGGGATTTTGTGCTTGTTGCTCTGGTCTTTCTTTTCCTTTACTTGCTTTGTTTTTTACTCTTCTTGCTGCTGCTTGAAGTTGCGTGAAGATTATAGAAATGTCTTGTAGACTTGTTATTTGTAGTTAATCGTAGAGCTTGTTGATCCTCACTCGTAACTCGTCATTGCTACTGTATGCTCGTAGGCTCGTGGACTCGTAGGCTTGTAGACTCTTTCTTCTTATTGTATACTCGCTTGCTTGATGGTAGAATTGTAGTAATGTACAGGCAGCTGTAGAACTGGAGCTGACAGTTTCGCCTACTTTTGTAGAAATGTTGTTTCATATTATATATATATATATATATATATATATATATATATATATATATATATATATAGCGTGCATGTGTATGTTTATAATATATATATATATATATATATATATATATATATATATATATATAGTGGTACCCAGCGTTGCTTGGTCCAAAAATGAGACTCTTCTAATACTAATTGTTGTTCTTCAATCTTTCTACTCCAGAACGATCATGCACCTCTTATACTTTTGAACAGTGATTATAAGATATCCAGAAACTTTCTCTTTCAACTTTCGCAAGGTAACGCAGGATATTTGTGTGCACTTGTTTACTATTACCAGTGACCTCAAATGACTTCGGAGGTCAACCTCACATAGTCTATGTCCGAATTGGAGGTCATGTGAGAGTCTGTGCCAAAAATTGGGCTGCTGGGTCCAGTTGTTCGAGCGTGTATTACCGGCGACCTCAAATGACCTTCAACAGGTGACCCTAAATGACCTTGTTAGTCAACCTTACATAGCCTATGTCCGAATTGGAGGGCACTTGAGTCTCCTTGCCAAAAATTGGACTGCTGAGTCCAGTCATTATGACAGGTGACATCAAATTACCTCGGAGATCAACCGCACATAGCTTATATCAAAACTGGAGGTCATGTGAGTTTCTGTGCCAGATATTAGGCTGCTGGAGTATCCGGCGTTGCCCTGGCAAAAAAAGGACGAACACTCTACAGGTGACCTCGCATGACCCGGATCTTAAATTTGACCCCCATAAAACCATCCTTGGGTCACCCTCATTCAGAATATATCTGGGTCTGTGCATGATTGAAGGAAAAACAAGAAAACAATGCAGCTTCTATATATATATATAGATAGATAGATAGATAGATAGGTAGATAGATATATGTACATATATATAGATAGATAGATAGATAGATATAGATAGATACATATATATAGATAGATAGATATAAATATATATATATATATATATATATATATATATATATATATATATATATATATATATTGTTACATAGCCTATGATTTCATCATCCTTTGTGTAATTTTAACGCACAGTTGCTGCATGTTTGATCACGAGCGTGTTCTGCCTCAGTCCCCCCCTTCTACCGTTATAGTAGAGTAAGTCGTCCTTTCTGTTATTCAGTGCGGGATTGTCGACCGTTTGTCCCCATCGCTTCATTTGCGCGTCCCTCTTACAAGTTGTGTCAGGCTCTGCCGGCCCCTATATAATGAGCTCAGTCTCTGCATCATGGCCACTTAGATCTGCTCCTCATTTTGTTCACATCTCTGTCCTCCCTGTACAATTATTATTATTGTGAGTGCTCAAGAAATCTCCAACCATCTAGCAGCTGTGTGTAATTTGAGTATAACTGTTGTTGCATTTTTTTCTTGTACTGTATAGCATAAGTTTAATTTGTGGGCTTAGTGAAGTTTTTGTAATTCATGTATGGATCTTTATGTCAGTCATTTTTGATAATAGTTCGTATCTGTAATTATTTATCTGGCATTCACTGAGTATTATCTGGTATCTCATTTCATCAGGGCTGACTTAGATAAATTTACTCTTGCTAATTTCGTGTTAATAGAGGCTATTGCAGTTAACCATATATTTAACCTGTTTATTTGCCATTACATTATCCTTATGAGTCCTGAATGTTTTGTTGTTAATTTAAGCATTAAACTTTAACTTGTAATTTTACCTAACTCTTTTGTTTTGAACCTGGAACTTTACGGGACAGTAGTGACTCTTCGTATTCTCACTTAAAGTGTACATTATCTTTCTCTGTTCCGTAACATAAATTTGGCGACCTCATATCAGGATATTCAGGATATTATCATAAGGATATTGCTTGATATTTTGTGACTGTGATATATTCATGATGGCTACTATTTCTACACTTGATGAAGCCAAAGATTTTTTGTCAAATGTGCAAACAGTGTGTGATATAGAAAACAGAACAAAGAATGAACTTAAGCTTGTTGCTCAACAATTGGGAATTGCAGTTCACTCTCATCATTCTAAAGATCAAATTGTTGGCATGATTAATAAAAGCTTGTTTAATGTAACTCCTCCAAATGAGCAAACGCAGATTGAATTAGCTAAGTTACAGCTAGCCCTGCAGGAGGCTCGTGTGAAGGAAGCTGAATTTCAAGCATGTGCTAAGGAGGCTGATGTTAAGGAGGCAAATGCTCGTATTGAAGAGGCACAGGTACAGGCTCAGGCACAAATTGAACTTGCCAGGATTCAGGCAGACCATGAGTATCGCATGAAACAAGGTGGAACTGGATCATCTTGCTCTGATGATTTTGATGTGGCTAAAAATGTTAAACTTGTCCCTCCTTTTAATGAATCTGATTTAACAAAGTATTTTCAGTTGTTTGAGAGGGTAGCTACAGGTTTTAATTGGCCTAAGGAGTATTGGCCAGTACTCCTTCAAACTGTTCTCACCGGTAAAGCTCAAGTAACTTATGCATCTTTGCCTCAGGATCAGTCTGATAATTATGATGTAGTTAAGAGCTTGATTCTTAAGGCCTATGAGCTTGTTCCTGAAGCCTATAGAGTAAAATTTAGGACAACTTACAAGCAAGATAAGCAATCCCATGTTGAGTATGCAAAAATCAAAGAAGATCTGTTAGAGCAGTGGTTAAATTCTAAGAATGTGGATTCTGATTTTGGTAAATTTAAGCAGATGATTTTGCTGGAGGATTTCAAAAGGTGTATTAGTAAAGATGTAAGCCTATATCTTGATGAGAAAAGAATAGATAATTTGTCTGATGCTGCAGTTTTAGCTGATGAGTATGTTCTCACTCACAAGAGATATTCTAGAGAAAAAGGGAAAGCTGAGAGTAAGTACGTTGCCTCTACTCAGAGTACAGGTAACAGGAAAGAGAATAAGGATGATGTTTCTCATGAAGTAAATACCAGCTTCACCTCTAGATTTCAGAAAAGTAAATGTACTTATTGTAGTAAGCTTGGTCATACTACGGAGAGATGTTTCAGGAGACAGCGTGATGTGAACAAAAAGGAGTCTTTAAATATTCAGTCAATTGGTCTAGTGTCCACTCTTGAGAGTTCCCAGAATTCTTTAACTGAGTTAACTGAACCTGCTTTGAGGGGTAACTTAAATTCTCATGATGGAGCTCCTCCTTTGAGCAGTAACGTGGGTGACACTCTCAAGAGTTCATGTGCTAATTTCCTGTCTGATGGTTTTGTCAGTCCTCTGGACAGTAATGACAGGAAGTCAGTTCAAATATATCGTGATACAGGTGCTTGCCAATCCCTTATGCTGACCAGTGTTCTAGGCTCTAATTTTAATTCCTCTGATGAAACTGTAATCTTACAAGGTGTTGGGAATAATTACTTCTCTGTCCCCCTGTGCAGAGTGAATTTAGAGTCTGGTTTTGTTAATGGTTCCGTTATGGTTGGGTTGGTTGAGACACTCCCAATGTCAGGTGTAACTTTCTTACTTGGAAATGATATTGGTGGAAGTCAAGTGTGTCCAGCTCCTCAGTTGTCTAGTGAGCCAGTGGCTGTGTCCCGGGATTGTGATGTCCCTGATGTGTTCCCTGCATGTGCTGTCACTAGGGCTAAGTCTAAAGTTACTGGTGATTTAGAGGATAATGATGATGATGATGTTATCCTAGCTGACACTTTTCTTGCTAATTTGGACCACTCACCAGATGAGGCAGTACCCCGTAGTGTTGATAACTTGTCTCGTCAAGAGTTGGTTGAGTTGCAGGTTGCTGACCCTGAGTTGAAAGGTCTAGCTAACTCTGCTTGCAGTGAGGAAGAGTCAGCCGGTGCTTCTACTTGTTATTATGTAAAGTCAGGAGTACTTATGAGGAAGTGGAGACCCCCAACAGCATCAGCCGACTGTGAATGGGAGGTTGTACATCAAGTTGTCATCCCTCGTGTTTGTAGGCAGGATATCATTAGAGTGGCTCATGATTCCAGTTTGGCAGGACACCTTGGAGTGAGGAAGACTGTGGCATGCATTTTGAAACACTTCTACTGGCCAGGTATCTTCAGGGATGTTTCCTGGTATTGTAAGTCTTGTCACACCTGTCAAGTTGTGGGGAAGTGTAATCAGACCGAAAAGGTTGCACCTCTAGTTCCCATTCCTCCTTTTGAGGCGCCTTTCACCCGTGTGTTGGTGGATATTGTGGGCCCTCTTCCTAAGACTTCTTCAGGATTTTTCTTATGTGTTGACCATGATTGATATGGCTACTCGTTATCCTGAAGCCATTCCACTTAGAAACATCTCAGCAAAGAACGTGGTTAAGGAAATGCTAGGGTTCTTCACAAAGTTTGGTCTGCCCAAGGAGGTACAGTCAGACCGGGGAAGTAATTTCATGTCAAACGTTTTCAAGCAGTCTCTGAAAGAGTTGGGCATCACCCAGATCACGTCTTCAGCTTACCATCCCCAGACCCAAGGAGCGTTGGAGAGATATCATCAAACACTCAAATTGATGCTCAAGAAATACTGTTTGGAACATCAGAAAGACTGGGATAAAGGTCTTCCATTCGTTGTGTTTGCTGCAAGAGAATCTCCAATTGAATCACTGGGCTTCTCACCTTTTGAACTACTGTTTGGCCATGAAGTAAGAGGACCCCTTAAGCTACTCAAGGAATGCTGGCTGTCGGAGGAAGATGACGTCAACCTGCTGGAGTATGTGATGAATTTCAAAGAACGGCTGTCCACTGCTTTACAGCTGGCGAGAGAGAATTTAGGAGCTGCTCAGGAGAAGATGAAGACTTGGTATGATAAGAAGTCCAGGTTACGCCACTTTCAGCCAGGAGATCAGGTTTTGATTCTGCTACCAGTTCATGGGCAACCTCTTCAAGCCAAGTTTAGTGGCCCTTATTTCGTGGAGAAGAAACTCAGTGATGTCAACTATGTCATCGCCACACCAGATCATAGAAAGAGCAAGCAACTTTGTCACATCAACATGCTAAAATTATATCACAGGCGGGACGAAAATAATCCAGTCTGCACTGTAGCTGTTCCACCCGAGTCTGCAAGTGAAGCTCTCCCATGCAGTATGTGCCTGAGTGATAGTTTGGGGAAGAATCCTGATATCATGAATGATCTCCAGACTAAGCTTTCTCATCTACCACCCAAGGAAAGGCAGGAGTTTTCGGCATTACTGCAGGAGTACCCGCAAGTGTTCCGTGCCACTCCAGGAAGAACCACTGTGTTGATGCATGATGTCGATGTTGGAGACGCAAAGCCAATTAAATTGCCTCCTTACCGTGTGAACCCAGTGAAAGTTCCTCTCATCCAGAAGGAGCTTGGCTACCTGTTGGACCACAAGATGATTGAGCCCTGTCAGAGCGAGTGGAGTTCTCCTGTCACTCTGGTCCCTAAGCCAGGTGGGTCACAGCGGCTTTGCATTGACTACAGACGTGTTAATCAGATAACTAAAACAGACACTTACCCTCTCCCTCGCGTGGAAGATTGCATAGACAAGATCGGAAAGGCTAGGTACATAAGTAAGTTTGATTTGTTAAAGGGATACTGGCAAGTACCTATGACTGAACGTGCTAGGGAGATCTCATGTTTTGTAACATTAGGAAAGACCTTTGCATGGTCTGTAATGCCTTATACAGATTGTTTTAGAGTAATAAGAAATTTCCTTTGTAAATTTCTTTTTTCTTTGTGGGGAGGTGTTACATAGCCTATGATTTCATCATCCTTTGTGTAATTTTAACGCACAGTTGCTGCATGTTTGATCACGAGCGTGTTCTGCCTCAGTCCCCCCCTTCTACCGTTATAGTAGAGTAAGTCGTCCTTTCTGTTATTCAGTGCGGGATTGTCGACCGTTTGTCCCCATCGCTTCATTTGCGCGTCCCTCTTACAAGTTGTGTCAGGCTCTGCCGGCCCCTATATAATGAGCTCAGTCTCTGCATCATGGCCACTTAGATCTGCTCCTCATTTTGTTCACATCTCTGTCCTCCCCTGTACAATTATTATTATTGTGAGTGCTCAAGAAATCTCCAACCATCTAGCAGCTGTGTGTAATTTGAGTATAACTGTTGTTGCATTTTTTTCTTGTACTGTATAGCATAAGTTTAATTTGTGGGCTTAGTGAAGTTTTTGTAATTCATGTATGGATCTTTATGTCAGTCATTTTTGATAATAGTTCGTATCTGTAATTATTTATCTGGCATTCACTGAGTATTATCTGGTATCTCATTTCATCAGGGCTGACTTAGATAAATTTACTCTTGCTAATTTCGTGTTAATAGAGGCTATTGCAGTTAACCATATATTTAACCTGTTTAATTGCCATTACATTATCCTTATGAGTCCTGAATGTTTTGTTGTTAATTTAAGCATTAAACTTTAACTTGTAATTTTACCTAACTCTTTTGTTTTGAACCTGGAACTTTACGGGACAGTAGTGACTCTTCGTATTCTCACTTAAAGTGTACATTATCTTTCTCTGTTCCGTAACAATATATATATATATATATATATCATCATCATCATCATCATCATCATCAGCCATTGAGGTCCACTGCAAGACCGGCCTATTCCTTCCAAAGCAGGGACGATACGGCCAATGTATCTCTACCGAGTGGCTTAGGCTGTCTGGTAGAGACTGTATGTAGGGTGAGAAGTGCTTGTGAGTGTGATTGTAGTGTTGTAGTGGCTTTGGATGTGTGAGTAGTCTGTGAACCAAGAATAATCGGCCCGCCTTAAGCCGATTGGGTGCAAGCATACTAGTATGTGACACTGGTTCAATCACAGCACCCCTTGTGTCCGCCAAGTAGCAAGTGGCTTGGTGAACGCTTCCCAAAGTTTTTACAACTCTGGCATGAGGCGAACTTGCGCTCATCAGCGTGCGAAATGCGCACTCTCTCTCTCTCTCTCTCTCTCTCTCTCTCTCTCTCTCTCTCTCTATATATATATATATATGAAGCTTCTGTGGTAGTGGTAAAATGTGTATTTTCATACACTGAAGAATGAGGGTTATTAATTTGTCTTTTTACGTACGGGAAAAAGTTGGCTACATTATTTAAGAAACCATAAACCTTCCCATAAAGCCATGGCGGAATACTGGCACATCAGATTTTATGCACAAGGCAGGTGGTAACAAGTTTACAAATAAGAACTACATCCTCGTACTGGAGAGGTTAAGAACACTGTCTGATAATCCATACTTGGCCCACTGCAGGATTGGATCTCTTCTTTCAAGGGAGAATGAAAGTTGAAATTAACCTTCCCAATGCTGGCGATGTACGAATGGATAAATTAACAGTATAGATGTCATAAATACTGCTGCATTATTCTTTCTTTGTCTAGATTACCAGAACAGAGGTGTGGCGGAGTAAACACAGACGACTGAGCTCTGGATCGGTGGTGGTGGAGGTGGTGGGCAGCTTTCTGGGTCAGGGGCTGTTTGATGGCCACTCATCCAGTCGGTCTAACTACATCCTGGTGGGGTCTTGGCTCATGTTTGGTTTGGTGGTGGGCACGGCATATCGTGGCAGCCTCATCGCTTCTCTCAGTCTTCCAAGGCAGTCCCCAATACCTCAAACTGCTGAGGAGCTGATCAAAGCAGTGGAAAGGTGAGGAGTGTTTAGGGCTGTGGTGTTGTATGAGGGCATGCAGGATAATTCTGGTGAGCGATGGAGTAAATGCAGATAAACAGTTTCTGTTATTTAGTTTGCAGCAAAACTATTTCTATCTATGCATCAATCTCTCTATCTGTCTGTCAATATATCAATCTATATGTCTAATTATCTATATATGTATATGTATCTCTCTATCTCTATAATAAATAAATAAATATATATATATATATATATATATATATATATATATATATATATATGTATGTATATATCTATATCTATCTATCTATAATATATACATACATATATACATACATATATATATATATATATATATATATATATATATATATATATATATATATATATATATATATATATATATATATATATATATATATATATATATATATATATATATATATATATATATATATATATATATATATATATAGGGAAGAAGACATCTGTGTAGCATGTGAATGTAGGGAAGAGTAAAATGATGGTCTTTGAGAGAGGTGAAGTCAGTGAATGTACAGCGAGGTTGGATGGTGAGGAATTGGAAAATATGAGTACGTTCAAGTACTTGGGTAGTATGATGAGTAAGGATGGAGGTTTGGAGGGTGAAGTGCTTGAAAGGGTGCAGCAGGGAAGAGGGGTTGATGGTTCTTTGAAAGCAGTGATAAGAAACAGGGAAGTGAGCATGGAAGTGAAAAAGTTACTACATGACAGTATTGTGATACCAACTCTAACGTACGGAAGTGAAGCTTGGACGTGGTTGGAAGGACACAAGTCAAGAGTGAGAGCAGTGGAAATGAGTTATTTAAGAGGAGCCTGTGGAGTCACATGGAGAGATAGGCTGACGAATGAGGATATAAAGGAACGTTGTGGTGTTGATATGGATGTGATAGGGAGCGTTATGAGGAACACATTGAGGTGGTTTGGTCATGTGGAGAGGATGGAGGGTGAAAGACTGACGAAGAGAGTGTATGTGAGTGAGGTGGAGGGGGGAAGAGGGAGGGGGAGGCCGAGGATGAGATGGAGGGATGGGGTGGAGAGGTATATGAGAGAGGGGGTGTGAGTTGGGAGCAGGGCAGTGAAATGGCGCGGGACAGGGCGACTTGGAGGCGATTTGTTTGTGGCCACCCCAAACGGGATTGAGGCGTATGGCAATATATATATATATATATATATATATATATATATATATATATATATATATATATATATATATATATATATATATATATATATATATATATATATATATATATGTGTGTGTGTGTGTGTGTGTGTGTTACAGTGATTTTGAGTAACGTCCAAATGAAGTGGAGGAATAGAAGAAACGAAGGACAGGAGGAAGTGTTTCCTACAAGGAGGGTAGAAAGGTTACAAGAGGATGGAAGAAAATCAGAGTTTAAGAAAGAAGTGGAGGAGCGATTGGGTAATTATGATTTGGAGCAGATGGGGGATGTGGAAGGTGTGTGAAAGATATTCCCAGAAGACATCTGTGTAGCATGTGATGTGGTGTGTCGGGTGAAGAGAAAACGAAACGGGGCGCAAGGAACAGCATGGTGAAATGAAGAGGTGAGACAAGCTGTGGCACAAAAGAATAAGGCATATAGTGAGTGGACGGGAAGTAGGGGTGTGGAGGATTTTGATAGACGGAAGAGTTATATAGAGAGAGAAAGAGAGAGGTGGAAATATTAGAAACAGGGAGTAAGAAGAGAATGGATGAGGAATTTGGAACTTGAGTGTAAAGAGAAGGTAATATAAGAAAATGTTCTGGCAAGAGGTGAAGAGAGCCAGGCTGTTAAAGAAGTTTGTCAGGGAAGTGAAAGATAAAAATGGTAGATTACTGTTGGAGAAGGGAGAAAAAGTGAGGAGATGGAGAGAACACTTTTGCCCCCTGCATCCCGGCAGATTTTTCATCAATGACACCCCCCCCCCCAATCCCGGGAGATTTTGGATATTTTTTTTTTTCTCTCAAACCTCTGTTTTTTATTAGAAACATTGGAAAATACCAAAAAAAAGTGCTCACCTAAGCTTACAAATGCTCTGTACAAGCCTTGGTGGCCGCAGTTGGCAGCACCTAGGAATAATCTCAAGGTCATGAGTTCGACTCTCAATCAAAGGCATTACTTTGAGTCATTACTTGATAAAGTATTGTAAATACTTTGTGTATATATTATGTAACAAGAGTAGCCACTGTTGGTGGAAATAAACTTATTATTATTATTATTATTATTATTATTATTATTATTACTGTACAGGTGACCCTCCCCACACCTGGTACTGTCTTCTCTGGAGCCACGCTGCTGCTCTCATGTTTTCTATCGTAAGGGTAACTATTCCAAACCACTCAGTATAGGTAGATATTTGTTCATTCAGTATGAATTTATATGTAGTACAAGAATATATTGGTTTTTACACAAAAATATAGACAATATAACCGTTGTTTCACTCACCAAACACATAAATACAGTATCGCCAATTTCTTGTACCAGTGACTCACTGTACTATTGTTTCAACTTACATTCTATTTTTCAACTTACATAATTCTTTTCCACAAACATTATACCGATTTCCACCTCATATAACTGTTATCACATATTTTTACAGGCCTTACTACTATAGTGAGCGTCTTATATCGCAAGCATACACGGTATCAGAAATGTACTAAGGTGTGGTATTCACTGAAACACGGCTCCACAGACAATCCAACCTTGCATTCAACACAATCGTACCTCCTGTCATTTCTCTGAGTGGTTGGTCTTACTTTAGAGTGACTGTATACGTGACAGTGGCGCTGGGGTCTAGGACAGTTCGGTTGAGGGATGATGCTAGGGAAGTGGCGTCCGGTTAGGCGTAGGGGAGTCAGGCCAGCAGTGGCAGGGCTGGGGCGGTGGTGTGGGCCTGCCCTCTGCATATTTCGAGATTATTTTCCAGGACAGCTCTCTCACAAACCCCTCGAAAGTCTCTGAGGCACCTGTACCCAAGGCATTAGGGTAGTGGGCGTTGAGGACCATAATGTCCAACAAGTGGAAAAATAGCTTTTTGTACCACTTCAACGTAGTCTTGGCACATTCCACACTGGAAATCATGGAGTCAGATTGGTCAACCTCCCTCATGTTAACACTGTAGTCATTTACTGGCTCCCGTTTCCAGACGCGGAGCCTCCTTTCACTGCAGTAATCCAAAGAGTCGGTGCAGTGCATCAGGGGGCACTGTACCATCGACAGGAGGAAAACTTCCCTGTTGTGGTTCCATATGGTGGCGAGGATGTTATTAGCATGGAGAAAAAAAGTAATTCCTGTCAAGTTTCCTTCTAACCTTGATCATATGCTGACAGTTTTTCTTGACTGTGCTGCAGACCTCAGTGTCACGAAGGTGGAGGTACCGAGCAAGAAGGGGCCTAGTGAACCAGTTGTCAAGGTACAGCATGTGACCACGATGAAGGTACTCCTCAATCATGGTCTTCACCACAGCCCCTGAGAGTCCAATACTCCGATCGTCTGTTATGTCTGTCTGTGTGTCGGTGTACAAGACTATGTTTTGCACATAACTAGTCTTACAGTCACACATAACGAAGATCTTGAACCCAAAACACGTGACTCTCGTTTATGACCAGGTCTCTGTAAGGATAGAAGGATGAGTGGAACTTTTCCTGCAGGTGATCAGAAACCATCCTTATTCTCATAATTCGAACGGTGTTACAAGCATTAGCAAGGTTGTCGGCATCATAAAAGTGGAGGCGTCTCAGAATTTGCTGAAATCTATTCTGACCATCACCTTCATTACCCTCCCAAAGAAAGGTGTGTTTATCATAGGGTCCATAGACCAGTATGTCGGAATTTGTCACTTCCTCACAATGCCCATCAAGAGAACCAGGGCAAAAAAGATGAACATCATACCTGTGGTTACTGGGTAGTCACACTGTTGGGAGTGTCTGCGTGTTGTACCTTCACGCTTGCTTTGGTGGCTCTTGCTGCTAACAAATGTGTTTGTTTGTTCCAATATCTGATCCACAATCTCCTTGCTAAAGCATTAGTGGAAGAAATCCACCCTGGTGGAGCCTGCATAGAGGTCAGGTGTGGTACAGCCAGTCCGTCACTCCTCTGTGAAGCAGTGAATGTTGGGAGTGAAATCACTCCGATCTTCCAAGTCCCATGACACACTGCCGTCTCCAGCCTCGTCCCCATCATCGTCTTCGTCGGGGTTGGGAGCAGAGGGTGGTGGGGGTGGTTGGGGAGGTGGAAAGCAGCGCCCTTCCCCACTCATGCTCCTCTTCCCTCTCCCTTTTCCCTTCCCCTTTCCCTTCCCTTTCTTCCTTTCCCAACATCATGGGGCTGTAGAGAGGAAGTGCGGGAAGCTTGTGGGGTGAAACAGGTGCTGGTGAGCAGCTGCTCCCCCCCTGCTCACCCCCCCGGTGCACCACATGCTCGCCCGGGAGCTGGCTCCCGACCACCACCACCACCACCACCACCACTTTCCCTTTCACTCGTGCCTGCCCCACCACTCATACCTTACCCAGACAAAGCAATAGTTCCATACCTTATCTTTCTTTTCACTGCCCCTTCAGCTCCCCACGGCGAAATCATCTCCCCCCCCCAACCATGAGTGAACACCACGATCTATTGCTTCGTCCTCGTCCTCATGAAACCCTTCATCCACAGGTTGAAGAGCAGTGCATGCCTGTGGTTGGGGTCCAGGAAGGCCTTTGCTAGTCCTGCGGTATGTTACATACCGCACCTTCCTTGGAGACAGTACCTCCTCATCACTGCTGTTCGTTAATTCCTCCGGCATCACGTAAGCCTTGTCCTCCACATCATCATCGACTGGGGAATCGCTGTCGCCTGTGAAGGCATCAAGGGCGGCTTGAATTTCGTCATTGGAGAGACCGCAGAACACCTTGTCTTTACTGGCCCACTGCTAACAGGTGACTGACGTGGGTCACGCGGTGTCAGGGAGTGTCCCCACCTGGAGGTGGGGAGAGGAAGGTCTCCCGCGTAGGCCTACCAAAAATCACCCTCGAAACTTGAAAAATGTGCAAATGATGGACCTCACAATAGCAGAATGTATCGGTGCGTCGACGGCTGTCAGAGTGAAAAAACGTGCTGATGTACCCATACATTGATGTGACATGGCAGGTTAAGAAATTGATGAATATAGAGAAAGAAAGTAATGCGACTATAAGTGGCAGGGGAATGGCTGGGAGAATAAAGGATGTGAGAAGAGAGGAAGAAATCAGTAAGACAGACGTCGTGGAACCAATGAAGAAAGTCAAAATGGGGAAAGCCCCAGGAATTAATGAAGTGTGTGGTGAAATGTTGAAGCATGGGGGAGGGAGAATAGTAGAACGGATGTAGATGTGCAACTTGGCCTGAAGTCTCATTGGATTGGAAGTCAGGTATAATGATTCCTCTGTACAAAGGAGAAGGGAAGAAAAGAAGTGTGTGGTAATCATATGGCCATTTTTCTTCTTAGTGTAATAGGAAAACTATGTGGTAGGATACCAAGTGACAGTGTTAAGGAAATAACAGAGAATAAGTTGGAGAAGAACAGGGAGGATTTAGGAAAGGAAGAGGTTGTGTAGATCAGATACTCATTCTTAGATCTTTAGTAGAAAAGTTTCTAGAGAGGGGAAAGAAGTTGTATTCGTCCTTCATGGATTTGGAGAAAGCATAGGGCAGGGTGGATAGACAAGGATTGTGGAAATTATTAAGAATATATGGAGTATATGGGAAGTTGCTGAATGCTGTGAAGAGTATTTATGAGGGTGCTATGGCTGCAGTGCGTGTGGACAGTGAAATGACTGAATTTTTCTTTTTGAAGGATGGATTAAAACGGGGATGTGTCATGTCTCCATGGTTATTTAATCTGTATGAGGATGGATTACTAAAAGAGATCCAAGGTAGGGCAGTGGATGTTGAAGCGGCCCTAATGAGAGAGGGCAGTGTTTGGAAACTCACTGTACTGTTGTTTGCATATTATACTGTTTTGTTAAGTGAAGATGAACTGGAGCTGCAAGGCTTGGAGAATGAGTTTGGGAGAATGTATAAGAAACGACATCTAAAGGTGAATTTAGGGAAGACTAAAGTTATTGTCTTCGAAAAAAATGAAGTCATTGACTGTAAAGTGAGGTTGGATGAGGAGGAAATGGAAAATGTGAGTGTGTTTAAGTACTTGGATAGTGTGATGAGTAAGGATGGAAGTTTAGAGGGTGAAATGCTTACAAGGGTACGACAAGGAAGAAAGGTGACTGGTTCTTTGAAAACAGTGACAAGAAACATGGAAGTGAGCATGGAAATAAAAAACGTTTAATGCATGGAAGTGAAACTTGGACCTTGTTGGAGGGACGCAAGAGTGGACGCAGTGGAAATGAGTTATTTGAAAGGATTATGTGGAGTCACTTGGGGGGACAGACTGACAAATGAAGGAGTGTTGTTGTGTGGAGGGATGTGATAGGAAGCATTAGAAGAAACACATTGAGGTGGTTTGGCCATGTGGAGAGGATGGAGAGCTAGAGACTGACGGGGGGAGTGTATGTGAGAGAAGTGGAGGGGGGGACGTGGGAGAGGGAGGCCAAAGATGAGATGGAGGGATGGAGTGGAGAGGTATATGAGAGAAGGGGGATGAGCTGGGAGCAGAGCGCAACGTGGAGGCGATTTGTTTGTGGCCACCCCATACGGGATTACGGCGTCCAGCAATAGATAAATAGAATTTGTTTAACCAGTGATTTCTTGAAGTTGCTATCCAGTTCGTGAAATGAGAGAGGTGGGATGGGTTAAATTAGTCTAGGTGAGTTTAGGCTGCAGTTAGGTTAAGCTGGGATGATCTAGGTTAAGCTTAGCTTTGGTTAAGACATTTGCGCCCAGTGTGCTCAGTATAGGACGGAAGTGGGCGTTTTCAAAAGTTATTAAAGAAGGAAACCCCTGGGTAGGGACATACGAGCTTCGTGACGATGAGCCGACTGGCAGAGATCAGTACCCGTGGTACATTCCAACACAGTCCCTCACACAGGAACCTTGAGGCCAAATGGGTTAAGCTAGGTTAGTCAGCTTAGGTTAGAATAATATAGTTTAACGCTTAACATTACTTAGTGTTCAATTAAATTAACCTAACCTATCCCAACTAACCTAGAAAGCTAATCATATATTTAACCTAACTGCAGCCCAAATTAACCAAAAGTAATCCAACCAAATTCACACTGACTTCACGAACTGACTAGAGATTTCATGAAATAACTGGTTACACAAATTCAGTGTAACAGATTTATTATACATTACACATACATATACAGTATATGTACATACATGTAACTGTATAATATCTATTTATCTATCTATCTATATAGATAGATTTATTATACATTACACATACATACATGTAAATGTATAATATCTATCTATCTATCTATCTATATATATATCTATCTATCTATCTATCTATATATATATATATATATATATATATATATATATATATATATATATATATACATATATATATATATATATATATATATATATATATATATATCTATCTATCTATCTATCTATATATATATATATGGTGTGGCCACAAACGAATCCCGTCCACGTCACCCTGTCCCCCGCCATTTCACTGCCCTGCTCCCAATTCACCCCCCCCCCTCTCTCATATACCTCTCCACTCCATCCCTCCATCTCATCCTTAACCTTACCCTCCCTCTCTCCCCCTCCACCTCACTCACATACACTGTCCTCTTCAGTTCCTCACTCTCCATCCTCTCCACATGACCAAATCACCTCAGTATGTTTCTCCTAATGCTTCCTGTCATATCCACATCCACACCACAACGCTCCTTCACATCCTCATTTGGCAGTCTGTCTCTCCACGTGACTCCACAGGTTCCTCTCAAATAACTCATTTCCACTGCTCTCACTCTTGACTTCTGTCCCTCCAACAACGTTCAAGCTTTACTTCCATACGTTAAAGTTGGTATCACAATACTGCCGTGTAATAACTTTTTGACTTCCATGCTCACTTCCCTGTTTCTTATCACTGCCTTCAAGGAACCAGTAATCCTTCTTCCTTGTTGTACCCTATCAAGCACTTCACCCTCCAAACTTCCATCCTTACCCATCACACTTCCCAAGAACTTAAACATACATTTTCCATTAACAAATGTAATGCATTATTAATGTGTATAGAAGGATGACTCCCCCGAGCTAGACCTAGAAAGATTATATAGCCCTGCTAGGGTTAAATGGGAGCACGACCCCTTCCAGCCTAGGCAGCTACCCAGGCGCGGTGCGAACTCTTGACCTCGTGATCTAGGGCCACCCGCTTTACCAGTGAGCTACCCATCTCCCCATTTAAAGGATCCACACACTCAATATAGGGACGAACTCCACACACGTTTTCTAAAGCTCTTGTTCGCTCCACCTTTACATCACTTTGACTCCTTTAAATGTGTATTTTAGTCTCTAAATGTCCAGGATTTTTATTAATAAATTAGATAATGTGAGGATTCGAACCAGTGCTTGAAAATGCGTGAGTACAGCATCTTATCAACTGAGCCACCTAGGCATCCATATATATATATATATATATATATATATATATATATATATATATATATATATATATATATATATATATATATATATATATATATTTACCAGGCAAAGGGACCAATTGCTGATGCCATATTCATTGCTCGACAGCTTCACGAAAAATATATAGGAAAGAATAGCAAACTGTACTTCGTTTTTGTTGATTTGGAGATGGCCTTTGACAGAGTCCCTTGAGAGATTACTGGTCATTGTGGAACTTTAAGCCCTCTCACGTGACCTCAGAAATTGACTCCCGTGAGAGATGTTGTATGCTGATGATTTGGTGTTGACTGAAGAGAATGAAAGGGAGACGTAGAAAAGATTTCGGATGTGGAGAGTTGGTATGGGGTACAAGAGTTTAAGAGTAAATGCAGATAAAACAGAAGTGATGGTGTCTAAGGCAGGTGATGGTACTGTCAAGGAAGAGGGAGTGTGGGCATGTGCCATTTGTCACAAGGGCGTATGAAGTAACTCCATCTTCCCTAGTGTCTGTGAATATGGGGCACATAAGAGTTACAGTGGTATTAGAGGTAGACTGCGGGGTAATGCTGATTTCATGTGAGTGGGGTGTCAAGGAGGTGGAGATTGTCAGGGATGAAAGGACTGAACTTGCTGGTGAGTCTCTTGAGTGTGTGGAAGAGCTTTGTTATTTGTTTGACATGTTATGTGTTGAAGGTGGGGCTGGAGTTAGCTCTCTGGCTACAGTCAGGAGCGGTTAGAAGATGTTCAGGAAGCTGTTGCCGCTCCTGACACTGAGAGGGCTCTCTCTCCCTGCTAATCTTTGTATGCAGCACCTGTTAGGAATGTAATGTTCTAAAGTAGTGAGACCTGGGCAGTAAAGCAAGAGGATACTCACATTCTTAAACATACAGAAATGACAATGATAAGGTGGATGTGCAGTGCGTCCCAAACTGTGAGGTCTGGGGGGACTAGGTTTATGATGGAAGAGTCGAGGGGTAGGATGGGACTGGAGTGTATTGGTGTTGTGATGAGAAGAGGTAGATTGAGGTGGTTTCTGCATGTGGAGAGGATGCGGGATGAAAACTGGGTGAAGAAAGTGTGAATTGATAATGTTGGGGGTTGGGTTGAGAGAGGTAGTCTTAAAAAGACCTAGGATGAGGTCACTGAGAAGCTGCAAGATATCGAGTATCAGGGAAAGCCGCCATCAGGTGACGAAGGCCAAAGCATGCAAGCATGCTGGAGTCTTCAAAAATGAAACAATACAAATATATACTGGTATATGTAAATATTTTTGTGTATACAGTATATATATATATATATATATATATATATATATATATATATATATATATATATATATATATATATATATATATATATATATATATATATATATATATATATTTAAGCCCCCGGAATCCTGGCTCTATCTAATACGCCAAAAACATTAACCACGTTCTGTAGCTTCACATTCACGTATCTGATAGGGTCAATCAAGACGGTGTCACGGTGCCAAATCCCTGATCATGCCCTTCTCCTCACAATATTCTTCCAGTCAGCTCGATCTCTTGTCAGTCTCCTAGCCTCACTGACTTTCAAACCTCTCTTCCTCATACGTCATCCACCATATTTCTCCACCTTCTCCTTGGCCTACCTCGCCTGCTCTCTCCTTCAAATTCGCTCAGATATACCTTTTTCACCACTCAGTTGTTATCCATTCTCTCCAAATGACCATGCCATCTCAGTACACTCTCTTCGATTCTGGTGGCCACAAACTTTATTATTCTACATCTTTCACGATTCACATTATTTCATATCCTATCCACTCTCTGTACTCCACAGACATTTATCAGCGGTTTCATCTCGAATGCTCCCACTCTTGACTTATCATTTTCATGCCACACCATAGTCTCACATCCGTATGTTAAAGTTGACACTAACACTCCTTCACACAAGCTCATGCAGCTGCAACACTCACGCTTCTGTTTCTTATCAAGGCCTTCATAACACCAGCTACTTTCCTTCCTTGTATCACTCTACTTTTCACTTCTTTTGCACATTTTCCTCTTTTTTTTTTCTATCACTTTACCCAGTTATTTGAACTCTCTCACCAATTCCAGTCTCTCTCCATTCATGGTAACATCGCACTGGGAGTCAACTTCTCTCTCAATAACCATCGCTTTACTCATATCTACATTTACTCTCAAGGCACGACACTCACAGACATTAGCAAAACTCTGCACTAGTCTACCAACTTCTTGTCCGGTATTTGCAAGTAGTCCTGCATCATCAGCATACAACAAATTTGAGATATTCCATCCATCACTATTCGTTACGAACGCCATCCCCCTCTCCATTACTCGTGTTTTTACTTCTCTTATCACCCCATCCATATATATATATATTGAACAACCATAGAGACAGCACACAACCTAGATGCATGCCCACACCGATCATGAACCATTCACTCAGATGACCATTAATCCTTAAACATGCTTCACTACCATTACAAAAACTCTTGACGGCACCAAGCAACTTACCATCTACACTGTACATACGCAAAACCTTCCACAATCCTTCTCTGTCTACTTTGTCATATGCTTTTTCCAGATCCATGAATGCCAAAAACATATTATAGTCCTTCCATGGGTATTCCCTGACTAGCCACTGTCACGTACAGACCTCTGGCCCATCTCTCTCCTGCACTGGACTCTGCCACAGGTATAAAGGGAGATTTTTGCAGGTTTTTCCCACTTTTGTCACCTTTAGAACAGTCTCTTCTACTGAATGAGAATTGAGTTTTCCATATTTTTACTGGGACTCTGTCTCAGAAGGGCAGACTTCTGTCTGACTCTGTGTGTGTGTGTGTGTGTGTGTGTGTGTGTGTGTGTGTGTGTGTGTGTGTGTGTGTTTTGGCTTGCCACATAGTGTCCCTGCCATAGTATGACGTCAAACCCTGGAGGAGTACCATTATGGTACCTCCATGAAGGGGGGCCTTTGAGGCCATGTTAAAGGAGGCGGCAAGGGTTGGAGACTGCTCTGGGGAAGACCTTCGACATGAAGCCTCTGGTGAAAACTGTGGATGCCATAGTAGTGAAGGTGGTCGAGGCCAAGCAGCAACCCCCCCCCTCTCGCTCAGCACCTTGGACATCACGTCTGGTGCCTGTCATTGCGACTGAGCAGCTGTCTGCCTCACTTCCGTAGCCTTGCCCTCGCCACCCATCCGTCGCCTGTCCAGGGCTCACACTGGCCTCGGCTGCGATCGAGGCAGAATGCAAAGCCTTCAGCCAGAGGCTGCTTTCCCTCTCAGTCCCAGACTCCCATGCACACCTCCGAGCCCTACAGCGAAACTGCTTAGGAGTGAGAAGCAAGCTCGCCCACCTCCAGGAGATGGCTGCTAAGAAGGATGTGCATGTCTTCCTCCTTCAGGTGACGCTCCTTCCCCACGGCTCCTCTTTTAGACTCGGAGGTTTCGGGGACCATTTTCTTCCCTGGGTCCAGGGTACAATGTGGAGGTGTGCCATCCTGGTGAGGGATCACATCCCCTGCTCTGACTATGACCCTCCTATCCACTGCAGTGAGGGAGTAGAGGTATAGGGTGTCATCCTGCAGCTTGTCTTAACATCCTTGATTATTTTTAATATTTACAAAAGTCAAGGTGGAACCCTGGATCTCGGGGAGACTCTGGCCCATGCAGCGGCTGAGCCCACCATTCTGTCCTCTCCTTGCCCCTCCCGACAAACAAGGCAGGTAGGCATGTTGCCATTGCCCTCAATGAAACTGTGGGGGTCTCCTTATTAAATGACTTGTCTGAGCCTACTCACATCAGTGGTGGTAGGCTTGACCTCTCCTTAGCCTTTGCATCTATTGCCAGTGTGCCCGAGTGGTCCCTGCACCCATTCCTCACCAGCGATCACTTTGCTGCAGTGATGGAACTATCGGTGACTCTTCTTACACTTCCCATGTCACCTTTGTCCTGCTGGGACTTACAGCGGGCACACTGGCCTGAGTATGCGTGGGCTGTTGAGGTCACTTTGGCCATTGTCATTTCCCCATTTTCCCTTGAGGACTGTGCTGAGCATGTCACCCATGTCTTACGTAGCGCTGCTGCTGCCAGTCTTCCTCTCACCAAGCACCCCACAGTTTTTGTCAAGGGCAAATGGTACTATGACGAGAGGGTCCAAGAGCTGAATCATTGGCTGAACTTAGCCCGCAAGACCTACTGCTGGCAGCCTTCCTCTCCAACCAGGAAATGCCTGGCTGCGGTGGCGCGACGTGGTTCTCGGGAAAAACGTCACATCTGGGACGAGGCTTCATAAAGTGATGTCGGTCCCTCAATTCCAACTCTACTCTTACAGAGATGTGGCCAAAGATAAAGTCCGTTTCCTCTTCCCGACCAACAAGGCCACCATTCCACCCTGACTCAGCTGGCAAGGCAAACCATCTTGCTGGCCACTTTGCTGCCCGAACTGCATCTACGAACATCCCACAGTCTGTCAGTGGCTTACAAGTTTGCCTTGTGTTCCCCTGCAGGAATGCTGTAGAGGCTGCTTACTCTTGTCCTGATGTTGCCGACCACCTCTTCACTGTGGGGAAACTCAATCAGGCTTTGAGCCACAGGAAGGATACAGCTCCAGATTCTGACGGATTTGTCTACTCCCTCCTGCCTCGCACTGGCCAGAGAGGGAAGGCTTGCATCCTTGACCTCTTGCGTCAGTCATGGTTTGAATGGTGTCTCCCAGGATCGTGGAAGATAACCATTATTGACCCCATCCCTAAACCACATGATCCGGCTACCATGAGGCCTATCTCCCTCCTCAGCTGCATGGCTAAGACTGTTGAAAGGCTTGTCCTCTTTCGTCTCACCTGGAGGTTGGGTCTGCTCCATCTGCAACTTTTTGCTTACCTCCATGGCAGAAGTGCTCAGCAATGTCTGGCCTCCTTTCTTGGTGAGGTGAGGAGTGGTCATGGTATGACTGCCTTCCTCGATATTGAGAAAGCGTTCCAGGTTGCCAATCCAGATGCAATCCTGGCGGCCCTTGCAGCAAAAGGGTGGGTGGTAGACTCCTCTCGTGGGTAAGAGACTTCTTCCTAGGCTGTGCTGCTTGTGTCCATTTCCAGGGTCAACTTTCCCGCCCATACCCTTACATAAACAGCACCCCACAGGGCAGTGTGCATAGTCCTCTGTTATTTAATGTGCTGGTCGAGGGTCTACTTACAGTGGACTATGGCTGCAGTGTTACTTTGTCCTGTTACACTGATGACTTGGCACTGGTCTTCTCGCGATGGGACTGTTACACCCAGGCACTATCTGCGCTCTCCCGCCTTCATGCGAAATGTGTACTGGGCCTTAAAATCAATTCTGATACGACCAAATGTCTGCCTTTCGGTCCTCGCCACCCTGACTGCCCCCTCCTTCTTGAGGGTCATCAGTTTGGCCTTGTTCACTGTCGTCAATACCTGGGTGTATGGTTCACCAGCCATCTGATGTTTGCTAGCCACATCCATTACCTATCCGCACCTCAGCCCTGAAAGCCCTTTCTAGCTGCAGCCTGAGTGCCTCCTACTGCATCCTAAGAGTCTTGCCTTTTACGTGCACGCTATCCACTCTGTAGTTGACTTCAGTGCTATATGCCTTATTGGAGTCTCTGAGTCATTCCATCATTCCTCGGAATTCCTGCAGAATACTACACTGCAGGTGATGCTTGGTGCACCTCCTTGGACACGCCTAGTCAACCTACAGGCTAAGAGTGGCTTTCTATCCCTGGAGCATTGCATATGGACACAAACTACAGCCGTCATTGCTCATCTTTGCAGGTCCCACCTACAAGTGTCCGCACTCCTCCAGTCTACACTTGACTGGTCCCCAAATCCACACCCCAGGGGTAATTGGATGCTCTGTGCTGCTGACATTGTTGGTCAGCTTGATGCCACTGATGCCATCTGGAGTGGTCCTGAATTATCTGGCTCTGGGTATGCCCCTGCTCCTCCTTGGCTACTGTCTGTGATTCAGTGTATTGCACCTGCCGTGGTGTGTCCCCGGGCCTCTCTTCCTGCTGTTCTCCACCAGGATGGACTAAGAAGTATGGCTGCTCTCCAATCTCCTGGGGCCTTGGTGTACTACAAAGATGGGTCAGTCAGTGCTGATCGCTCTACAGGTGCTACTTTTGTCAGTGACGGGTGCATCAAGTCGTGGCGTGATACATCTGGCATTTCCATCTGTGAGATTGAGCTAGTTGCCATTCTATGTGCTCTTAGGCACACTGACTGCCATGGCCATCAATAGGTCTTTATCCACACAGACTTCCCCTCATCTCTCCACGGTCTTAGAGCACACCGTTTTACTGATGATGTGCACCTGCTTACCTCCATTATTGCTACAGCTTCCTGTATCACTCGGCAGGGAAGTGAAACTTATCTCAAGTGGCTCCCTGGCCACGTTTGGCATTGGTGGTAATGAGCATGCAGATGTTTCTGTCCGCATTGCCTCAACTGTCCCTGATGGCACATTTCCCTTGCCACCAAGCCTCTCCCACATCATGCGGAGGGAGGCAAACATCATTGCATGCCTTTCACGTGAGAAGCATGAATTCTAGGTGTGCGAGGGCTCCCGTTCTGCCACTTGGTATGCTTCTGGAACTTTCTGTGTGCCTCTTTCCATTCCATTAGACACCCCTAACTATCTTACTGTAAGAGTTCACCATTTGCATCTGGAGTTTGCTTGTTCCAGCCAGCTGGCCAGCAGAGACCCGAAGCTGTGCACTCATTGCCTTGACCACAGTGACTGGCCGTTGCTGCGTTATGTCCTAGATTGTCCTGCGACTGCCTGTATTTGCTCCAGCCTGGGCGGTCATCTACTCAGGAGAGTGGACGATTATAGAACTGCTATAGATATAGTTGTACATGTGTCTGCAACTGTTCTGTTAAATGTTGTCTCCTATCCACCCATTTGCTAAATTTTAACACCTTTACTTATTGACTTTTACTCTGATGGGCTTTGTCTGCCCATGTCCTCCCTTACTGATGGCAGGCGGGACGAATTTAAATAACAACAGTCCTTCCCACAAGCCTTCTGCATTATCTGCCTCATTGCAAATATTTGATCCACATGTCCTCTGCCACTCCTAAAGCCACGCTGTTCATCAATCACTAGGACTTCTGATATCTCTCTTACTTTCTCCAAAATTATTCTTACATATACCTTCCCTACCACACTCAGTAAACATCTATCTATCTATTGCCAGATGCCTTAACCCCTTAACCACGGGGCATCACTTTCATGACGCTTGGGTGCAATGGATCATACCGCAGGGCGTCACTTTTGTGATTCTGTGTTATTTTGAATTATCCCGGGCTTTCAAGTGGTGGCTTGTATCATCTATCAGTACTGCCAATGTCCAACACTAGTCAGCACTCCAAATCTCATCTGTACTCCCATCCATTGTTGATATTTTAACCATTTTCCCCCATTCCTGACTCCCCTCCCTACCTCCCCTCCATTACCCTGTCCTCTCACCTCCCCGGCCACGCTGTGCTAAGCAAATCTCCCCCGGATTTTTCCACAGAGTTCATCCATTGAAATAAGCCCTATGCCCTATACTTATACAAAATAATATATACAAAAAAAAAAAATAAGGTAAGTGATAGTAGTATACATCAGGAATTGGCTTATTATCACCTGACAACACCTTACATGCATTCATTCGCTAAATTCCCACAGTAATTTCCCCTTTGAATTATGCTTTGTAATCTATTTCTGTAATAAAAATATGTATCAGAAAGGAAGGGAGAAGCCTAAGTGACATTTACATTCACCTGGAACTACCTATTTCTTTATGTATTGCCGTGATTTTCTACCAATAATTTATTAGCATGTAAGTTAGCAGCTGTCAGCCCCATTATCACTGTCAACCCTTGCCTTCTCAGATAAGCCGCGCCATTTAGTTCTTTGTCCTCCTCCGTGGTCAAAGCATGTCGCACTCTCGCCCCGCCATTTCTGCTGCTTCTGCGCCCATTGCAAAGGGCCCCGTGACCTCTACACCCAGAAAAACTCGTGCGGGAAGCAGGAAAGGACTAAGTGACTCTGCAGTGGAACGTGAACTAGCCGAATTATCAATGGTAATGATGGATAGTGACTATGATCCTTCGGGGGATTCGTGTGATGAGCCGGGTGAGGAAATCGTGCCAGAAACTACTAGTACGAGTGCTTCAGTGTCCCAAGTTATCCCTAGCTCCAAGGGAAAGGAACCGTTAGTGCAGCAAGGAAAGGAATTTGGAAAGGGAATGAAAAGGCAGCGGGTTAGCCCCGGAACAATGGCCCCGCGTGACCTAGCCCTCCATGAGTCCCGAGGTGATTCACCTCCCCGTTCCCCAAGCCCCACTTCACTCATTTCTTCCTCTTCTTCTGCTGAATTTTCTTTGGAGTCTTCGTCGTCGAAGTCACCACCAGCATCAACAGTGAAGGCAGGCCGTAGAGGAAGAGGTAAATCCCTGACCCATAAAAGTAGAGTTGCCAGTAGAGTAAGGGCTGCTAGTGCTGTATGCCAACCCAGGGTCAGTGTGAGTGACCTTGAACCTGATAAATCTGCCTCACAGCCACCCTCCACCCTCACCCACCCTCCACCGCCACGACAGGGAATCCTGGACGCCTTCACGTGGACAGAAGGGGCCGATTTTGTCCCTGAACATCTCCATTTTGACGAGAGTTCATCAGGAATACAGCCTGCCTTCACTCCTGACGAGGATCCTGAGTGTGTGGACTTCCTTTTGGCCTTCCTCGATGATGAAGTCATGCAGCACATATATGATGAGACCAACAGGTATGAATCACAACATGGTGCAAGTGGTACAGGTGCAGCCAAGATGCAATTGTGGTCCATGCTGGGAGTGCAGGAGCTGTAAGTGTTCTTCGCCCTCATGCTTCTCATGCTACACTCAAAGAAGCATGAGTTGGAAGAATACTGGTCCATGGACCCCTTACTACCCTCACCCACCTTCAATAAGTACATGGCCAGAGATCGCTTCCGGAACATCATGGGAAACCTGCACTTTGCCGACAACGATGTACCTTTCCAAACCGACCCACTCTGGTAGATTCGGGAGATTCTGAGCAGAATGAAGGATAAGGTTATGACATTCTTCCACCCCTTTCAGAAGGTTGTCACTGACGAACCCTTGGTTTTGTTCAGAGGACGTCTTAGGTTTGTGCAGTACATTCCAAGCAAACGCCATCGCTTTGGGATCAAGTTCTTTGTACTGTGCGACTGAAAGACGGGGTACATCCTTGACTTCGTCATTTATTCAGCCAGCACTGTCGATCTGGATAAAATACACCCCCTTGGCTTCTCAGGCTGTGTAGTGAAAGTGCTCCTTGAAAGGTATTTTGGTGGGAATCATGTGCTGTATATAGACAACTACCATACAGCACCGAAACTTGCCAAATACCTTTCAGAGCACGGCATCTGCTCCTGCGGAACTGTCAAGAGTAATCGTGCCCACTTCCCTAAATTCCCAGAGGCAGGAACCTCGCAGCGAGGAGACATGCACCTATGCAAGTCTGAGAAAATGCTGGCAATACAGTGGCATGACAAGAGGGTTGTGCACATGCTCACCACCGTACACAAGGGGGAAATGACAGACAGTGGGAAGGTCGACCGTAGGACAGGCGAACCTGTGAGGAAACCTGATGCTGTCTTAGACTACATTATCAACATGCGGCTGGTGGACAAGTCCGACATGATGATTGGAGAGATCGACTGCCTCAGGAAGAATACAAGATGGTACAGGAAAGTTTTTCTGCATCTCATAGACATGACGATGCTGACCGCCTTCATCCTGTACAAGATGAAGGTCAAACCACCCAAGTCCTTCTCCCTGAGGTTGTTTGCCAGGACTTGTGTTCAGCAGCTGCTTGAAAGACATGGTAGGGTAACAGCAGCAACTCCAAGGCGGCATCCAGTAACACTTCCCGACAGACTTGAGCAGAGGGCGTACATGGATCGGCACAGACTGGTGCAAATGCCTGCCACAGGCAAGAGGAATGCTGCGATCCGCAGGTGCCAGGTGTGTGCACATACCACCCGATGCACATCTGAGCACAAACGCACCTCTTGGCAGTGCGCTGAGTGCCTGGTTCCCCTCTGTGTTACCTGCTTCTTTGATTACCACAGCCAGAAGCAGTTCCAAAAGTGCAAGTGGGAAAGGAAAATAATGTGTAAATAATGTGTAAATAGCAAGTGAAAGCAATGGATGTACAGTACATACGATTGAACAGTGTAATATAGTTTTATGTTACTGAAAGTGACAGTGAATAACATAGTGTAGGTAAAATAGAAGTGTAAATATTGAAAATACAATAGAAAATGTAAATAGAAATGTAAGTAATTAGTAATATAAGAATATGAGTACAAATACTTGAGGTTATAACAGTGAAAGTGAATCCGTGGCTCTCTATGTATTTTACTGAATGAAAAATTGAATGACTTCAGTGACAATTAACTAATACTACTGAAGGAAACTTATGGATAAAGACTGTAGATATATATAAGTGTTATATAGTAACAGAAATGTAAAGTGTGAGGGGTTTTATGAATAATAATTGACAGAATACCAACAGCGAACTAGCGCAAGTGGGAAGGTCATACGCACTCATAATTTTCATTGCTTTCACAGTGGGTTTTTTTTGGAGTATGGATCCCAAACTACTTGATAATCATAGAATAGTGTTTATGGTGATAATATCTGGCTGTGGTAATCATATTACGGGTTGTCGGGAAGTGTAAAGTGGAGACTTCGTTACCCAAATTCAGAGGTCTCCACAAGTCCTACGGTAACGACGAAGGCTCAACAAACATCCCAGGAGAAAGCTGAAGGTATGTGCCATAAGCATATATAATTTCAATATTCTAGGACTAATAACTGATTTTTGGCAAATATTTTTTGAGAGTCTGTCGGAGCCCGAATATGCCTGCAGGACACGTAAAACATTGGGAAACAAGCCCGCGGTGTAAGGGTTAATCCCATACAGGGTGGCCACAAACAAATTGTCTCCACATCGCCCTGTCCCCAGCCATTTCGCTCCCCTGCTCCCAGCACACACCCCCATCTCTCTTCTACCTCTTCACTCCATCCCTCCATCTCATCCTTGGCCTCCCCCTCCCTCTCCCCCCCTCCACCTCACTCACATACACTCTCCTCATCAGTCTCTCACTCTCCATCCTCTCCACATGGCCACATATGCCACGATAATTCTTGCACTCACTTCGCCCTATGTTTATTTTTGTATACAGGAATAATCACAGCCTTTTTTCACTCTGCTGGCACAGTTTCACTCATCCATGCCTTCTTACATATCTCCAAAAAGCACTTCATTCTGCTCTATCCACTACAATTAACCATCTCTGCATACACCTCATCAACCCCAGCTGCTTTCCCATTCTTCAGCCACTTCACAGAACTCTTCACCTGTGTAAGTGTCACATTTCCTGGCACTGTATTCCTTCTCTACACATCCCCCAAACCAATCAAGTTTACAGTGGCTCTGCTGTCTCTATTCCCATGCATCAGGCTTTCAAAATACTCTTTCCACCTGGTCCTTACTTCATGCCCATGGATTAATAATCTACCACCTGCATCCTTCACACCTTTACATTTCTTTCCACTTTCACTTCTACATTTCTGCACCTCTTTCCAGAATAACTTCCTTTTTTCAGAGTAGTTTGCATTCATTTCTCTTCCTAGATCATCATTTACTTCCTTCTTTTACCTCTTCACTAGTCTCTTTACGTCCTTCTTGCTCTCAATATATTCAGTACTTATTTCAGTTGAACCCATGTCCTGTAACCATTCTAGCCACTTCTTCCTCTTTTCCTCCACTGCTCTCGTAACACACACACACACACACACACACACACACACACACACACACACACACACACAGTGTAGGCCAGCATGTGCTCCAACACAAATTTCTCTGTCAACACCAATTTACATGCACAGTACACACTACATTTCCTTTTCAAAAAAAAAAAAAACACACACAAATTAACCAGGCCTAAAAGTCTCCAGAGGGGAGACCATAAATTCCCCCACCATCCGCCAATCTCCGAGTGACGAGTCAACAAGATGCCTGGAACCACTGTCTGATTCACTTCTCCTTTTCTGCAACATTCGCGGCCTTTCCCCTAACTTTCTCTCTGTAGAGCACCACATCTCCTCTAAACCTCAATTTCTCTTCTTAACTGACAGCTGTCTGAGGCAACTGACAGCAAACCCTTTCCTGTATCCTCTTACTTTCTCTATACTCATTTCACAGCCAAAGGTGGTTGTTGTGTATACGTGCGGAATGACTTATCTTGTTCTCGTGTTCCAGAACTTGAGTCTTCTGAATTCTCTACTCTTTAGCTTTGGCTGTCCTGTCATTCTCTGACTAAATATATCTGTGCTGTTTGCTTATTCCCTAATTCTACTGACTAACTAAAAATTCTTTGACTATCTTACTTCTACGATGGAACACATTCTATCCATTTCTCTGAAACTCCATTCTAGGAGATTTCAATGTTCACCACCACCTTTGGCTCTCCTCTCATCTCACTGATCCACCTTGTGAACAAGTCTACACCCGAAGCATCCCACTGACGTATGGATACGCTGCCACGTTTTGTCACGGTGACATCCGATGATGTATGCGTATGTTTTGCAATGGCGAGGTCCGTCATTCAAGTTTTGCGGGTGTTTTTTGGTAGGCATATGCAGGAGATCTTCCTCTACCTGTCGTCAGGTGGGGATACTGCCTGGCCCCATGTGACCACCCCTCCCCCCCCTTTCACGCCATTTCTCAGCAAATTACCTGTTAGCAATGACCTGGCCAGTAAAGACATGTCGCTCCATGGTCTCTCCGATGACGAAATTCAGGGGGAAAGTGATTCGCGAGAAGGAGGACAAAGGAAGAAACAAGCCAGAGGAAGAAACAAGCAGAAGTGATGAGGTAGTGCCATATGTTGATGTGTTTGGTGTGTGAACATCGCTTCTATTGCCTATATTATTGTGTATAAACCAATATACTCTTATACTACATATAAATTTATACCAAGTAAATAAATAAAATACCTATTTTGAGTGGTTTGGAATAGTTTCTCCTCCCATAGAGAACATCTTCTCTGGACTTGGCCTGAGGGAACATCATACCATGGTGAGGGTGCTATTACCTGTACTGCATTTCTAAATTCAGCTGAGCACTTTGTATCTGAATTTTCGATGTTTCTTAGAAAAAAGCAGAGGTTTTAGCCAAAAAAAAAAAAAAAATCCAAATTTTGCCGGGTCTGGAGGGGGGTCACTGGTGAAAAATATGCCAGGACGCGGTAGGTTAATGACCTAGAGCAGAATGTATTGCACCCTACCCGCATCCCTGACCACCATGGAGAGAGCTCCAACATACTTGACCTCTTCCTTATAACTTTTTCTTCTGCTTACACTGTTAATCTTTCCTCTCCATTGGTCTCTTCCGATCACAACCTTATTGCCTTGACCTGTCCTATCACTCTGGTGCAGCCTGTGGACCCTCCAAAGAAACTGACTGTGGCACTTTGGAGTTGCAGATTGGGAGGCCCTCAGGCAGTACGTCTTTGATTTTCCCTGTAATGATTATTTATTCCATGGCCGGGAGCCATCTGAGTGTGTCTTGCACTGATGTATTTTCTGCCATCACTGGCCTCAGTACTAACAAGGCATATGGGCCTGATGGAGTCCCTCCTGTTGTTCTCAAGAACTGTGCATCTGTGCTTACACCCTGCCTAGGCAAACTCTTTCGCATTTGTCTATCAACTTGTACCTTTCCTTCTTGCTGGAAGTTTGCTCTCATTCAGCCTGCCCCAAAGAAGGATGACCACTCTCAACCCTCCAACTATCGTCCAATTGCTTTAACGTCCTGTATTTCAAAAGTTTTTGAGTCAATTCTCAATAGAAAAATTTTAAGGCATCTTTCCTATCACAACCTTCCTTCTGATCGTCAGAACAGGTTCCATCAGGGACGCTCCACTGGCGATCTTCTCACCTACCTTTCAGACTCCTGGTCATCCTCCTTTCAGGACTTTGGCGAAAGGTTTGCCATTGCACTTGACATCTCAAAGGCTTTCGATCGAGTCTGGCATAAATCTTTAATTTCCAAACTGCCCTCTTACGGTTTCTATCCTTCTATCTGTGCCTTCATCGCTAGCTTCCTTTCTGGTGGCTCTATAGCCGCTGTTGTAGATGGCCATCGTTCTTCTCCTAGATCTATCAACAGCGGTGTTCCTCAGGGCTCTGTCCTATCACCAACTCTCTTCCTTTTATTCATCAATGACCTTCTAAGCTGTACATCTAACCCTGTCCACTCATACGCTGATGACTCCACCCTTCACCTTTCCATTCGGTTCCCGCAATGCCCATCTCATCAGTTACTTCAACAAACAAGGGATGAGGCTATGGCACACCTAAGGCGCGTTTTTGTGAGGCCTGAGGCTCAAGCCTGGCTTCGCTCGTTGGCTTAAGCCAAAGTGGCCCTGCAAAAACAGTACTCGGGCCGTACTGGCGAATGTAAACAAACACCCCGGTCAGCTGACAACGCAAAGCAGCATGAAAGATATTGGAGAATCAGATATTTTCGATCTAAGCATTAGTTCTTCCCTCCAGATGGGAACTTTTCCGTTGTTTGCAGAGACACAAGAGTCTGCAACTGTTGTGTCCACTCTTGCAGAGGAATACATGAGCCAGGTCACTGCGTTGTCGTGTTTAATGGCACCAGGCACTAGGTACATAAAGCAGCTGTGTTAACCACTGGAAAGAAGAAGGACATTATGTAAGGAAAGCTTTAAATTTACAAACTTGGGGTGCTTGTTGAGAACCCTAGGAACATGGTACTCTCAGTGACAGTGTATGGGAAAGTAGACAGAACTCTTATTGATATTATGGTGTAGTGGTAGCAAGCTTAATAATAATGCTGGAGACAACACATTTGTGACCATCATGTTTGTAATGTGGTCAAAAAGTTATGATGTTGATGGTAGGAAGCAACTGGAATCATGGACTGGTTAGGTTTTGATATTCGTAAGATCTAACACATATCAAAAGTTTGGTGAGTAAAAGTCTGATAATAGGTTATTGCTTCATTTTACGTACTTATTAGGCTTGGCAGCGCCAGTAAATTTACAGCCATTGTTTTACTATTAAGGAACATCAAACTTCCATAATTGTCTGAAGCAGATTGTATAAGGTGAACATACGCCAACACAAGTATCTCCACATTTTTACCTCCCACTTCCCATCTACATATTGAATATATATATATATATATATATATATATATATATATATATATATATATATATGGTTGTATTACTGGTTAGATCATGTCAGGAGTATGAGTTTAAGGCGGTTTTTGATAAGTGTCTGGTTGTGACTAGGTAGCTGAGAAGAGGCTTCATAGGCCAATAGTTTTCTTGGCAGCAGGTAATGAGTTTGTCAAATATTTTGGTAAGGACGATGATGAGCCTAGGCAGCTGACTATATGTTGGTTGGATAAAATTTGAATGTAGGATCATCCAGACAAGAGTTTGGCATGCCTTATTCAGTTTGGTAGAAGATGAGCTAACTTCTTCATGCAGATGTTGTGCCTGCCAGATTTATATATTTTTATATCTATTTTTTTCTTTTGGGTGCAGATGATTGGCCATTTAAGTATTAAGTTGGCCAACAAGCTGTACCGTATGAGTGCATGTCTGGTTCATTCAGGTGTGCATGCAACAGGCAGCACTCCATGTATGTTGCATGAACTGTACCTGCATTATAAACTCTTTATCAGTGCATACTTTCAGGGGAAAGGAATTATCAAGATGATATTCATTTGTGATAACAACGTATTGAATGTGTGGGGAATTTCTGCCATAGGGTCATATTGCCTTGTGATTATTGGGTATCTGGTAGTGTCCCCCCACCTCCTCAAAAAAAAAAAATAAAATAAAAAATATTATATATATATATATATATATATATATATATATATATATATATATATATATATATATATAAAGAATATTAGCAAAACCATACTTTATAATTACATTATGTTCCTTTGGGTTGTTGCAGAAAATCACATGGAAGGCAAAAAGGCTTCAGTGATCACCTGGATCAGAAAGATCTTGATTTCTTCAGAAATATGCGAGTCACCAAGGAAACCTTTACTCTTCTCCCTGATTTTGTACAGGAGCAGTACAGACCAGGGTACCGTGGAGGGACTCCACCTGTTCACTAAAGTGTTCTCTCCATCTGTTCACTTTTTCTCCCTTCTCCACTAGTAATCTACCATTTTTATCTTTCACACCCCAACTAACTTCGTTGGCACCCTGTGTAGCTCTCTTTACCTCTTTCTAGAACATTTTCTTACATTCACTCCACTTTACACTCAAATTCCTTCCAAATTCCTCATCCACTCTCTTCTACTCTCTTACTAATCTTTTCACGTCTCTCCTCCTCTCTGCATATAACTCTCTCGTCCTCCTCTCAGCTTCTTCGACGCCCCTGTTCCTCATCCACTCATAATATGCTTTCTTCTGCAAGAAAATAATTCATTAGCATTAAAAGTGTTCTTAGAACTGTATGAAAAAAAAAAAAAAAAAAAAAGGAGATGCATGGATAAAAAATATTCAGGAATATATGAAGGAAATCAGCATAAGAAATACTAACCAACTGAACAATTTAAAAAAGGATGAAATAAAGAAGAAGGTAAATGAATACGAAAAAAAAATAAAATGTTGGAAAGAACTGACAAACAAATCCTCAATTATATTTTATAAAGAGAAAAAATTAGACATTAAGGAAGAAAAACTTTATGAAAACACACAGGGTTCTATACTGCTGCACAGTTGTTGCTCGAACACTTTAAAATTAAACTGGAGAGCAAGGTATATTGTGAATTATGTAACAAAACAAGAAGAAACTCTTGAACATTTCTTTAAAAATTGTAATGCATTAAGATATAAGTAAATATGAGGTAGAAGAAGGCAATTTAGAGAACATACTGTTATTAACATATGCAAAAGAAGATGCAGATAAAAAAAATCTACCACTGCAAGAAATACCTCTGTGAAGCATGGAACACTAGAAAACGTATTAAAAAAAAAAAAGAAAAAAAAAACTAGACAACGAACAGCCCAGTGCTGATTCAAAAACAATACTGAGTGAACACCATCTGCTCTGATCTGCACCACAAACGAGCTGTCCAATTCACTCTAGCTACACATGTTCTTCTCTCACGTGCATCATCTGTAAATTCTAGCATATCTGTATATCAAAATCAATCGGTGCAAGCCACATACTCGTGGCATATTGAAAAAAAAGTGAGAACAGCACATACAACACAATGGAAGACGCCACCTTCACTTACATATGACATCTCACTCCCGGGCTCGAGCTACCTCAAGTCAGCTCCAGGGGTGGATCGACTTGGCTTGAGTCTGGCTCAAGCGCGGCTCGAGTCCAGCTTGAGCCTGGGCACCGCAAAAACGGGAATGGACGTTTGACTTAAGTCTGGCTTGAGCCAGGCTCGAGCCTGGGCCTCACAAAAACGCGCCTCTAATGTCTGACTTGGCTCATATCTCTGACTGGGGTAAAAATAATCTTGTTGTTTTTCATGCATCAAAGACTCAGTTCTTACACCCATCAACCCGTCAAAATTATCCGCAGGTATACCAACTAATGTTTAATAATATTCAGCTTAATCCTGCATCATCCTTGAACATGCTTGGGGTTTCTTTTACTCGGGACTTATCTTGGAAAGATCATATTATGTCTCTTGTAAAATCTGCTTCCAAGAGATTAGGTGTGCTAAGCCGATTCTGTTCTTTCTTTACCCCTGCACAATTGTTGACTCTATACAGGGGTTTTATCCACCCCTGTGTGGAGTACAACTCTCATGTGTGGGGAGGCTCCCCACATACAGCTCTTCTCAATAGAGTGGAGTCAAAGGATTTTCATCTCATTAACTCTCCTCCTCTTACTGACTCCCTTCAACCTCTGTCTCATCACCGCACTGTTGCATCTTTATCTCTTTTCTATCACTACCTTATTGGTCACTGCTCCTCTGAACTGCCTGCATGCATTCCTCCACCTCTACGACGGGCGCGTAGCACCTGTCTAGCAGCAAACTTTCATCCCTTTTCTGTCCAACTCTCTAATGCAAGAGTTAACCGTTACTCCCAGTCCTTCATTTTTGCAACAGGTCAACTCTGGAACTGTATCCCTCTGTCTGTATTTTCTGCTTCCTATGATCTCCAGTCTTTCAAACGCAGGGTGTCCAGGCATCTCGAAATGATTGGATCTTGAATTTGGCTCTCTCTTGTGTTTTGTTTTTCTCTTGGAGGGAACTCTTATTGCGGGCTCATGGCCTTTGGTTCCTTCTTCCTCGCATAAAAAGAAAAAAAATTACACAGGTTATTCTCTTGGGCAAGGAAGCATACATTCCCATTTCATATGCTTTAACCTGAGGCATCCCATCGACGTATTGATATGTTGCAACGTTTTGTCACAGCTAGTCCCATCGACGTACTGATACGTTGCACAATTGCAAGGTTCATAATTTGCACAGTTTTCAATTTTCGCGCATGATTTTTGGTACGTATATGTGGGACACCTTCATCTATTCCTCTACAAGATGCCAGGCAGGGACAATGCCTTACACCATATAACCTCCCCCCTCCCCTGCATGCCATTGTCTCAGTAATTCACCTGTTACCAGTGACCTGGCCAATAAAGACATTCAGGGCCAAAGTGATTCCCCAATCGATGACAATGTGGAGGACAAAGTTTCCATAGCATTAGAGGAAGAAACAGTCAGAAATGATGATCAGGTAATGTCGCCAAAAAAGGTCAGGTATGTTGATGAGTTAGTGAGTAAAACAATGCTTATAATGCCTATATTACTGTTTGAAAACCAATATACTCTTGTACTACATATAAATTCGTACCAAATAAATAAATAAATACCGTTTATGAGTGGTGTGGAATAGTTACCCTCCCACAGAATTCGTTTTCTTTGGAGCTATCATGACTGAAAACCCAGTAAGGTAAGGAGGTACTGCTACCTGTATCAAGTATTTTAAACCTCAGGTGAGCGATTTCTCTATGGATTTTCGATGTTTCTCTCCAAAAGCGGAGGTTTCAGCCAAAATTTTTTTTTCAAAATAGCTCGGGATTGGGGGGTGTCAGAGGTGCGAAATAGCTCGGGACTTGTGGGGTTAACTAATGCAAGAAAGCTTTGGTTTAATAGTGCTTGTTCTAATGCTGTTCTCATCAAGGAGAGAGCCTATAAAAGGTACCAGAGCTAACCCACCCCTGAATCACATCTTTTTTTATGTTTCTGCCCGGAATCATGCTAAGTCTGTTCTTTGCTCTGCTAAAAATAATTTCATCCATACTAAATGCTCTCCATTCTCCGAACAGAGTTCTTCCTGGTCCTTCTGGCACCCTGCAAAAAATCTTTCTAACAACTTTATCATCCTTCCCTCCTCTTTTCTGCCCTGCTGGGTCTAGTGCTATTTCTTCTACCGATAATGCTGATCTCTTCGCTCAGACTTTTGCCTCCAATTCCACCTTAGACAATTCCAGTACTGTTCCTTCATCACTTCCCTCCTATGACTTTCTCATGGCTGACTTTATCATTTCTTCAGCCATTGTATTTTCTGCCATCACTGGCCTTAATACTAACAAGGCATATGGGCCTGAAGGGGTGCCTCCTGTCGTCCTGAAAAATTGCACTTCTGCTCTTACACTCTGCCTTGGTAAACTCTTTCACCTTTGTCTTTCAACTTGTACCTTTCTCTCTTGCTGGAAGTTTGCTCTCATTCAGCCAGTCCAAAAGAAGGGTGACCATTCCCAACCATCTAAATATCGTCCAATTGCTCTAACATCCAGTGTCTCAAAAGTTATCGAGTCTATTCTTAACAGAAAAATTTTAAAGCATCTTTCCATTCACAATCTTCTTTATGATTGTCAGAATGGGTTTCATCAGGGATGCTCCACTGGCGATCTTCTCACCTACCTTTCCGACTCCTGGTCATCCTCCTTTTGGGACTTTGGCAAAAGTTTTGCCACTGCACTTGACATGTGAAAGGCTATCGATTGAGTCTGGCATAAATCTTTAATTTCCAAAAGTGCCCTTTTACGGTTTCTATCCTTCTTTCTGTGCCTTCATCTGTAGCTTCTTTTCTGGTCGTTCTATAGCCACTGTTGTAGACGGCCATCGTTCTTCTAGATCTATCAACAGTGGTGTTCCTCAGGGCTCTGTCCTGCCACCAACTCTCTTCCTTTTATTCATCAGTGATCTAAGCTGTCCATCTAACCCCATCCACTCGTACGCTGACATACACAGACACACACACACACACACACATATATATATATATATATATATATATATATATATATAATATAAACATTTATATATATATATATATATATATATATATATAAAATATAAACATTATATATATATATATATATATATATATATATATATATATATATATATATATATATATATATATATATATACCTGTATGTATATTGTAACCATCTGTAATACAGTAGTATGTATGGTCTAACTGTGTTCTACCTGTAGTCTATAAGTGCTCTTAATAGGGCTGACGTGACCAAAATCCCATACATAAGGTCTGGCCTACTTCAAATTTTGGTGATAGACTCAGTTCAAGCGGAGCATGCTGGCTTCCTACACCCTGATTTACAGGACTGAGGTGTTGGAGGGTGGATGTGTATATGAGTACTTAATATATACTCAGAAAATCACCTCGGACTTTACATTCACCTACAACTGATGAGTGATGGTTTAGCATCTGGAGGCAGCAGTGGGATGAACGTCATTTCACATCTTCTGTGGGCAATTTCGTCGCTATTACCCACCTTGCCCCACAGTGCTGTGTCTCCCATGATGACAGTCTATCTCTGCCCTCAGCCTCCATCCTTTTTGCAGTCTTGGTGTGGTTCTGCCATGGTTCTGTAATGGGAACATCCTTGCAGTTTTGGTGTGGTTCTGTTACGGGACTATCTAAACCACACCAACCCCTACCTACCACCACCCCACCACATCCACAGTGAGCCTCCACCACTAACCTCACTACCTGCTTGAACTGATAGTCCTGTGTAACCTATTATTTCATTACCACGCTGCACGGGCTTAGTGATTTAGCCTTCATAACCCCAAGCAACCCCCATTACAGGAAGTAGCCCCCAGTCACTGCCTAACGCTGTTGCATCATCGATCCCCTCCTACCAGCCAACCCTGAAGTCATGAAGAGAACGTGGTCACTCATGGACAGCTACGTCATGTCCTTATGCTCCTATCAGCTTCTCGCCTCACCCAGAGCCTGAGTGCCACCCAGTTATGTCACGGCCTTCTCTGCCCAATCAACGCCTTCGGTGGGAGGGAGTTGCCCGTAGAGAGTTGCCCAGAGAGCTGCCTTCACTCTACTTCTTGCCCTCAAGTGAACCTCAATTTTATCTCACGTATACTGTGAATATTATTTTTTTTTTGTGCATCTTCATGCATTTTATTATCAAATTACTCGATTCCTTTCTACGGAGATGGTGTACTATCTCTATAGACTGTGATTATTTTATTCATTTACTCCTGTTCATTCATTGCATTCTCTGTCCCTTATTTTTCGTTCACTCAGAATTTCTCGTTCACTCACTCCTACGTCCTACCATTTTCTCCCAGTTACCTTCACACTTAACTGTACATAATGCATTCATTCCCACTCATATTCATTGTATAAAGATCATATTTCTTCATATGCTATAAGTACTTTCATTCATTCATTTATTTATTTATTTATGAATTTACTTCCTCTTCTATAAATGAGCTTTTTTTTTTTTTTTTTTTTTTTTTTTTTTAAGGGTAGATCTCTCCCCAGCTGAATCTGACAGTGAAACTGATGATCATGTATGTGACGATGGTGTAATATATCTTCGTAGTGTCAAATCATATAACAGGAATAATGCAACTCTTCTAACTACTACTATTACTACTACTACTACTACTACTGCCACACCTAATACCACCTATACCAACCCCATCACTGCTGCTGCTGATCCACACCAAATGCTCTATCATCTTCCCCAATTGGTTCTCTAGAATTCCTACAGCCTTCACCAAAGCCATTGTCCTTGCCTTCTACTACACATACACCACCACCAACCCTGACACACCATGCACTGCCATTACAACAGTCCCATCTCATGCACCATCTCAACTTACTACAGTAACTATTTCCAACCTTTCACAGCCTAACACTCTTCCTACGATGGCGAATCAGGACCCCCCTCCACAGTCCATATATTTGGATGATGCTAACCGTTCCACATTCAAAGGAAAGGAAAGGATAGTACAGTCTCAATTTACAACTTCCTCAAAGAGGTCAAAACAGACATTTGCTATCGGCCAATCACAACTGAACCCCTGAAAGTCTCTTATTTTATGGGTCGATTACACCATGGCAGATCACTAATAGGAGCTACAATTCGTGCGGGGCACTTCGAAGATTGTCCTACATTCGATGCATGCCGCCAACAATTAATTCAGCTTTGTTGTCAACATTCCAAAGCCGCATCTCTCACTGGTTTGACTAATCTCCTCAAACACATGGAAGAGGATATGAAAATATCTTTATAAGATGCAAGGGTAATTGAGGCAGCTGCTATGATGAAAGCAATGAGTTTTGAGATGTGCAAATTGTTGCATGGTACTCAATGGGTAACCAAAATTGGTCAGATAATGGTTACACTTGACATTTTGCAGATTTGTGGAGTTATCCAAGACTTATGAATTGGCTTATGGATCACCGATGGGATATAGCCCTACAGATTGGCTTCAGTTCACATGACAAAATTGTTAACAACTCAAAGAGCATAGTAGAAAGATCAGGATCAAACATCACTTGTGAGGCCAGTACTCACACCTCAGCCATTCATTCCGAGGGCAGTACTGCTAGAGTACTGCACACATCCTCCATTTCATCAGATTACTCACGTTCGTGGTCAGCTACGAAAGGGAAACCTAGTAATCATTCTCACTCACAGTACCGATCACCAGTCGGCGGTCTTGACCAGTCTAATGTGCGATGGGGGAAACAATCCTCAGTTGTGTGCTGGCATTGTGGCAACGTCGGTCATTGAGAGTCCAGTTGTGCCCACAAACAAAGATGAAATCGCTCACAGGGGCAGCAGCACACTCCTTTGCGATCCCGTCATCTTACATGCAAATATCACAAAAACAGTAAAACTCACTCCACTGATAAGCGTCGTTACCTAAAGAGCCACGAGTTGGGGGAAGAGGAGCACTCATATCGGAAGACTGTAGTATAACAACGAAAGATACGTCCGTACCAGAAAGTAAGGTAATAGAAGATCAACTCCCTATTTGCCAGGTAGAGCCTGTAACCTCTTTAGGCTTAGTTATTCTAGGTTGGAGCAAAGGGGTACAAAGCTCTTTCTTCATGGACATCGGATAAACATGATCTCTGATACCTCTCTAAACAGCATTAGGGGAACAAGTGAAAGGGTTGAGCTCCTCGAACCACCTGACATTCGCCTATGCGGCGTGGGTGGCTTAGAATTTCAAGTCAAGGGAAAAGTCACTTTAGAGGTACAACTTGATAAAGCCTTTACATCTTTTGCCACTGAATTCCATGTAACCAACGATCTTAAATATCCAGCGGATACTCTTATTGGCTTTCCAACAATGGCTCAACATGCAATTGCCCTATTACCTGCTTGTCATAGCACAGACATTAACGGGTTCTCAGTATCTAGTACTCTCCCAAATAAACTCAGTTATTCAGTCTCACATGACCCCACCATTACCCGAGAGTAAAGAAATAGATACACCACTACTTGAACAGCCAAATTCACTAACATCTAGTGCTACACCTTCCAAGCATCCAGTAGTGGATACAGCCTCTGAGCATTCAATAGTGGATCATGTCAACCCATCTAACAGTGGCACAATAGCCGACTCAGATACGTCTCATATAACTACCTCACATAGTTTGAATGATGTACTACAACAAGCAGAGACAAGTTGTGCAGTAACAAATCAGTGCACAATTTTGTTACCACATAAATTTATCAAAGTCTCTGTTCGTGTTGTGGGTGCGAAAGTAGGAGTGGATGTGCTAACCCTACCTGAAACATGTTGTGTGAATGGCTTAACTTATGAGTCGGCATTGTGTACAGTGTTGGAGGATAGCTTATGCTACTTGTACTTAGCCAACACTACTAATGCCCCACTTAAACTGCATAGAGGGACACAGGTTGGTGATTTCTTGGTGTACCCAGTGGACGTATGAGTGTGGCAGGACTTTCCACTCTCTGTTGCCAATGTGTGCTCAGTTGCTTAGTCCACTGACATCACCACCTCATCTAATCTTGAATCTCATGTGAAACTGAGTGATTATCCAGAGTACAGAAGTCAATTGCTTAATCTCTTGTGAGACTATCATGAAGTAGTAGCCCTACCTGGTGAGAACATGGGTAGAACGAGCTTAAGCCAGTACAGTATTACACTACAGCCTGGAGCTCAGCCACTATATATCCCTGCCTACCGTTTACCACACAGCCAATGCCAACAGGATGGTCTTATTCAGGACATGTTGGACTCCGACGTTATCGAATACTCTGACAGTCCGTGGAACAGTCCCCTATTTCTCGTTCCAAAGAAAGGTGGTGAGTTACGGCCAGTGATAGATTACAGATGCGTAAATGTGCTGACTGTCCAGAACAGGTTCCCAATTCCTGTATTCACTGATTTGTTGGAGTCCTTAGGTGAAAACAATTGTGTTTTCTCCTCCCTAAATCTTTTGCATGGCTACTGGCAAGTGGAAATGGTGCTTTTAGCACCCTATCCAGTCATTACCAGTTCCATAGACTCCCATTTGGCTTGAGAAATGCACCATCGGCATTCATGCGGCTAATTCATACAGTTTTCACCGGCATGATAGGTCACTCAGTCTTTGCATATCTAGACGATGTCATAATCACTAGTCACTCTGTAGAACACTTTGAAAAACTGGCCCAGGTGTTCACTTGGCTCAAACAAGCTGGACTCAAAATCAAACTGTCAAAGTGCCATTTTTTACGTAAGAGGCTTCAATTCCTAGGACATGTCGTCGATGCTCACGGAATTCATACATCAGATGACAATCAGTGCCATACCCAACTTCCCTATTTCCACCAACACCAATGCAGTATGCAGTTTTCTCAGCCTTAGTGGCTACTATCGTTGTTTCATCAAAAGGTACAACCAAATAGGTGCATCGCTAACAAAACTGTTAACCCACCCCATCCCTACCACTTTTCCACCACCGACTCCCTCCAATCCCGACCATTATTGGATTTTTTTTTTTTTTTTTGCTCAAACCTCCGCTTTTGGTGAGAAACATCGTAAATTCATAGAGAAATCACTCACCTGAGGTTTAAAACACTCGATACAGGTAGGAGTACCTCCTTACCTTACTGGGTTTTCTAACAGGCTGGCACCAAAGAAAACGAGTTCTATGGGAGGATAACTATTTCACACCACTCATATTTATTTATTGGTACGAATTTATATGTAGTACGAGAGTATATTGGTTTTCAAGCAGTAATATAGGCATTATAAGCATTGTTTCACTCACTAACTCATCACCATACCTGACCTTTTTTTGCCACATTACCTGATCATCATTTCTGACTGTTTCTTCCTCTAATGCTATGTAAAGTTTGTCCTCCACATTGTCATTGATTGAGGAATCACTCTAGCCCTGAATTTCATACTGTGGCATGACATGGCTTTACTGGCCAGGTCACTGATAACAGGTGAATTGCTGAGACAATGGCATGCAGGGGGGGGAGGAGATTATGTGGGGTAAGGCGTTGTCCCTGCCTGGCACCTTGTAGAGGAAGGTGTCACGTGTGTACGTACTAAAAATCACTCGCGAAAATTGAAAATTGTGCAAATTAGGGACTTTGCAATTGATTCGTGTTTATGTACGTCGATGGGATTGGCAGTGACAAAATGTGTGGACGTTTAAGAACGTCGACAGGACGCCGCGGGTTAAAGAAAGACGTGCCTTTTATGTGGTCAGATGAACAAATGACCACATTTACAACCCTGAAAACTGACCTAGCATAAGCCCTGGTTTTGGCATTCCCTGATTATTAAAAACCATTTCTTTTCTGTACTGATGCTTCCAGAGTGGGCCTCGGTACCATTCTCAGGCAAAATGACCCCAGGGGAAAGAAACGTGTCATTGCCTATGCCAGCCATGTGTTGAACTCCGCAGAAAAGAATTACAGTGTAACTCATTAGGAAGCTCTGGGCATGGTCTGGTCCCTGAAACATTTCTGCAACATCATCTATGGTTACCCTTTTCACATCCAAACAGATCATCTCCCCTTGTGTGACCTGTTTCGGGGGCATAATCTTACCAGTCGACTTGCACATTGGGCAGTCACTGTTAATGACTATAATCCAACATTTGAATACGTTCCTGGGAAGTCAAATGTCGTAGCCTATGCCCTCTCTCGGCATGTAGCCACAGTCTCAGCTGGTTGCCATGAAAATTTGGCGTTAATATATGACACACTCCATGGGTTCCAGCGTGTTGATCCTATGTGGTCAGAGGTGATATACTTTCTAGAGTCCTGTGATGATTCTTCCGTGCCCAAGTTACCATTCCCTGTATCTGATTTCTTCCTCAACAATGACTTCCTCAAAAAACACTTGGTACTCAAAGGTAACACTGTGCCTTATCACGAGGTTAAGCAACTAGTCATTCCAACAGACTTGCTTCCTGCTGCTCATTTAATTTAATCCACAACACCCCTCACGCATCACACCCTGGTAAAGACAGAAGCTTATGGCAGGCACGCCTTTCATATTATTGGCCCACTATGCTAAAGGATATAGAGGTGCACTATGATGTATGTTTATCATGTGCTAATAAGGGAACAACCGGACAACCTGCTCCTATACTGCAATACCCAATACCGTCAAGGCCTTGGCAAACTCTCTCTCTTGATCTTCTGAAGCATTAATGGCAGTCAATCATTTCTCCACATTCGTCATCTTAGCTCCATTGCGTGACAAATCTGCAAATGCAGTGGCACAAGCTTTTGTTCATTCTGTCATTTGCCCTTTCACAACTCCAAAAGTCAGTCTAACTGATAACGGGTCAGAGTTCAACAATTCAGTGCTGGAAGAAATTTGCCTTCGATACGGAATTGAGAAATACAATATAGATGCCCATTATCCAGCCTCGAATGGCCTAATAGAGTGTCAGAATAAGAAGATATTGGACAGTCTGCATCACATAGTGAGAAATCAAGGTTCCACTTGGGACGAGTGGATCCCACAGGTTCCTGCATCAATTAATTCATCCAGCAATAAGTCAGTTACTGAAACACCATTCTTTGTCATCTATGCCTTTGACATAAGGCTACCTTATTCATTACTGGAATCCAAACTGATCCGGCATACAATCACAATGAATATGTAAGGGTTCACCTGTCAAATTTTCAGAAAATTAATAATGATGTTCAGGATAATCTGGCACACACAAATGCAGAAATGGTACGTAAACAACACGCTACTGCCTCCGATGTTACCATCCAAGTAGGTGATTTGGTTTTTGCCCTAGATCACAAACACACACACACACACACACACACACATATATATATATATATATATATATATATATATATATATATATATGAGAGAGTGTGCAAGAAACGGAACCTAAAGGTGAATGTAGGGAAGAGTAAAGTGATGGTCTTTGAGAGAGGTGAAGTTAGTGAATGTACAGCGAGGTTGGATGGTGAGGAATTGGAAAATGTGAGTACGTTTAAGTATTTGGGTAGTGTGATGAGTAAGGATGGAGGTTTGGAGGGTGAAGTGCTTGAAAGGGTACAGCAGGGAAGAAAGGTTGCTGGTTCTTTGAAAGCAGTGATAAGAAACAAGGAAGTGAGCATGGAAGTGAAAAAGTTACTACATGACAGTATTGTGATACCAACTCTAACGTACGGAAGTGAAGCTTGGACATTGTTGGAAGGACAGAAGTCAAGAGTGACAGCAGTGGAAATGAGTTATTTAAGAGGAGCCTGTGGAGTCATGTGGAGAGACAGGCTAACGAATGAGGATATAAAGGAGCGTTGTGGTGTGGATGTGGATGTGATAGGAAGCGTTATGAGGAACACACTGAGGTGGTTTGGCCATGTGGAGAGGATGGAGGGTGAAAGACTGACGAAGAGAGTGTATGTGAGTGAGGTGGAGGGGGGAAGAGGGAGGGGGAGGCCGAGGATGAGATGGAGGGATGGGGTGGAGAGGTATATGAGAGAGCGGGGTGTGAGTTGGGAGCAGGGCAGTGAAATGGCGGGGGACAGGGCGACTTGGAGGCGATTTGTTTGTGGCCACCCCAAACGGGATTGAGGCGTCTGGCAAAATATATATATATATATATATATATATATATATATATATATATATATATATATACCTAGGCTGCTTCCCCGAAGGAAAGGGAGGTAGCCAAGTCAGGACGACACACTCCCAATTTACTCATCCATTCGCATGTTAGCCCCAAAGGGGAGAACGGACAGATCCTCACCGCACCACACCGCACAAGGGTCAACTGCGCAATGCAATCAGTGACATCCGCAGCAGGGCCCGACAGCAGAACTGGTTTACCCCTGCCACATCATAACAGACCCATCCCCTTACCCGCACCTGACCTGACTAGCTGATCAGACCAAATGCGGGAGAATATCCCCTATATATATATATATATAATATACTATAGCAGTAGTCCTGTGTGTGTGTGTGTGTGTGTGTGTGTGTGTGTGTGTGTATTTTGGGCAGCTGAAACTACATATTGAAATCGCACCAAAATTGGCACAGAAATTGCAAAAAATTCGCTGATGTGAAAATGCTTGGTCCCATCACGATTGAAAAACTTTAACTATATTTAACCCACACCATCCCAGGCATTTTTGCAGTTTTATACCCACCCAATCCCGAACCAAAAATAGAAAAAAATTTATTGCATAAAACAATCCAAAAGTACATATAAATCAAGGGAAAAAAAAAAAAAACTACTCCTTATAGGAGAAATAAGTGCAGGATGGCCGTCCATCGTGTTTCTAGCCCAGTTTCCGGAGCGGTGAGCTGCGTTTTCCCACCCAGCTGGGCGGGATGAGAGAGAGAGAGAGAGAGAGAGAGAGCGAGAGCAGGGGAGGAGAATGGGGGAATCCCCATTCTCTATATCGTTCTCCACTGGCTCATATTCCTCCCCAGAAGAGTCATCCAGGTCTTCCTCTTCTAAAGAACCACTAAATAAAGGGACAGAGGGACCATGTGACAGTTTCAACTACCTTCTCAAGCCCAATGAGGCGGCAAAATGGCGTGACTTCCGCGACATTCTAACACTGTGACGGAAAGTGGCACACTGATGTTACCCAGCCATGCAGAACCAAACTTAGTGCTACAAGTGCTTGTGCACAATGTTGCCAATACATTAAGCTACTCCTTGGCAATAAATTAACTAGATTGAAGCACTCAGAGACGTGCTACAGTGCTCGAATCTTGCTATCAGCATCACCACGTCGCTGGTATTACTTGAGACGTTTTGTGTCAGCACCATGCCAACACGGCGGGATTATATGGGTTAATGAGCGATCACATTTAGATAAAAAAACGCTGCTCCTGGTGCCCAGCATAGGGTCTCCGTAGAATTTTTTGCCCATAGGTACAACTAAAATATACTATAGTAGTAGCCGTGTGTCTGTATGTATATTTCGGACTTGCATTCGGACAACTTGGGTTCCATTCCTGAAGCTGCTAATAACATGATCAGTTGCTTAGCTGCAAAAAATCCAAGTGACAATGTTACACTAGAACAGCACATAAGCGTGAGAGCCCTCCGCAGGAGCAAATGCAAGGGACCTGAAGGGCCCACGACCACTTGTGTGTGTGTGTGAATATATATATATATATATATATATATATATATATATATATATATGTGTGTGTGTGTGTGTGTGTGTGTGTGTGTGTGTGTATGTGTTTTTACCTAATTGTTCTTACCGAACTGTATCTTTACAGGAATGAGTCAAGCTCGTACTGTCCCGTGTCTTGAACCATATTTATCATACATATCCTTAAATTTGTGAATTGTTTTGGCACACACTATTTCATTCGGTGGTGCATTCCATTGATCAATTGCTCTGTTTGGGAAACTGAATTTCCTTACGTCTTTATCACCTCTCTTCTTATGCAGTTTTTTGCAGTGTCCTCTTGCTGATGATTCCCCATATGTTAAGTAATCATTTATATCTATTTTCTCCTTCCCTGATATGCATTTATATAGCATTATCATGTCACCTCTTTTCATTCTCTCCTGTAGTGTTGGTAGATTCAGTTTATTTACTCTTTCTTCGTAGCTTAGGTCCCTTAAGCTTGGTATCTATCTTTTAGCGTCCCTTTGAACTTTTTCAATCTTGTCTATGTGTTTTTTGAGATGAGGACTCCAGACGACTCATGCTTACTCCAGGGATGGTCTAATGAATGATGTTATTATCCTTCTCAGCTTGTCTTCATTTATGTATGTGAATGCTATTCTCATATTTGCAAGCAGTGTATACATGTTCCGTACCTTCTCGCTGATGTGGTCAGCAGGAGATAGTCTGTTATTGATAATCACACCTAGGTCTTTCTCTCTTTCTGATGTGTATAGGGTTTTATTTCCTACCGTATAATCCCAATCAGGTCTTTTTCCACTTTTACCAAACTTGATTACATGACACTTGTCCACATTGAATTCCATTTGCCATGTATTACTCCATTCATGAAGTTTATTTAATTCTTCTTGTAGCTCTTTACAAGAGTCTGTGTTAGTAATTCTCCTTTGTATTTTTGCATCATCTGCAAACATATTCAGATAGCTTTCATTTCCAGTGTTACTGTTTATATCATTTATATACACTAAAAACATGATTGGTGCCAGCACTGACCCCTGTGGTACTCCACTAGTCACTTCTTTCCATGATGAGTAGTTTCCTCCTAGTACTGTTCTCATATCTCTTTTTATGAGAAAATCTTACATCCAACAACACAGTTTGCCTCGAATTCCTCCTTGATGGTACAGTTTCCATAAAAGTCTTTGGTGTGGTACTGTGTCAAATGCTTTCTTGAAATCTAAATAGATACTGTCCACCCATCCTTCTCTTTCCTGTATTGTGTTTGTTACTCTCTCATAGTAGCTCAACAGATTAGTAACATGATTTTCCTTTTCTGAAACCAAACTGTCTTTCTGTTATCATTCTGTGTTCTTCTAGATGATTTACCCAAGCTTTTCTTATAAGCTTTTCTAATACCTTGCTTACAACACTGGTCAGTGATACTGGTCGGTAGTTGAGTGGATTTTGTCTATTTCCTTTCTTGAATAAGGGGACAATATTTGCTTTCTTTCAAATATCAGGTAGTTTACCTTGACTCAAGGATTTCTTGAAAATTAAAAATAATTGTTTACTTAACTCCTTTGCACATTCTCATAGTACCCAACATGAAATTTCATCAGGACCACTTGCTTTTCCTCTCTCTAATTTACTTAACTCCTCCTGTATTACTTTTTCTGCTATTTGTATATCTGGTAGTATGTGTGGACATGGATGTTCCACACAGTCCCTCTCAAATTTTTTTTCTTCTGTAAAAACTAATTAGAAATTCTTATTTAGCGCTTCACAAATATCTTTCTCTTGTGTATAGGTGATTCCCTCGTCCGTAATGGATTGTATTATATCTTTTACTTTGGTTTTGCTTCTGATGTAGCTGTACAATAGCTTTAGTTGATCACTATTTTTATTTGTTATATACTCCTCAAACTGTTTTTGGGCTTCCCTCCTTATTCTTGTATAATCGTTTCGTGCCTGTTTGTAATTATTATACGCCCTTTCACTATTGTGTCTTCTGTATCTATTCCACAACAAATCTCTTCTTTCTTTTGATTTTTTACATTCTGTATTGAACCATTTCTGTATTTTTTTATCTGCTTCTTTGTGCTGTGGGTTTGTACTTCTGGACTCCTATTTCATAAAATTCACAGAATTTTTTCTATACAGCATTTAAATCTTGTCCTCTAAGCTCATTTTCCCAATCAGCTTCTAAGAAATACTTCTTTAGGTCTTGATAATTTCCCTTTTTATAGTTAGGCTCTTTTTGTAACTTTCATTGCTGTTAACTATGTCATATGCTATCCTGAATTTGTAATTTTGTACTGCATGATCGCTTTTGCCGAGTGGAGGGTGATATATTAAACTATCAATATCATTTTCTTGCCTAGTAAATATTAGATCTAGCATTGAAGGTACATCGAGTCCTCTTTTTCTTGTGGTTTCCCTCACATGTTGCGTTAGGAGAAACTCTTGCACGAGATCCAGGAGCTTTTGGTCCCAACAGCTTTCTTGGCTAATTATATCTAGAGTATTCCAATTTATATTTGTATTAAAATCTCCAGTTAGTATAATTCTTTTCGATTTCTCTTCCATTTTATGTAGTAATGATCTTAAACTCTGAATTGTACTCTCTGCCAGGTCCTCATATTCGTCTCTTTCCCATGTGTTTGATCTGGGTGGCATGTACAAATTGGCTACAATTACTTTCCCTTCAGATGTGTTGATCTCTACTGCAATCAGTTCTACATGTGATGGTATATCTAGTTTTATGTCATTGACTTTTAGATTTTTCTTAGTGTTATATTTCTTCCTCCTTTTTTTAAATTTCTGTCTCTTCTCCATATATTGTATTCCTCTAAGTTTAATATGTCATTTGATATCCTTGGTGTTAATTTTATTTCAGTTAGGCATATTATATGTGGTTCATTTTCTCTGACATAATCATTCATCTCTAGTAATTTAGATACCATTCCATCCACATTTGAGTACATCAACTTTATCATCTTGTTTATATACTTGTCATGACATGGTTCTACTACCTTCCTCCTTTTTATTCCCTCCTGTCTGTGTACCACTTTCGTACCTGCAATCCTATTACTTTGTAAAAAAAATGTATTCTTCTCTTCTGATCTTCCCTCATTTTTTGTTTTTGCTTCCTCCCTTTTCTCTTTCAGTAATTCAAGTTCCTCTTGTGATAGGCATCTTTTTATCCATACATTTTTGAACTCCTCTTTTTCCATAAGATTCTTTGCATTTTTTAGTATCTCCTCCACAGTGTTTACACTCTGGAAAGTTACCTTTAGAGGTCTTGTCATGCTTTTCTCGTATTTCCCTAACCTTTTGTGTTCCTCTATATCTTTACTACAGATTTCCTCTGATACTTCTTTCAATAAACTCATTATATTTGCCATCTACTTTTTGTCTCTTGTGATCTTGTTTTTTACTTCTTCCTCTTCTATACCAGTGATTACTATAGATTTGTTGATATCTACTGAATCTCTGACTAACTTTGGATTGTTTTGGATTATTCTTTTCACTTCCTTTTTAATGCTTTTTTCCTCTACCCTTGTTTCTAAGTCTTTCTTTACTTTCACCATTTCAGCATACGTGGTTTCCACATCATTTTGTAGCTTTGCACAGTTTCATTCACCTGTGTTATCTTCTCCTCAATATCACTGCTCTGGTCTATTAGACTGCTTACTTGCCTAATTGTCTCTGTATCTTTGAACTCTTCCATAATACTCTCGTGATTGACTACTGTACTTGCCATTTCACTCATTTTCTGCCTAAGTGTACTGAATTCCATTGTTAGTTCACTGATGGTTGTGTCTTTCTTGTTGGCCTCCCTTCCTAGTTTTTCCTTTTCTTCCTTTTGGAAATGCATCTGCTTCTTTATTTCATCAATTTCATTTTTGAAAGCCGTCTCCAGTGTGTGTACACGTTCAACCAGTCTATTTTGAGTCTCCACTTCAACCAGTTCTTGGTAGAAATCATCATCTTGCTTTCTACCTTTATCCCTTTTCTTTTCCAAATTTGCTTTACTAAAGTATGTGTCCATTTTACAATACTAAAAGCACATTCACCGGGGCAGTTATAGTCTAAACAAACCTCAGCTGACTAAGCGCATTCTTTCGCCACTCGGTTCTCTTTTCAGTTTGAACAAGTTTTGTTTAAACTTCTTCTTCTTATTTTTTTTTAAATAATAAAAAATCATTTAGTCTAACCTGGTACAGAGCTTGACTCATATAAAGATACTAATTTAGGTAATGCCACTGGGCGTGCTGGCTCGGTATGGAGCGCTGTCGACGCATGTCTGTTCTCCTTGTGTGTGTGTGTGTGTTCTTACCTAATTGTATCTTTACAGGAATGAGTCAAGCTCGTACTGTCCCGTGTCTTAAACCATATTTATCGTACATATCCTTAAATTTGTTAATTGTTTTGGCACACACTATTTCATTCGGTAGTGCATTCCATTGATCAATTGCTCTGTTTGGGAAACTGAATTTCCTTACGTCTTTATCACCTCTCTTCTTATGCAGTTTTTTGCAGTGTCCTCTTGCTGATGCTTCTCCATATGTTAAGTAATCATTTATGTCTATTTTCTCCTTTCCTGATATGCATTTATGTAGCATTATCATGTCACCTCTTTTCCTTCTCTCCTGTAGTGTTGGTAGATTCAGTTTATTTAGTCTTTCTTCGTAGCTTAGGTCCCTTAAGCTTGGTATCCATCTTGTAGCGGCCCTTTGAACTTTTTCAATCTTGTCTATGTGCTTTTTGAGATGAGGACTCCAGACTACTGATGCATATTCCAGGGTTGGTCTAATGAATGATGTTATTATCCTTCTTAGGATGTCTTCATTTATGTATGTGAATGCTATTCTCATATTTGCGAGCAGTATATACATGTTCCGTACCTTCTCGCTGATGTGGTCAGCCGGAGATAGTCTGTTATTGATAATCACACCTAGGTCTTTCTCTCTTTCTGATGTGTATAGGGTTTTATTTCCTAACTTATAATCCCAGTCAGGTCTTTTTCCACTTTTACCAAACTTGATTATATGACACTTGTCCACATTGAATTCCATTTGCCATGTACTACACCATTCATGAAGTTTATTTAATTCTTCTTGTAGCTCTTTACAAGAGTGTGTGTTAGTAATTCTCCTTTGTATTTTTGCATCATCTGCAAACATATTCAGATAGCTCTCATTTCCAGTGATATTGTTTATATCATTTATATACACTAAAAACATGATTGGTGCCAGCACTGACCCCTGTGGTACTCCACTAGTCACTTCTTTCCATGATGAGTAGTTTCCTCTTAGTACTGTCCTCATTTCTCTTTTTATGAGAAAATCTTGCATCCAACAAAACAGTTTGCCTCGAATTTCTCCTTGATGGTACAGTTTGCATAAAAGTCTTTGATGTGGTACTGTGTCAAAAGCTCTCCTGAAATCTAAATAGATACTGTCCACCCATCCTTCCCTTTCCTGCATTGTGTTTGTTACTCTGTCATAGTAGCTCAACAGATTAGTAACACATGATTTTCCTTTTCTGAAACCAAACTGTCTTTCTGTTATCATACTGTGTTCTTCTAGATGATTTACCCAAGCTTTTCTTATAAGTTTTTCTAATACCTTGCTTACAACACTGGTCAGTGATACTGGTCGGTAGTTGAGTGGATTTTGTCTCTTTCCTTTCTTGAATAAGGGGACAATATTTGCTTTTTTCCAAATATCAGGTAGTTTACCTTGACTCAAGGATTTCTTGAAAATTAAAAATAATGGTTTACATAACTCCTTTGCACATTCTCGTAATACCCAACATGAAATTTCATCAGGACCACTTGCTTTTCGTCTGTCTAATCTACTTAACTCCTCCTGTATTACTTTTTTCTGCTATTTGTATATCTGGTAGTATGTGTGGACATGCGTGTTCCACATAGTCCCTCTCAAAATTTTTTTCTTCTGTAAAAACTAATTGGAAATTCTTATTTAGTGCTTCACATATATCTTTCTCTTGTGTATAAGTGATTCCCTCGTCCGCAATGGATTGTATTATATCTTTTACACTAGTTTTGCTTCTGATATAGCTGTAAAACAGCTTTGGTTGATCACTACATTTATTTATTATATCCTCCTCAAACTGTTTTTGGGCTTCCCTCCTTATTCTTGTTTAGTCGTTTCTTGCCTGTTTGTAATTATTATACGCCCTTTCACTATTGTGTCTTCTGTATCTATTCCAGAACAAATCTCTTCTCTCTTTTGATTTTTTACATTCTGTATTGAACCATTTCTGTATTTTCTTATCTGCTTCTTTGTGCTGTGGGATGTACTTCTGGACTCCTATTTCATAAAATTCACAAATTTTTTTATATACAGCATTTAAATCTTGTCCTCTAAGCTCATTTTCCCAATCAACTTCTAAGAAATACTTCTTTAGGTCTTGATAATTTCATTTTTTATAGTTTAGGCTCTTTTTGTAACTATCATTGCTGTTTACTATGTCATATGCTATCCTGAAGTTATAATTTAGTACTGCATGATCGCTTTTGCCGAGTGGAGGGTGATATATTAAACTGTCAGTATCATTTTCTTGCCTTGTAAATATTAGATCTAGCACTGAAGGTACATCAAGTCCTCTTTTTCTGGTGGTTTCCCTCACATGTTGCGTTAAGAAAAACTCTTGTACGAGATCCAGGAGCTTTTGATCCCAACAGCTTTCTTGGCTATTTATATCTAGAGTATTCCAATTTATATTTGTATTGAAGTCCCCAGTTAGTATAATTCTTTTCGATTTCTCTTCCATTTTATGTAGTAATGATCTTGCACTCTGAATTGTACTCTCTGCCAGGTCCTCATATTCGTCTCTTTCCCATGTGTTTGATCTGGGTGGCATGTACAAATTGGCTACAATTACTTTACCTTCAGATGTGTCGATCTCTACTGCAATCAGTTCTACTTGTGATGGTATATCTAGTTTTATTTCCTTGACTTTTAGATTTTTCTTAGTTAATATTATAATTCCTCCTCCTTTTTTTAAATATCTGTCTCTTCTCCATATATTGTATTCCTCTAAGTTTAGTATGTCATTTAATATCCTTGGTATTAATTTTGTTTCAGTTAGGCATATTATTTGTGGTTCATTTTCTCTGACATAATCATTCATCTCTAGTAATTTAGATACCATTCCATCCACATTTGAGTACATCAACTTTATCATCTTTTTTATATACTTGTCATGACATGGTTCTACTACCTTCCTCCTTTTTCTTCCATCCTGTTTGTGTACCACTTTCGTACCTGCAATCCTATTACTTTGTAAAAAAATTTCTTCTTCTCCTCTTCTGATCTTCCCTCATTTTTTGTTTTTGCTTCCTCCCTTTTCTCTTTCAGTAATTCCAGTTCCTCTTGTGTTAGACATCTTTTTATCCATACATTTTTGAACTCCTCTTTTTCCTTAAGATTCTTTGCATTTTTTAGTATCTCTTCCACAGTGTTTACACTCTGGAAAGTCACCTTTAGAGGTCTTGTCTTGCTTTTCTCGTATTTCCCTAACCTTTTGTGTTCCTCTATGTGTGTGTGTGTGTGTGTGTGTGTGTGTGTGTGTGTGTGTGTGTGTGTGCTTATGCGAGAAAGTATGAGGCACAGGCCAGGAGCCCACAAACCGATCCTTCCAAGAAAAAAAAAAAAAAGAGAGACAATACAAAAGACAGCCAAATTCAAGATCCGTTCACTTCGAGATGCCTGGACACATTACATTTGAAACATTGGAGATCATAGGAATTTTGAAATACAGACAGAGGGAGACAGTTCCAGACTTGACCTGTTGCATAAATGACGGACTGGGAGTAACGGTTAATTCTTGCATTAGAGAGATTGACAGAAAAGGGATGAGAGTTTGTTGCTAGACGTGTGCAACGCACCCGTCGTAGAGATGGAGGGATGCAAGTAGAAAGTTCACAGGAGCAGTTCTCTTTTCTTTCGCTACTTCAATGGTCACTGCTCCTCTGAACTTTCTGCTTGCATCCCTCCACTTCTACGACGGGTGCATAGCACCTGTCTAGCAACAAACTCTCATCCCTTTTCTGTCCAATTCTCTATTGCAAGAGTTAACTGTTACTCCCAGTCCTTCATTCATGCAAGAGGTCAACTCTGGAACTGTCTCCCTGTGCCTGTATTTCCTACTTCCCCTGATCTTCAGTCTTTTACCACAGTGTGTCCAGGCATCTTCAAATGAAAGAATCTTGAATTTGGCTCTCTTTTGTATTTTTTTCTTGGAAGGAACGGTTTGTGGGCTCCTGGCCTTTGGTTCCTTCTGCCTTGCATAAACACACACACACACTCACACACAAATATATATATATATATATATATATATATATATATATATATATATATATATAGATAGATATATATATATATATATATATATATATATATATATATATATATATAAATATAAAATAAATATGTATGTTCTGGTGTCTGACATCATTTCCACATTGGAGCATGTCTCTCACCACTATACACATTATTTTATTCATATTTAGAGAAAATGTGTTGTAATGTTGAGATATGAATCGAAATGCCGCTTCAGTATAAGCGTGGTGTGGGAATAAGATGAGGGCTAGACCTGCGAAGGTCAGCGTTTCCAGACATAAATATTAGGGTAAAGGGAAGGGATTAGAATATGAACGATATATATGTGTAACCCGCCCTTTCCCGACCGATTTTCCACCACTGAGTCCCCGCAATCCCAAACAATTTTGAAAAAAAAATTTTTGCCTCAAACCTCCGCTTTGGTTAGAAACATCGAAAAATCATAGAGAAATCGCTCACCTGAGGTTTAAAATACTCGAAGCAGGTAGCAGCACTCCTTACCTTACTGGTTTTTCTATTAGGCTGGCTCCAAAGAAAACGAGTTCTATGGGAGGATAACTATTCCACACCACTCATAAACTGTATTTATTTATTTATTTGGTACGAATTTATATTGATCGTGATATGAATGGTAAAGTAGGGAATGTGAAGGTGGATGGAATAGTTGGTGAGTGGGGTGTGCCTGCTGAGATAGATGAGAACGGCAGTGCGTTAGTGGACATTTGTGATGGGAGGGGGTTGGTGATAGCCAATACCCTCTTCAGGCATACAATGAGCCACAGGTACACATGGCAAGTGATGAGAAGGGTGGGTGGTGAACTGAATGAAAGGAAGGCCATGATTGATTATGTGTGTGTGGATGAAAGGATGCGAAGATGTATAATGGATGCAAGAGCTTATAGAGGTTGGGGGAATGGACTTTCTGACCACTGCTTAGCGGTGGCCAGAATTAGGATCCAAGTAAGATGGAAAAATAGAAGAAGGGAAAGAAGAGAGGAAGGGGTAGTTGCAAGGAGAGTCGAGAGGTTAAAAGAGGATGAGGAAAAGGCAGAGTATAAGAGAGAAGTGGAGGAACAGTTGGGCAAATATGAATCGGAGCAGATGGGGGACGTGGAAGGTGTGTGCAGGATATTTACAGAAGAAATATGTGCAGCATGTGATGTGGTGTGTGGGAGCAAGAGAAGACGGAGGGGGGTGCAAGGAACAGCATGGTGGACTGAAGAGGTGAGACAGGCTGTGTCATAAAAAAAGAAAGCATACAATGAATGGATGAGATACAGAGGTGTGGAAGAAGTTGAGAGGCAGAAGAGAGAGTTATATGCAGAAAGAAAGAGAGAGGTGAAAAGATTAGTAAGAGAGAGTAAGAAGAGAGTGGATGAGGAATTTGGAAGGAATTTGAGTGTAAAGTGGAGGGACTGTAAGAAAATGTTCTTGAAAGAGGTGAAGAGAGTAAGACAGGGTGGAAGTGAAGTTAGCAGGGGAGTGAAAGATAAAAATGGTAGATTACTAGTGCAGAAGGAAGAAAAAGTGAACAAATGGAGAGAACACTTTAAGGAATTGTTGAATATACAGGATGGAAGTAATGCGAGTATAAGTGGCTGGGGAATGGCTGGGAGAAGGAGGGAGGTGAGAAGACAGGAAGAAATCAGTAGGATAGAAGTTGTGGAAGCAATGAAGAAAGTTAAACTGGGGAAAGCCCCAGGAATTGATGGAGTGTGTGATAAATGCTAAAGCATGGGGGAGAGATAGTAGTAGAATGGATGTGGAAGATGTGCAGATTGGCCTGGGAGGAAGGTAGAGTCCCGGAGGATTGGAAGTCAGGTTTAACTATTTCCTTGTACAAAGGAGAAGGGTAAAAAGAAGTGTGTGGTAATCATAGGGGCATTTGTCTTATAGTATAATAGGAAAAGTGTATGGTAGGATACTTATTGGCTTTAGGAAGGGAAGAGGTTGTGTAGATCAGATATTCATTCTTAGATCTTTAGTGGAAAAGTTTCGAGAGAAGGGAAAGAAGTTGTATGCGGCTTTCATGGATTTGGAGAAAGCATATGACAAGGTGGATAGACAAGGATTGTGGAAAGTATTAAGAATATATGGAGTAGATAGGAAGTTGTTGAATGCTGTGAAGAGTATGTATGATGGTGCTAAGGCTGCAGTGCATGTGGATGGTGAACTAAGTGAATTTTTCTCTTTGAAGGTTGGGTTGAAACAGGGATGTGTCATGTCTCCATGGTTGTTCAATCTGTACATGAATGGGGTAATAAAAGAGGTACAACGTAGGGTAGTGGATGTTGGAGTGGCCCTGGTGAGAGAGGATAGTGTTTGGAAACTCCCTGTACTGTGTTGTTGAGTGAAGATGAAGGGGAGCTGCAAGGCTTGGTGGATGAGTCTGGGAGAGTGTGTAAGAAACGGAATCTAAAGGTGAATGTAGGGAAGAGTAAAGTGATGGTCTTTGAGAGAGGTGCAGTCAGTGAATGTACAGCAAGGTTGGATGGTGAGGAATTGGAAAATGTGAGTACGTTTAAGTACTTGGGTAGTGTGATGAGTAAGGATGGAGGTTTGGAGGATGAAGTGCTTGAAAGGGTACAACAGGGAAGAAAGGTTGCTGGTTCTTTGAAAGCAGTGATAAGAAACTGGGAAGTGAGCATGGAAGTGAAAAAGTTACTACATGACAGTATTGTGATACCAACTCTAATGTATGGAAGTGAAGCTTGGACATTGTTGGAAGGACACAAGTCAAGAGTGAGAGTAGTGGAAATGAGTTATTTAACCCACCCCATCGCGACGTTTTCTGGGCAGTGGTAAGCCCGAGTCCCAACATTTTTGGACCTTTTTTTTTTTTGGCTCAAACATCCGCTTTTGGTGAGAAACATCGAAAATTCATAGAGAAATCGCTCACCTGAGGTTTAAAATACTCGATACAGGAAGGAGTACCCCCTTACCTTACAGGGTTTTCTATCAAGCTGGCTGCAAAGAAAACGAGTTCAATGGGAGGATAACTATTCTACACCACTCATAAACAGTATTTATTTATTTATTTGGTACGAATTTATATGTAGTACGAGAGTATAATGATTTTCAAACAGTAATATAGGCATTATAAGCATTGTTTCACTCACTAAATCATCACCATTCCTAACCTTTTTTTGCCACATTACCTGATCGTCATTTCTGACTGTTTCTTCCTCTAATGTTTGTCCTCCACATTCTCATCGATTGGGGAATCACTCTGGCCCTGAATTTCGTACCGTGGCATGACATGGCTTTACTGGCCAGGTCACTGATAACAGGTGAATTGCTGAGAAAAGGTCATGCAGGGGGGGGAGGAGGTCATGCTGGATAAGGCATTGTCCCTGCCTGGCATCTTGTAGAGGAAGGTGTCTCATGTATACGTGCCCAAAGTCACTCGTGAAAATTGAAAATTGTGCAAATTAGGGACCTTGCAATGTTGCCGCGTTAATTTACGTCTCCGGGATGTGACTGCACATCATGTGAGGACGTGAATTCACGTCTCCGGGACACGGCAGGTTAAGAGGAGCCTGTGGAGTCACATTGAGAGACAGGGTGATGAATGAAGATATAAAGGAGCGTTGTGGTGTGGATGTGGATGGGATAGGAAGTGTTATGAGGAACACACTGAGGTGGTTTAGCCATGTGGAGAGGATGGAGGGTGAGAGACTGACGAAGAAAGTGTATGTGAGTGAGGTGGAGGGGGGGAATAGTGAGGGGGAGGCCGAGGATGAGATGGAGGGATGGGGTGGAGAGGTATATGAGAGAGGGGTGTGTGAGTTGGGAGCAGGGCAGTGAAATGGCGGGGGACAGGGCGACGTGGAGGCGATTTGTTTGTGGCCACTTCAAACGGGATTGAGGCATCTGGCAATAGATAGATAGAATTTATATGTAGTATGAGTGTATATTGGTTTTCAAACAGTAATATAGGCAATATAAGCATTGTTTCACTCACTAATAAATCAACATACCTGACCTTTTTTGGCAACATTACCTGATCATCATTTCTGACTGTTTCTTCCTCTAATGCTACATAAACTTTGTCCTCCACATTGTCATCAATTGGGGAATCACTGGCCCTGAATGTCTTTATTGGCCAGGTCACTGGTAACAAGTGAATTGCCGAGACAATGGCATGCAAGGGGGGGGGAGGTCATGCAGGGTAAAGCAATGTCCCTGCCTGGCATCTTGTAGAGGAAGGTGTCCCATGTATACGTACCAATAATCACGCACGAAAGTTGAAAATTGTGCAAATTATGAACCTTGCAATTGCACGACGTACCGGTACGTTGACAGGTCTAGCTGTGACAAAACGTTGTGACGTACCCATACATCGATGGGACGCCTCGGGTTAAGTCTTGGAAACCACATATACCCTGTTGATACATTTTAATCTAATTAATACTGCTTTACTGAGGTGTATAAAGTGCATGGTAGAGTTGTAATTTACTTATACTCATGTATAAAGCCCAAAGTATCTGAGGAATTGCACCTCTATAATATGCTGACCCAGAGCCACTTCCAGTGGGGAAGGCAGGCAGCTTTGGGAGAAGACACTCAGCTCTGATACGGGAGAGACGTACTACTCTGAACTCTTTCTCTGTCGTAGTTATATATTTCTGTGGCAAGTAAAGAGAGAGGAACACATCTGCTCCAGTTTTAATCTGTTCACCTGCACACTACCACTACTAATTACAGGCTCTACACCGATATTCCCACCATCTCCAGTGTGTGAGAGAGACATTGGGGGAAAGTGCCAGTTGTCAACAGTGACTTCCAACTAGTGGGAACATTACATGAATTGATGGCCTGCTAAGTAACTTAGTGGAGTCACACCTAAACAGATACATAAAAACTGGTGTTCAGTGCTGGGATGCAAAAAGGTGCCAGAGGGATTTAGTGCAGTGAAACCCTTGCAACAGTTTGTGATCCTACAGGTGAAAAGAAACTCTTACTTTCACTTTTTTAATGGGACTACTTACGGAATGAGATAAAGTGGGAGCAGAAAATATCGGAGTAGTGAACTCACTCTCGTTCTCTTTTATCTCAGCCTGTGCAAGATATCTCTACCTTCAAGCGTGAACTGGCAGTTATCTTGCTCTCGTGTGTGAGAGGCGAGAACTTGGCGAGATTGAGGCCAGTGCGGTGAGGGGTGGTATCATCTGAGCACATCTGGCAACTCTGGGCTGCGGAGGCTGGAGTGAGGCAGGGCGAGTGTGTGGGCTGTGTGGAATGGCAGCGGCGTCCTGCAGCCTGTCACCTGAGGACCAGCGTGGGGAGAAGATCTTCATGTGGTTGGAGAGACGGAAACCTTGGCGGAACATATGGAGTTGCAGTATCTACCTGGACTTCAGCATTTATCTGACACCTAGGTAGTGTACATGCATAGTATTCCATAGACATACACTCTTTAAGCAACACACTTTAGTTAGGTGATGTGTGTAAAAAGAAAGTTTTTTCAGTCCCCCCATAAATAGATGTGTGTTCTGTGTATCTTATATGTGTTCTGTTCTCTATTACTAAACTCCATAACTATCCTATATGTATCAGTTTATTTCCTGTGACTGGGAAAGAAATAATTTCTGACAAGGTTAGATGGATACAGTGAAGAAGTGTGGACGAAAATTAAGGGGAGAACCAACCACGAAAGGAGAGGCCAGTGAATTAGGCTAAGAATTTTGAGTGGATTGAGACATTGGATAAGAGTATCCAAACTCTATGTGGTATGAGTGAGGGACATCTTGGGGTTGAAGATAGTCAGGACACTTCTGAGGAACTTGATAATGGGGACTTGAACACTTTGAATTTGCATTCTGGTTGTTCTTATTTAACAGTTCCTGAATGTTCGGTTAGGTCCAAAATGGCCACTGGTCTCACTACAGAAGGCACATTCAGTGCAGAAGAAACTATGGTCATTGAACAGGCTGCAACAGCACTCTTAGTCTCCCAGCCAGATACTCAAAGTCCACTAATCTCTGATATTAATGCAACCACTCACATACCCACTTATGCCTCAGGCATGTACAGTACACCATTAACCTTAGGACAACAAGAACAAGACCATTTATTTGCTAATGTTCCTTATGCTAATCCATGGGGCAGGAGTACTAACAGTATTGACATGCAAACCCAGGATCATTATGCTAATCCATGGGGCATGAACACTAACAGTATTGGCATCCAAACCCAGGATCCTTATGCAATTCCATGGGGCATGAATGCTAACAGTATTGGCATGCAAACTCAGGTGAATCTTCCTTCTGCATGGCATCTACCTAGCATGGCAACCACTTATCATAATCATGCCAAAGCTAAGCCAAAGGTACGAAGATGGTGTGTCATTCATGGGCGGTGTCCTCATTATGCAGACTGTTGCCCCATTGTCATTGGAAATAGGGAAAAACTGAGCAACCAAGGTAGTTCGGGGGAAGCTCAGAGCCACACGCAGAAATAAACTGGAAACTAACACAGTTCACCGATGCGTGTGTGGCAGCTATTATAAAGGTGGATCTGCTGACGATTCCTTGGATTATAGGGAAAGGCCAGGTGTCTTTGACAGTGGACACTGGGCCATGCGCAAACATTATTTCTAGTAAGGCACTGGAGAGGCTCAAACGTTTGATGCCTCACATAACGTGGATGTTGTCAGCACGTGATGTGATTTTGACAGGTGTAACAGGGAGTAAAATGAAGTTTGTAAGCCAGGTACTGTTGACACTTAGGGCAGATAAACGATCTCCTGTGTTATGTGCTACATTTTATGTGGTTGAGGATTTCCCTCTGCCAGTTCATGCGTTGTTGGGCTTAGAATCCATTGAGGAGTATAACGTGATTATACAACCTCAGAGACATTCCATTTCCTTTAATGGGAAGGAGTTTGTAGGTCTTATTCCCTCAACAACACAAACTGGAACTGGCATCCAATCAGGAGCCGTTCAACCAGTTGTGACCCCGACAAGAGAAGCATCAAGGGAGTCCCCAGATGCACACGAAACGGAGGGTATGGATTGGAAGCAATCAGGGTTTAGTGAGTGGGAATCACCACTTTCCCAGTCGAACTGTCTGCAAAATTCCTGTCCGAGTACCTGATGTGTCAGAGGGAACTGATGTGGCATGCTAACCAGACACCATGAAACATAAGGCATTGTCGCTGGAGTCCACCCTGAGTAGTGTCAGGCCAGAGCAGACGATGCCCCTCTTCATCGCAAATATAAGTGGTGGTGCAGTTAAGCTTAGAGATGGGTGTTATATAGGCGACTTGATGTGCTATGGTGCCCCCATAAAGGAAGTCGATGACGTACCGGTGATCTTTTCAGTAGTCACATCACAAACGACGATTCAGTTGGAACCTACACGTCTTGGGAGAGGAAAACTGCTAGAACAATATATGAAGGTAACAAATATTGTTGCCCATAAAACGCGATTGCTAGCACTTCATAAAGACTTCTCCAATGTAGTGGGACTTGCAGGAGAAGCGCTGGGCATGATGGATAGGGTGAAGCATCATATTAGTTTGTGCCCTGGTACAAATCCAATATAAGTGTCTGCATACTGTCTACCAAACAGCCAAAGGAAAACAGTGGAAGAGGAAGTCGAAAAGATGCTTCATGATGAAGTCATTCAGCCTTCTTCCTCACCTTGGAATGCACCACTCTTTCTTGTGCCTAAAAAGGTCAGTGGTGTGAGACATGTTGTGGTCTTCTGGCAAGTGAACAGGTAACCGTATCCCGTGTTCACCTGCCTGGATCTAGCATCAGGGTATTTGGCAGGTGGAGCTGACCAAAGTCGCGTCCCATCACTGCCTTTAGCACTCACCGTGGGCACTTTCTCCAGATGCCTTTTGGACTGAGTGATGCTCCTTTGACATTTCAGAGGATGATAAATCAGTTGTTTGGTGACATGTTGGGGCAGGACATCTTGGCGTATCTAGATGATTTAATAATTGTGAGCAAGGACATGGACACTCATTTTAGTAAATTAAAATGGGTGGTGGAAACCTTAAGATCCGCAGGTCTGAGAATCAGGCTATCAAAGTGTGAATTCCTGAAATCTAGTGTCAGGTTTCTAGGGCACTTAGTTGACGGTGATGGCATCAAGGCTATTTTGGATAAAGTTACTGCCATGACAAATTTCCCTACATCCAAGACCATGGATGATGGTCGCTTGTTTCTAGGGCTCACTGGCTTCTACAGGAGCTTTGTCCACAAATATGCTGCTATCGTATCACCGTTGATGACGCTACTTAAGAAGGATGCTGCATGGAATTGGGGACCATCGGCAGAGAAAAGCTTCAACAACCTCAAGAAAGCCACAACAGAGGCACCTGTGTTAGCGTTTCCTGATTACACTCAACCTTTCTAGCTGTGCACAGATGCCTCAGGTTTGGGTCTGGGAGCGGTGTTACAGCAGAAGGATGAGCAAGACACATACCATAGCGTATACCAGCAGGGCACTAAGACCCCCAGAAATGAATTATTTGGTGACTCACTTGGAGACATTAGCAGTCGTGTGGGCTTTAGGACATTTCAGGGATATCATTTTCGGCTACTGGATAATTGTTTTAACTGACCATGCACCCATACACGACTTGTTTAAGGGGAAGAACTTGCACAGTAAGATCGCGTGTTGGTTCAGTAAGGTAATGGAGTTTGACCCAGAGGTCAGATATTTACTGGGCCGTCAAAATGTCGTTGCCAACCTGCTGAGCAGAAACATTGCTGCTGCCATATCTGAGGACATCCCTCTTGCTGGGTATTTTCCGGACATGATAAAAGCGGAACAATGTAAGGATGTGACGTGGTCTCAAGTCATCTATGCCTTGGAGTCTGGTGACGAGTCTTGTCTGCCTGAACTGCTGGTACTGATGACTCACTTCCACCTTCAACGGGGTCTTTTGTATAAGCAACCACCCGGGAAGTGCACTGTGTATCAGTTGGTTTTTCCTGCTACACTACAGCAAGCCATGTTACAGTTGGTTCATGACGTACCTCAAGCGGGTCATCCCAGACGTGACAGAGGCAAGAAAGAAATACTATTGGCCGAGCATGAGGAAGGACATAGAAGCCCACGTTAGTCATTGTGTTAAGTGCGCAGAAATGCGAGGAACGACAGGACCTCCAACTCCCATTTTGGAGTATTCCCTACCGGACAAAACTTGGGATACAGTCTCCATTGATCTCTTAGCATTGCCAAAGAATCATCAAGGCTCAAGCTATGTATTGATGGCAGTGGACCATTTTTCTTGATTCGCTGTTTTAGCACCTTTACAGAAGAAAACTGCAGAGGAGGTGACGCATGCTTCTGTAACCTCAGTTATTTGTCCATAATCAACACCTAAGGTACTGCTCAGCGATAATGGCAGTTAATTTCGTAACAAAGTGTTACAGGAAATCTGTCGTACGCATGGGGTAAGGCAAATCTTTATTACACCTTACAGTCCCAAGAGCAATGGCCTTGTGGAGAGGACAAACAGGAAAATACTGGAAGTCTTGAGATCAGCAATCAACTCATTAGAGGATAACTGGCAAGACTGGTTACCACATGTAGCAGCGGCCATCAATTCCTCAGACAATTCGTCATCTGAGAAGTCTCCTCATTATATCCTTTATGGAGAAGAGAAGGTGTTACCTTACGATTTGCTGGCTGGACCTCCTACCCCAGTATATAATCAAAAGGTTTATAACAAAGTCCAACTTGCAAAGTTCCAATGCATACATAGTGAAGTACAGAAAAGATTAAAAGCCTCAAGAACGGAGATGATGGCGAAACAACCCAAAGGTAGTCAAGAAAAGATGCTGGAGCTAGGCCAGAGGGTTATGATCCACAACCCTGAGAGAACTTCCAAGCTCAAATCTAAGTTCCATGGACCATATACCATTGTGGAACGACTGCGTGGACATACTTATAGAATAAGGAGTGATACTAATGGAACTCAGGAGATAGTACATGCTGACAGGATCAAACCAGTAAGTCAAGAGCTAGGTCTAACTAACCAATCGTCTGATGTGTTGTCCCCTCTATCTTCGTTGCAGTCTGTCATCGTCTGCACCTGTCCCTAACCAAGAGTATCGCAGCAAGCTATGATCCCACAGCAGGTGCGATTAAGGGAGTATCTTCTCTTGCAGAAAATGTGGCGGCTGTTGCTTGTACTCCTCTCGCATTGCTTAGGATGGACCTATGGAATGACGTCAGACATGGACACGACTGTGTTGATGCCAGAAGCACTGAAGAGCCTGCTAGGAGAAGTCGTGGTATTAGAAAATGCAGTATGCGCCTGCTATTCAATGGAAGGCTATATCCAAGCTCCAGATACTGTTAAAGAGGTCTCCAAGGGATTGTTTCACTTCAGACAGCAACTGTTGGAAATAGGAAAGTTATTTAACTGGAACCCGCAGTTGATGACCTCGGACAGTGAAGCTTTAGTACAAACCTTGCATGAAATAGTCGAGCTTCACACTGGACATATCAATGGGCTCATAGACAGGCTCACTAAATTGCATGTCGCTTTACCTAATGCAAATTCTGATCTTTCCAAGCATGTCCATGCACGTAGTAAGAGAGGACTTGTGGATCTTCTAGGTATCCTATCTCAAAAGCTCTTTGGTACAGTGCTAGAGAAGGACGTAGTGCAATTTGGCAGACAGATGCATGATTTAGCATTGACGGCTAAGGCAAATTATAGGCTAATCATACACACGTATGAATAGTTAGGTGAGTTCACTAACAAAGCTAACGAGATAATTAAAACTACCAACCATGTCGTAGAAGTTGTGAACAACATCCAAACATACCTACCAACCCTGACTAACTTACTGTTAATCACTGAGTAATTACATGCTCTCGATGAGTCAATCACTGCTTTGGAGTCGCATGCGGCCAATATGGTGGACTGCTCAATCGATGCAAGTTTGAATAGGGTTAATGCTTTATTGTTTCCTACTCACATTCTAACCAATGCTCTTGACGTAGCTATGTGGAAGCATGGACTTACGCCACTCTTTGGTATGAGTCAACTGGAATATTATTACCCATTGTTAGACGCCCAGTTGACCCATCAGGGCATCCTGATATTGGAAACTACGAGGAATGCAGTAACATACCATGCATGGCGGTTCATTCCTTTCCCTTTTGCTACTGATCACAATACACTTGTTATCATCAAAGAGGGTCCAGAGGTGCTAGTTGTCTCTGATGACAAAAGATATGTAGCAGAAACGACTGTGGATGAATTTGAGAAGTGTAAGGCCTCATTTCTTGATATCCATGTATGTCCTGCTTTCCATTTTGTCTTCACACTGTCAGAGGTAGAGGAATGTAAGATGGCTTTGTTGGACACAAACACTTCCTCTACACTACAGCATTGCACTTTTCAACCCATACAATTGAAGTAAGTTTTCCAAGCTCATGTACAGACGACAGCAGAAGTTCGCTGCAAGCCTAGGTGAGTGCTGAGGGTCAGTTGGTCTGGCAACAGTGTGTATAGATGAGTTGCCACTGGTGCAAATACTGCTATTGTATTCTTCAGTATTATTGTCATTAATAAAGGAATCAGAAGGGGAAATTATATCATGTATAAATTATGTATTTAGCAAAAAATAACGTAAACACCGTCGGATCATATTATAAGTAATTATATGATTCAGAATATTTATGGCTGTAAACTCGTCCTCCCTCTCTCTCCTTCCACCATCCTGGTGTTCCTCCCCCCTCCCTCCATTCCTATTACTTCTCTCTCTCTCTCTCTCTCTCTCTCTCTTTTATACAGTCGGTGGGGTCTCCACAAATCAATGAAAGTAAAGTAGTTCAACTGTATTATTTTCCATTTCCTACCCACTCTTATCTTAATCCATTCATAAACGTAGCAGCCGTTACTTTTTTATTACAAGATATTTCTGTTTAAATCTTCGTTAGCAGATGACTTCACTCCTTAAGTTCTCATGCACCCATTCCATTTGTCTTGTTTTTCAATTGATGCCGTCCCCAGCATTTTGTGAGTGATATTGTCCTTGTGTTCGGCTTATACTGGTGTATGTTGCTGTTTGCTGATGATACAGTATTGTTGAGTGAAGATGAATGGGAGTTGCAAGGTTTGGTGAATGAATTTGGGACAGTGTGTAGGAGGAGGAAGCTGAAAGTTAATGTAAACAAAAGTAAAGTTATGGTGTTTGAGAGGAATGAAGTCACAGAGTGTGCAGTGAGGTTGGATGGTGAGGATATGGAGAATGTGAGTGCATTCAAGCACTTGGGTAGTGTGATGAGTAAGGATGGAACTTTGGGGGATGAAGTACGTGAAAGGGTACAGCAGGGAAGAAAGGTTGTTGGTACATTGAAAGCAGTGATGAGAAATAGGGAGGTGAGTATGGAAGTTAAGAAGTCACTGCATGATGGTATTGTGATCCCTACCCTGACGTATGAAAGCGAGGCGTGGACATTGCAAGAGGGGAGCAAGTCAAGAGTGAGAGCAGTGGAAATGAGTTACTTGAGAGGAGCATGTGGAGTGACGTGGAGGGACAGGTTGACGAATGAAGAAGTGAAGGAACGTTGTGGGGTAGATGTGGATGTGGTTGAAAAGATTAGGAGAAATACACTGAGGTGGTTTGGACATGTGGAGAGAATGGACAATGAAAGACTGACTAAGAGGGTGTATGTAGGTGAGGTGGAGGGAGGGAGAGGGAGGGGTAGACCGAGGATGAGGTGGAGGGATGGAGTTGAGAGGTATATGAGGGAGGGGGGGGTGAGTTGGGGGGAGGGGAGTCAAATGGTGGGTGACAGAGTGACTTGGAGGCGTTTTGTCTGCGGCCACCCTTTGCGGGATTAGGGCGTCGGGCTATAGATAGATAGATAGATGCTTTTATTGACCTCCTGATAGTTATAAAATATGCCGACTATATGAATACGATTTGTAAATTTATAATTTTCCATTTCTCCTTCGAAAGTGTAGCAAAAATTATTTTATGTCTTAGCATCGCCCACTTACAGTTGCATAGATTACTTTCACCAAAAGTTATGATAAACACGATGATACTGAAATTATGTATACTGTAAGGATAACGTATTACATATGGTGCCAAGCATGAATATTGTCATTCTGTATAGGTCTGAATCAAATTCACCGATAATTTATGTCCATTTATTACATATAATAACATGCAAAAATAAACAAAATGTTTCACTTACCCTTCTAAATACAGCAATACATTCTTTTGAGTAAAGTAATACACGTAATTAACTTATTCCTAACCAGGTTAATGAACAGGCCATTAACAAAATAAATATATAATAATAGGAACTAGTACTCAATATGAGCTAACTAAAAAAAACATTGTTTTTTTACTAGACAGCTACGACATCTTATACCAGACTACACTTCATTTTTCCATTAGTACCCAATCCACCCACCACCGTTTGCAATGATTTTCTGAAGCCTGTCCCTCATTGAAGCAACTGGGTTGTAAATATCTTCTTGCCTCCCCCGGAATCTTTCCCACTGGACTTTCGTGTGCTGAAGGAGTTGACGAGAACTTCTTTCTTCTCCAGGTATCCACGAGTTGACAATGCTGCCCCAAATGTTCTTAATAGGATTCATGTCACAGCCCTTGCTTGGCCACTCCAACAAGTCTATGTCCCGTTGCTCGGCAAACCACCGTTGGACGATGCGAGCAGTATGGACTGGGCAATTATCCTGTGAGGGGAAAAAAAATATATTCTGTATATCTATTTATCTTTGACACATGTTCCTAACAACTCCCTCTATGGGAATGGACACTGTTTGCGTTTCCTTAGCTATGTTATCTGAACACCTCGCCAGATAGTTGCAGTTTCGCAGTAGGCAGCTAACTTGCCTGTTTACCTACACCCACCATGCCTAGCTATGCTAAAGCCAGGCGCTGCCGGCGTGCTCTCTAGCTATTACACTCTCAAGCAGATTATCTGCCTGGAAAAGCATCCCCCCCCTGCTTCCGATATATATATATATATATATATATATATATATATATATATATATATATATTTTCATAGAACTAAAAGCTACATATATTCATAAATCTAAAAACCAAATGTATAACATTACAATCTATGAAAGTATGTTCTATTGGCGTCATTAGAGTAATTCTGTATTTACCTGCCTATACTGAATCCGCTCTGGGTAAGGAAGCGCCATTGCTTGCACAGTGGGGACCATCACCTCCTCAAGCAGTTCCAAATACTTTCCAGAAGTAAATCTACCTTCGATTTCAGCTAGTTCTCCAATGCCGTACAGATGGATCCAGCCCCAAACATTACAGGTCACATGGCCGCTTCTGGCATTTTCACATATGTTCTCAGGAGAATATCTGGTGCCAGCTGGGCGGTAACAGTGGAGTTGACCATGTGTTGTTGAGGCAAAGGTCTTCTCATCCGAAAAAATTGTCGTTCCCCAGAATGCAAGGTCCTTGTTCACATGGGTTTCTGCAAATCTTAGTCGTAGTTCACGGTGTCTCGCAGTCAATTTTTCTTTTTCAGCAGGAATTCTGTGTTTTATGCCCCTCTCCTTCAAACGACGTCGCACTGTATCACTTGATACTTCTAGTTGGAGGTTGTCCCTAATTGCCACAGCATTCGTAATCGGATTCCTTGTTGCTTCCTCAATGATGCCACTGTCTTCCACAGGGGTAGTTCTTCTAGGTGCCCCTGACCTTGGTCGATCTCGCAAACCTCCCTCTGCTCTCCACCTTCTCCACCATTTATCCACAGTTGTGTGAGACACTCCAAGTTCATGACAGACTTCAGCAGTGGTGTGACCTGCTTCCTTCATACCAATAATACGTCCGCAGAGGGCAATCTTATCGTGTATCTGGGCCATGATCTTGTAGATATTGACTGTGCGAGGTTTAGTGGTGTTCTTATGAAAGTCGTAGCAGCCATTATGACTACACTTCTGATAGGGTTTATGATACTGTTCACTGACTCACGAAGCAGAACATGTAATGATTCCAAACACTGCATTATCAGTGCGTCACTGTTGTGTATGCAAAAATGATAAAGGGAGGGGAGGAATAGGGAAAGAAATACAGCTGAATTACTATATTTCCATTAATTTGTGGAAATTCCCACCGAGATATACCGAATTCAACTGCGGCTACAGATTACACAAAAAAGAGAGAGAGAGAGAGAGAGAGAGTGGAGGGAAGTGGGAGTGGTAGAAGTAATAGGAATGGAGGGAGGGGGGAGGAACACCAGGATGGTGGAAGGAGAGAGAGGGAGGACAAGTTTACAGCCATAAATATTCTGAATCATATAATTACTTATAATATGATCCGACGGTGTTTACGTTATTTTTTGCTAAATACATAATTTATACATGATATAATTTCCCCTTCTGATTCCTTTATTAATGACAATAATACTGAAGAATACAATAGCAGTATTTGCACCAGTGGCAACTCATCTATACACACTGTTGCCAGACCAACTGACCCTCAGCACTCACCTAGGCTTGCAGCGAACTTCTGCTGTCGTCTGTACATGAGAAACAGTACTTCTTTTTTCCTGAGACAGAGGATGTAACACTAGCATGTGCCTCAGAGCACCAGTTCATTACAGTAAGGGGTTACTATGTTGCACCCGATTGTTGTGAGTTGCACAGCATAGAGATGGCAATTGAGGCACCCCCTGCTGAAGTGATGCAAGTGACACCTCGTTCGAAATTTAGTTTTCACTTGCATCGAGTAGTGCAATAATTGCTCTACGGGAAGTAAGTTTCCCAAAGTGATTCAGGTAAGTGGTGTGGTCATAAGGTCCATAAACCTACACAAAACCACGAATTTTTGGAGGAAATGCTGCACGACTTTACTTTCCGATCTGTAGTAAGGCAAGAGCCCGGGAGAGGTGCCCAACCAATCAGCACGCTAACATCATGGTGTCCGCCAGCCAATGGGAGCGCAGCAGGGCCGTCAGTCATAGCTCCCGCCTTGTATCAACTGGTTTACCTTTTTTTTTTCTTTCTTTTCTGTGTGTGATTTTCTGACATGTACGATTCATTGTGTTAAGCTAGTGTTAAGAAAAAAAGTAATATTATTATGAAAGGAAAGTCATTGTTTTTTTTTTAGTAACAATCGAGTTGTGTGAACATGTATACATAAAAGGAAAATATTATTTTGAGAAGTCCTTACAAGTGTTACATTACCTACTTTTTTTTTTCTTTTTTAACAAAAAAATATTATTCAGCATTGACCCCTTGTGCCAAAGGAGGTTCTACAGCTATGATTAAGTTAAGTACCCAAGAGAAAGCCTTAGTGTTAAGTTAGTGTTAATTAAAAATAATAAGAATAATATTATGAAAGAAGTCATTATTATTATGTTTTCTTTAGTAAAAAGCAAGTTGTGTGTACGTGGCTACATTAAAGAAAAATATTATTTTGAAAAGTCCTTGCGAGTTTTACATTATCTATTTCTTTTTGACCCATCCGTGGCCGAAGGCCCAGAATTTTCAGTGCACGCCAGGCCGACGCCGGGGCCACTGTTTGAAGTTTCGAAAATTGATTTTTTTTATCTTGCCATACTGAAGAGAAAGTTCAGATGCACCTAACAGTGCAAATCCCAGCTTCCTAGACGTATTTTGTGGCTTGTAATGGAGCGCGGAAGTTGCAGAAATTTCGGCAACCGATATCGCCACCCAGGGACGTGCCGCAACGCAACTGGGCGGGTGTTATTTATTTTTTTTACCTCCCAAAACAATACGAATGGTGCTGAAGTTGTGCATATATTAGATATGATGATCTCGAATGATTTCAGTACATAATCTGTTAGGAATGGCTAGAAATAATAATGTTATGAATACTTTTTCACCTTTTTGATATGAAATATGTTCATGGTATTTTCGAGTTATTTTTTAGGTTATCGTTGTGCTCACGCTTGGAAAAGGAAGCGAAAGAGTTGAATTTTCGGTCCTAAATTAGAAAACTGCACGTCCTCCAAGGTTAGACTCTGCCACGGGAAAATAAAGTGGAGGGTCAGATCCGGTTAGCAACACGGAAGTTGAGTCGCAACTTCGAGCTCCCACACCACAAGCATGGCTAAAAATAGAATCTTAATGCAGTTTCAGACCTAAGAATAACTCTAATTATTACGAATACAGATACCAAGCAGAAATAAATACGTTTACAGACAGGGGAAAACGTATTTTTTTTTCCGTAATAACATGTTCATCTTTCTCCATCATTTTACGTTCATCTTTCTCATTTTACCTTGTTATTTTCGCAACATATATTGCTGTCTCGTAAACAGAGTGGTTGTGTGTATTTTGCAAGGGAGGAAAAAGATTGTATTTTCTGTCTGGGTCGAGATAATGGGTGTAACTATGTGTTTTTAGGCATTGCCATGAGCGAAAAAATCGTACATCCACTCATCACGACAGCGGGTGGTGAACTGACAGATGATATGTGAGAGGGTGAAGTCAAGGTCAGTCTCATGTCCCAGATTTTCGTTCACTTCCCGAAGGTGTTCACAGTTTTCTACAAGTTGCACTGCATCTCATGATCCAAACCATTACAGCAAACCTGAGCAAAATTATAGGTAACGATACCAAGACAAAAATGTATTTTTCACTTATTATCATGTCTTTTTTGTATGTGCCTGTATAATCGTAAATAGGTGGTTGTGTTTGTTTTGCAAGAGAGGACAAAGATATGTTCTGCCTGGGTCAAGATAATGGGTGTAGTTGTGCTTGTTTAGGCATGGCCAGGTGCGAAAAAATCGAAAATCCACTCATCGCAGCAGCAGGCTCTGAACTGTTTAATGAGGCGTATGGGAGTGTAATGTAGGTCAGTGTGAAATCTTTCGGAACGTTCGTTCACTTCCCAAAAATTTTTGCAGTTTTTTATAAGCTGCGCTCAAACGATGCCGGCAGCCATTTATCGGCTAAACGTCATTTGACGCCGGCGGCCACGGAGGGATTAATTTACAAGAAAATAATATTCACTGTATTATGAAGAGAAAATTATTAGGTACTGACATCAAGAGCATATTAAGTGACGAAGTAGTACCGTAATAAGACAAAGCACAGTTACATTCAACAATATTATCATCAGGGTCATTGTCTCGCAATGGCTTGGGTAGGCCTTCAGTCTTCATCAGCCACTTATTCAGACTGTTTAAAACAACAGGATTATTAATAGATAAAGGATGCCATAGTTTTATCCACTCTGACAAATCGTATGTTGAGTGAGATCGTATGGAGGTACCTAAAATATAAGGTACAAAAGTGCCATGTGCTTCAAGGGGTCAGGAATTATCAGCAGATTAATAATAATCCGAGAAAATAGCGTATGAGAGTTGGAAATGAGGTTAGCGCCACCGATTTGCTCCTTGCTTCACTTCTGCTCTAGAGGTGAAGTGAGGAGAGGGCAAGCGGGAGTGAGCCAGCCCGCCAACTTTCAAACGGTGTTTTCTTGACTTTTTGTTTTTGTCACTTGCATCACTTCAGCAGGGGGTGCCTCATTTCTACCTAACAAGCACCATCTACCTTGTCAGTGAAATTCTTGTCCCAGTTACAACCCTTTCTACCTTCATTCAGTGTTTCTCAGTTGGATGTGAATAGGCTGTCTCATATGTTAAAAACAGTAGACATCATCTACCTGACCAAGACTGATTTAGAACCATATGTACTGTCCTATCTCCCTTCATACCTTTCTCCTTCCTATTCTGGTCCTGGGGTTGGTCTTCTACTTGTTGTGGTCTTGTCCAGTGTTTGTGTTTGAGGTTACTATCTACAGGGCCTAGTGAGAAACTCAGAGGTCCGTACTTGTGGCTCGCAACTGGACTTGCCTGAATAGTTAGCTACCCTACACATTGGTTAGGCTACACAGTAGTTAGGACAGCAATGTCGACAGGGACGTCGGAAAGGTGTGGCCGAGCAATGTTCTAGTATCTGACATCATTTCCACATTGGAGCATTTCTCTCGTATTCATATTTAGAGAAAATGTGTTGTAGTGCTGAGGTAAGAATCCAAATGCCACTCCAATATAAGCGTGGTGTAGGAATAAGATGAGCGCCAGACCTGCAAAGGTCAGAGTTTCCAGACATAAATACAAGGGTAAAGGGATGGTAATAGAAGAATATGAACTGTATATATGTTTAAGTCTTGGGAACCACATATACCCTGTTGATATATTTTAATGTAATTAATACTGCTTTACTGAGGTGTATAGAGTGCATGGTAGAAATGTAATATACTCATGTATAAATCTCAAAGCTGCGGGAGAAAACACTCAGCTCTGGTACGGGAGAGATGTACTACTCTGAACTCTCTCTCTGTTGCAGTTGTATCTTTCAGTGGCGAATAAAGAGAGAGGAACACATCTGCTCCAGTTTTAATCTGTTCACCTTCACGCTACCACTACTAATTACAGGCTCTACACCGATATTCCCGCCATCTCCAGTGTGTGAGAGAGACACTGAGGGAAAGTGCCAGTTGTCAACAGTGACTTCCAACTAGCGGGAACATTACATAAATTAATGGCCTGCAAAGAAACTTAGAGGAGTCAAGTCCAAACCGGGACACAAACACACACACACACACACACACACACACACACACACACACACATATATATATATATATATATATTTCTCTTCTCATCTCATCAGCGGTTTGAATGTCCGCTGCAGGACCGGCCTATTCCTACCGAAGTGGGGACGATACAGCCAATGTATCTCTACCAAGTGGCTTAGGCTGTCTAGTCGAGATTGTATGTAGGGTGAGAAGTGCTTGTAAGTGTAAATGCTGCATTGGAATGGCTTTGGATGTGCATGTAGTCAGTGAACTAAGTGTAATTAGCCCGTGCAAGCCGATTGGGTGCAAGCATACTTTATGGTATGCAACACTGGTTCAGCCACAGCATCCCTTGTGTCTGCCAATGCAGTACATGGCCAGAAGAATGCTCCAAAAGTTTTTTACCCTGGCGGAGTGCGAATCCTCGTTCTTCAGTGAACAAAAATGCACAGTTTACCACTTTACCATAGAGGCTCCATATATATATATATATATATATATATATATATATATATATATATATATATATATAGCCAATACCCTCTTCAGGCATAAAATGATCCACAGGTATACATGGCGAGTGATGAGAAGGGTGGGTGGTGAGCTGAATGAAAGGAAGGCAATGATTGATTATTTGTATGTGGATGAAAGGATGCGAAGATATGTAATGGATGCAAGAGCTTATAGAGGCTGGGGGAGTGGACTTTCTGACCACTCCTTGGTGGAGGCCAGAATTAGGATCCAAGTAAGATGGAGGAATAGAAGAAGGGAAAGACGAGAGGAAGGAGTAGTTGCAAGGAGAGTGGAAAGGTTACAAGAGGATGAGAAAAAGGCAGAGTATAAGAGAGAAGTGGAGGAATGATTGGGCAAATATGAATTGGAGCAGATGAGGGACGTGTAAGGTCTGTGCAGGATATTTACAGAAGAAATATGTGCAGCATGTGATGTGGTGTGTGGGAGGAAGAGAAGACGGAGTGGGCTGCAAGGAACAGCGTGGTGGACTGAAGAGGTGAGACAGGCTGTCGCACAAAAGAAGAAAGCATACAATGAATGGATGAGAAATAGGGATGTGGAAGAAGTTGAGAGGCGGAAGAGAGAGTTATATGCAGAAAGAAAGAGAGAGGTGAAAAGATTAGTAAGGGAAAGTAAGAAGAGAGTGGATGAGGAATTTGGAAGGAATTTGAGTGTAAAGTGGAGGGACTGTAAGAAAATGTTCTGGAAAGAGGTGAAGAGAGTAAGACAGGGTGGAAGTGAGGTTAGCAGGGGAGTGAAAGATAAAAATGGCAGATTACTAGTGGAGAAGGGAGAAAAAGTGAGCAGATGGAGAGAACACTTTAAGGAATTGTTGAACATACAGGATGGGAGTAATGCGAGTATAAGTGGCTGGGGAATGGCTGGGAGAAGGAGGGAGGTGAGAAGACAGGAAGAAATCAGTAGGATAGAAGTTGTGGAAGCAATGAAGTTAATTGGGGAAAGCCCCGGGAATTGATGGAGTGTGTGGTGAAATGCTGAAGCATGGGGGAGAGATAGTAGTAGAATGGATGTGGAAGATGTGCAGATTGGCCTGGGAGGAAGGTAGAGTCCCGGAGGATTGGAAGTCAGGTATAATTATTCCCTTGTAAAAAGGAAAAGGGAAAAAAGAAGTGTGTGGTAATCATAGGGGGATTTGTCTTCTTAGTATAATAGGAAAAGTGTACGGTGGGATACTTATTGACAGAGTTAGAGAAAGAACAGAGGAAATAGTTGGAGAAGAACAGGGAGGCTTTAGGAAGGGAAGAGGTTGTGTAGCTCAGATATTCATTCTTAGATCTTTAGTGGAAAAGTTTCTAGAGAAGGGAAAGAAGTTGTATGCGGCTTTCATGGATTTAGAGAAAGCATATGACAGGGTGGATAGACAGTGATTGTGGGAAGTATTAAGAATATATGGAGTAGATGGGAAGTTGTTGAATGATGTGAAGAGTATGTATGATGGTGCTAAGGCTGAAGTGCGTGTGGATGGTGAACTAAGTAAATTTTTCTCTTTTGAAGGTTGGGTTGAAACAGAGATGTGTCATGTCTCCATGGTTATTCAATCTGTACATGGATGGGGTAATAAAAGAGGTACAAGGTAGGGTAGTGGATGTTGGAGTGGCCCTGGTGAGAAAGGATAGTGTTTGGAAACTCCCTGTACTGTTGTTTGCAGATTATACTGTGTTGTTGAGTGAAGATGAAGGGGAGCTGCAAGGCTTGGTGGATGAGTCTGGGAGAGTGTGTAAGAAACGGAATCTAAAGGGCAGGAAGAGTAAAGTGATGGTCTTTGAGAGAGGTGAAGTCAGTGAATGTACAGCGAGGTTGGATGGTGAGGAATTGGAAAATGTGAGTACGTTTAAGTACTTGGGTAGTGTGATGAATAAGGATGGAGGTTTGGAGGGTGAAGTGCTTGAAAGGGTACAGCAGGGAAGAAAGGTTGCTGGTTCTTTGAAAGTAGTGATAAGAAACAGGGAGGTGAGCATGGAAGTGAAAAAGTTACTACATGACAGTATTGTGATACCAACTCTAACGTATGGAAGTGAAGCTTGGACGTTGTTGGAAGGACACAAGTCATGAGTGAGAGCAGTGGAAATGAGTTATTTAAGAGGAGCCTGTGGAGTCACATGGAAAGACAGGCTGACGAATGAGGATATAATGAAGCGTTGTAGTGTGGATATGGATGTGATAGGAAACGTTATGAGGAACACACTGAGGTGGTTTGGCCATGTGGAGAGGCTGGAGGGTGAGAGACTGACGAAGAGAGTGTATGTGAGTGAGGTGGAGGGGGGAAGAGGGTGGGGGAGGCCGAGGATGAGATGGAGGGATGGGGTGGAGAGGTATATGAGAGAGGGGGATGTGAGTTGGGAGCAGGGCAGTGAAATGGCGGGGGACAGGGCGACGTGGAGGCGATTTGTTTGTGGCCACCCCAAACTGGATTGAGGCGTCTGGCAATAGATAGAACATATAGATAGATAGATAGATATATGTAATGTGTGTGTGTATTACCTTTATAATCAGCTTATTTCCAACTGAGCATAAATAACAGAAAGTTCAGTCAGAAAAGTTTACATATGTTCATCATCTTTATAACCTATACATTAAGGAAGTCATTGTTTGGCCATTTCAACATTCGTTTCACACAGGGGCCCGAGACATGACTAAATGACCCTCAAAATCAAAAGTTGCTTGTCATAGATTCCTTGAGAGGGAGCTGTCCTTGTCATACACCATTTCAATCCTTTTCCTGCCTTCCCTATTCCATACACGTAATTCGTCTTCCTGCTCTGGCTTGCTTGTGTGGTTCGAGGCTTTTCTTATGGCATCCTCTTCCACCTCCTTACGGTAATCCTATTCCTCACACCATTTATATTTGTAAACTGTTAACCACCTTTATTAATATCTCATAAGCCTTTCCACTCCCCCCTCTCTCTCTCTCTCTCTTTCTCTCTGAGGCACAGTAGCTCAGTGGTAGTGCTTAGGCTCGTGATTGGGGGATCGCGGGTTTAAGCCGCGCCCGTGTCTGCTGTGCTGGGAGGGATAGCTCCCTCCTGTAACCTAGTGAGGCTATACGACCTTTGAAGTCTAGCTCGGGGAATTCATTTCTCCATCTCTCTCTCTCTCTCTCTCTCTCTCTCTCTCTCTCTCTCTCTCTCTCTCTCTTATGGCCACACCACCTATCGGTACAGATTACCTTTAGTTACATACATCTTTAATTATCTGCTCTGAAGTAATTTTATTTCTTGTTTGGAAATTCTTGTCTAAAATCAAATAAAGACATTACAGGGTGTTTCCATGGCATTTTTTCAGTTTATTACCAATGCAAAAAGAAAAGAAGTCAATAAACGCAGCACTGCTATATGATCATCATCATCATCATCTGGATCTCCTTTCCCACCCAAGGGCAGGGTGAGGAGTAGCAATGTCCAGACAGCACAAACTTGCCCAATCCAAATAGGCCACACTTCCATTCACTCATCATTCAAGCCTCCGGAATCCTGGCTCTACCGGATACGCCAAAAAACATTCACCACATTCTGCAGCTTCACACAACCATATCCGGTTGATTCAATCCAGACGCTGCCATGCTCACAAGGGGTGCCAAAATCCCTGATCATGCATTCCTCCTCACAACATTCATCCAGACAGCTCAATCTCTTGTCAGTTCCCTAGCCTCACCGACTTCCAAACCTCTCTTCCTCTAACACTCATCCACTATATTTCTCCACCTTCTCCTTGGCCTACCTCGTCTCCTCCCTCCTTCAAATTCGCTCAGGTAAACCTTTTTCACCACTCTATTGTTATCCATTCTTTCCACATGACCATGTCATCTCAGGACACTCTCTTCGATTCTGGTGTCCACCGACTTCCTCACTCCACACCTTTCACGAATCACACTATTTCGTATCCTGTCTACCCTCTATACTCCACATACATTCCTCAACAGTCCCATCTCCACTGCTCTTACTCTTGACTTTTCATTTTCATGCCACACCATAGTCTCACACCCATAGGTTAGAGTTGGCACTAACACTCCCTTATGTAAGCCTCGTGCAGCTGCAGCACTCAAGCACTACTAAAAATAACAAGTATTGTTCTCATTTTTTTTTTCAGACTCACTGTCGATTCATATGGGTTAGTTTACAAAGAAACCTTTCTGCAATCGACATCAGATATCCTTCAAGAAGTTGGTCGCCTAATATATTTGGGAGTGTCTACAGTTGAAGGTCTCAGAGACTCTTTCGTTAGGAGGTGAGTGTTTTTTATTTATTTATTTATTAACCTATTTGATTTCTCATTTGCGCACTGTGACAAATCACTGAGATATTGACTTTATCTGAAGCTGATTGTTTAACGCTGACTGGTAATTGGGGAACTGAGAGCTTTGCATGCAGCAGAGAATAATTATACTGCCACAGGATTAATATATACCTTGATGATATTACCGTTTTGTAAATTACTCTTGTAAATTTTCAACATGGTGGCATTTTATTATTTTAATGAATCTATGACGGTTATTTCTGAGTGCTGGGCTTAATGTCTGAGTTCGATTTCGCTGAAATGCAAGCGGATGAATATTGCAGATATTTATGTTGCCACCACAAAATTGACAATATTTTTTAAGTGCATTAATACCAGATCAAGCGGATGTTCAGGGTGGCCAGATGAATGAACAATTTTTACTGAATGATACGCGAATTACAGTTCACAAATTCAAATGTTCTCTCTCTCTCTCTCTCTCTCTCTCTCTCTCTCTCTTAGGGAGGCTCACATTGAAACCCCGAACTACCTCAAGTTCATCATCGCCCAGAACTTCACCAATGCAGACGGATCTCAGTCGGTGTACATAGGCAGAGAGAGGATCCTACCTGCTCCTATTGCCTGGCCACTGCCCCATGATGCTCCATATAAACATCATTTTGACAAGTACATTCTAGCTATAAGGGAGGTGAGTTGAGTTTAGGCCATCATCATCTGTCCATCCATAACATATTACCTACTTACAGATACACCCACCCATCTTTCATACACCCATTCATCATTCTTACATCATCATCTTCATTAGCAACATCAAACAGTAAAGTGCTCTTTGTGAGCGTGTGACGAGCGAGTGATCGAGTGCCATGTTATCATACTTTACTTCTGATGTATAATTATTGGCGGTATCTTAGATATTTAATTGCTAGAGCTGATGCCAAAAAACAGTTATGACGGAAAGTCTTTTATATGATTTCATAATTAAGGCATTCTCTGATTAGAGCCAAGCACTTCCTTGGAAAACTTGAGATTCCAAGGGGTTCTTAAGTTCTTGTGGGCGAGTTTTTACTTGATTACAAAATTTATTCAGTGACTATTACAAGCAGTAAGATTTTCAACTCTCCTTCACATACGAGAAAGTTATTGGATTCTCCTTCGAGTGACAGTCTGGTCGGGCCATGTCGGGCCGGGCAGCTCATTTCCAAACTTAACTGAGAGTAAACATCGCCAGCTTACTTCACTCGCTCGATCGTAATTATCAGCAACATCATCAGCCATTATACTGTACATCACTGTTTCATCACGATAATTAGCGACATGAATCATTAAACAGTATCATCAGCCATTATACAATATAACACATGATTGACTGAACTGTGGCCGAATGCCGTGATTCATTTATTACAGTCACAATATATACTTTGAGTATCTCGAAAATAACTACAGCACAGTACCATCATTTTGGCAGGAATATTTAAAAAATGGATTTAATAGTCTATATTACCATCATTTTCTGTGGAAATTTCTTTAACCCCTGGACGCCGGGATAAAATCTGCTCATGTCTCACCTCAGTACAAGAAAAACACAAAATAACATTACTTCTAACCTTATTTCTCAGTAACTATAGCAGTTGGGGAATTGAATTAAAGACCATACTACATCATCAACTCTTCTTCTTGTGAGTGAATGTATCTCCAGGTTTGTTACGCTTTGTGTTGAGTAATGACGTGAGGAAGAGGACTAATTTTTGCTGCGGGAACAGGATATGTTTATGCGTCTGCCCATGGTCTCAACTCCGGCTTTCCCGTCAGCGTGATAACTACTCCATTACTAGACAAACTAAACACACTGGTGTTCAAGGCACGCCCTATTCCACTATCACTGAGTCCTTTTCTAATATCCTTGGAAAAAGGCTTGGTAAGGGTAGATGAGGCAAAAGTCCACGTGCAGCTTAAGAAAGAACCATCCTATGCCAGGTTAAGAAAAGATTGTCTTATGCCAGGAAGTCACAGAGATGAGTGAGGTATGGTTGGGAGGGCTGATTTGGGTCTCCCCCGAGCTTTTGATGAGATCCGCTTCAAACTGTGCTGGGAAAACAAGTGCGGTTCTTACCAACCCCTGGCGTCAGAGAGCTACCGATTTTTTTACAGTTCTAACTGACACCTGTTGGTTAGGGGTTAAATAATTATAGTGTTACTTGGTGCCATCATTTTTTGCTGGAATTTCTGGCATTGTCAGATTATTACTTGCTACCATAATTTTTTTTTAATTCACTTAGTTCATCATCATCACCATCATTAGGAAAGAAAGAGATTGTGTAGATCAGATATTCAATCTTAGGTCTTTAGTGGAAAAGTTTCTAGAGAGGGGAAAGAAGTTGCATATAGCATTCTTGGATTTGGAGAAAGCATATGACAGGGTGGATAGACAGTGATTGTGGAAAGTATTAAGAATATATGGAGTAAATGGGAAGTTGCTGAATGCTGTGAAGAGTGTGTATCAGAATGCTAAGGCTGCAGTGTGTGTAGAGAGTGCACTGAGTTAATTTTTCTGTTTGAAGGTTGGATTGAAACAGGGACGTGTCATGTCTACATGGTTGTTCATTCTGTATATGGATAGGGTTATAAAAAAGATACTGTACAAGGTAGGGCAGTTGATGTTGAAGTGGCCATAATGAGAGAGGGCAGTGTTTGGAAACTCCCTGTGCTGTTGTTTGCAGATGACATTGTGTTGTTAAATGAAGACGAAAGGGGAGCTGCAGGGGTTCGTGAATGAGTCTAAAGTGTGTTAAAAACGGAATCTAAAGGTGAATGTAGGGTAGAGTAAAGTTATGGTCTTTGAAAGAAATGAAGTCAGTGAATGTACAGTGAGGTTGGATGTGGAGGAAACAGAAGATGTGAGTGCATTTAAGTACTTGGGTTGTGTGATTAATAAGGATGGAAATTTAGAGGTTGAAGTGCTGGAAATGGTACAACAGGGAAGAAAAGTTGCTTACTCCTTGAAATCAGTGATAAGAAACAGGGAAGTGAGCAAGGAAGTGAAAAAGTTACTGCATGACAGTATTGTGATACCAAGTCTAACATGTGGATGTGAAGCTTGGACCTTGATGGAGGGACACAAGTCAAGAGTGACAGCAGTGGAAATGAGTTATTTGAGAGGAGCATGTGCAGTCACAAGGAGAGACAGACTGACAAATGAGGAAGTGAAGGAGAGTTTTGTTGTGGATGTGGATATGATACGAAGCTTAGGAAAAACACATTGAGGTCGTTTGGCCATGTGGAGAGGAAGGAGAGCGAGAGACTGACAAGGAGAGTGTATGTGAGTGAAGTGGAAAAGAGGAGAGGGGGAGGGAGGCCAAGGATGAGTTGGAGGGATGGAGTGGAGAGGTATATGAGAGCAGGGGGTGTGAGCTGGGAGCAGGACAGTGAAATGACGGGGGACAGGGCGACATGGAGGCGATTTGTTTGTGGCAACCCCATAAAGGGATTCAGGCATCTGGTAATATATATATATACATATATATATATACTGTATATATATATATGTATATATATATATATATATATATATATATATATATATATATATATATATATATATATATATATATATATATATATATATATATATATATATACAGTCATCCCTCGAATATCCGATGTAACAGAGCCAAAGGCATGTCCGGAAATTGGGCTTGTCTGGATAATGGGAAAATGCCTCCTGGACAGGTACTGACCCTAGCCCAGCCTAACTCAAAAAACCACCTATATAACTCTCTACCGGATGTGCATAGCACCTATTTAAGACCCTATTCACACAAATAAGAGACAGAGAGCATGAAATAATTGAAAAGGGACCAGAGAATGAGGATATAGAGGTGAGTATGGAAAATAATTAGCAGTATCCATGGTACTTACAACACGTCCATGGCCGTTGCAATGAATAACCTGCCTCCTCTCAGACTCTGATAGTAAGAAAGTGCACCTGAAGCACCTACAGTAATCCAGTGTTGCACTGCACTTAATCTTTTTCACTCTGAATTCTAAATTCTTAGCACTGCACATTCTTTTCTCATGCGTTGCACTTGAAACTCACCAGTGTTGCACTCTGTACTTAAGCCTGTGCACTCTGAATTCTAATTTCTTAACAGCACACATTCTTTTCTTACTTGTTCTTGCATTGAAACTCTCCACTGTACAGTAGCACTCTGCACTTAACCCCTAGGCACCGGGCATGAGTTGACCTATCCACATCCCAGATCCGGGTTATTTTCAGGATAATCGATTTTCCAAAAAATGTTTTTTTTCATTACAAATCAATCACAAATGACAAAAAACACATAAAAAGCGCGTTTTTACTGTCTGTTGGCAATTTGGAGGTGGTGGTGTGGTGTGAGGGAGTTGGTTCGTGGCAGCTGGTCTGAGAATGTTCAAGGTCGCGGTGGTGTCTTGGTGGTGGTGGTGGAGGGGGGAAGGATGACTGACTCGTGCCAAAATAAGTGTTGGAGTGTGTCTTTGTTTCTCTCACTAATTCACAATGTCGTCTGAATACAGTATTACAACTAAAATAGCAAACAAACACAAGAAAGTAACTAATAAAGATCAGCTTATTTTACATTTTCCATGATACTTATTTTCTTACAAACTTATGTCTGTTTAGGTATTCACAATTATTTACTCACTATTTACACATTATATCACTGTTTTTAGTACTTCTTGACAGTGTGATACTCCCTATGGTCAGTACAAGTGTACTCAAGCACCGATACACTCTCCCCCACACCCCTCAGGGCCCCCTAGTAGCCCTCCCCACCACCCCACCGCATCCCATCCCTTCCGACCCCTACCCCTACCCCTACCCCAAACCAGTCTCAGCTGGTTCCAAGGCCACACTCTCCCTACACCGGCCTTCCCCCACCCCCCACCCCCCACCAGAGTCCTCCTCACTGCTGGGGTTAATCCGTTGCACTCTGAATTCTAATTTCTTAAACTGCACATTTTGTTCTTTACACTGCCCAACACTGTAAATTCCCGAGTGGTCTACTGGCAAGTTTTTGCTGTTTATTCACTGTCAGAGTCCAAGAGTAGGTGTTGCAGGTGGCCAAGGGGTGCATCGCTGGGACGTGGTGATAGACTACCCACTGCAGATGACTCTGAAGGTAACCGCAAACTCATGCCCAGTGGTGGCTCCACCGTGGTCGTTGTGCTGGGCTGTGGCTTGGAGGTGGAAGGCCTGTCGTCGGGAGGCAGTGGTGTGGAGCTAGGGCTGAGTACGGCGGGGGTCACGGGCCTGAAGAAACTGTCAATGGTTGATTGATGTAAGGAATGGCGATTCAGGCAAGTGATGATGTGCTGCCTAAAAGTGCTCACTTCCTCCACAAGTCCCAGGGGCCACATCTCCCTGTCGCAGTCTGGATGTTCTAAGTAGTCAAGAACGAACTAGATGTGCTCCCAGAGTGTGCTTAGCTTGGGGATGGCTCGAGTAGTTGCGTGCTGAGAGGAGTCCTCATCATCCTCGCTGTCCTCATCAGAATCTTCAAGCTGGGTACTTGTACTGGCAACTAAAGATGCGATCTCAATAACAGACATGATCTGATACCCAGGATCGCCTTCATCGTCATCCAGCCACACATGCACTTCATCCACATCAACATCGTTGCCAGCTGCACAAAGCCATGTTTGGAAGTCATCCACATCGAAACCTAGAAAGTCGTGCACCACATCGGCTACAAGAAGCAGATGAGACCAACCACTTTCCAGAGTCTTGACAGAGACATCCCTCCATGAACTGGCCCAGTTGTAGTTGGCTGACTTGGTGTTGTAGCAGTGAAGGTTTTCCACAGTCCGCTGGCCTTGCGTGTCCCGTCCCTCCCTGCACTCGTCCTCGTCCTCGAGAACAACCATCACCTCGTCCAGGAACTTCCAATGGTACAGCCTGTTCATTGCCATGATCACTCCTTGGTCCATTGGTTGGATGAGAGCAGTCATATTAGGTGGCAAACACAAGCACCTAATGCGGCCATTCTCAGCGAAGGCGGTGGCTGAATCGGTAAAGAGGCGGCTTTGCAGTCATGATGGACCCAGGATCGAATCCCGGCTGGGGCAGGGAACAGTTTAAGGATTTGAATTTCCTGATCTACCAGATGACCCGCTGACATGTCGTAAAAGTACCCCCGCTAATACCAGTACACCAGGCCTGTATGAGACAGCGCTAGCATGTATTCAATATGGATGGTGGGTGTTAGCGCCAAAGTGGTGACATGTGGAGGTGTAGGAGGACTACTGGCCCTTGGGATAGGCCACTGCCCCCAAGAAATAGGCCTTGAGCCTCTGCCCAGAGTCGGACACATAAAAAAAAAAAAACTACTCCTTGTCGGACGGATGCACAGGTGCATTGTCCAAGAGAAGGAGGGCTTTTACCTGGTTTCAAGGTTATTCACAGTGTGTTCGTCTAGTAATGGATGACCTCTTTAACGAAGTACTGGTGAAACCAGTCTTTGAAGATCTTGGCTGTGTGCCAAGCCTTCACAGAATGGTACCACATGACAGGAAGGACATCAATCACCCCACAACATCACCGAGACTGATCTGCTCAGCCAACAATAATGGTCTTGAGCTGGTGCATGCCATTAGCACTGGTGCAACACAAAGCAGATATCTGATTCGAGAGCTTGTGGCCAGGCACAGGCTTCTCCATCTCCCCTGCTAGAGTGTTCGTTGGCAGCGAGAGATAGAATAGACCGGTTTCATCAGTGCTGTAGACTTGACCGAGAGGGAGGCCCTCCCTGTCGATCAATCCCTTCACCTTCTGCTGAAACTCCTCAACTCCTTCCTCGCTGGCATCCAGAGCTTTGCCTTGGGCCTTACAGTTGGTAAGTCCATGGTGTAACTTGGAAGCGACGAGCCAACCTTCGGATGCCTTGAAGTCTGAGGTGTCGTGTAACCTGGCAAACTTCTCAGTGGCTGCTTTTAACTCCGTACCATGCACCAGCACATCAGCGGCACTTTGTTGTCAATACCAAATCAGTGTTGAGTGATCAATTTCTGCAAACCTAGGAGGGTATATAGCTTTCCTCTGCATGTTGCATTTGGTCTTCGATGAGAAGTCTGCCATGTACTGGGTGAGTGTGTCCTGGGATTATTGATATCAAACAAGGTAGAGCAGGCCAGGTTGAAATCTTGGAGGATATGCGCCTTTGACCATCCTGTGTCCACCGTCTCCAATATCTACCTCCAGAGTCAGAACCACTCATTTCCTCTTCTCGGGCAGGGGGGCCATCATCACACACATGAGCAAGAGGCAACAGAGGAACAACAGGGCCTGTAGGAGGTAGGGCACAACCTAAAAAATGAGCACATGGGCGGCCATGGTTACGAGCGCACACTCACGACAATGGATAAGCAGGAAATGGGAAAGAGGCAGCATCACCCTGGCGGACATTGGCGGAAGTACGTGGCAAAACACAGCTGGTCAGCACCGTGCACCAAGTTCAAAATACGGGTGAAATAAATGTCAGATTCTTTTTGTTTTTTTTACGTTTTTGGGCCATTTGGGGGTTCCAAAGACCCAGGCCCAAAATGACTGCACATTGGGGTGTCTGGGTACTGGGCATCCGGATATTACAGGGTTATATATATATATATATATGAGGAGTAGACTGTAGCACCAGTCGAACAGAGCAGTACTCCCGAAGTGGATGGCAAGCTGATGATAGAAAGAGCTGGAGCTCACGTTTCACCAGCCCTCAGGACCTGATCCTGACCATCTCCCTTTGCTGAACGTTTTCAGTGCATTCATTTACACACAGAGTAGGCCAGCATGCCTGTACCTTCAACTGTCTACACCACACAACATGCGCATAACATATCACACCTTCTATTCCCACTCTCTTTAGCAATGGCTGCTGAAATGTTACTATCAAATGGGGTGGTACCTCGGATTGCCACTACCACAGGCACAGGGTCCTCCCAGTCGCCATCAAACGACTGTGCCAGCAGCGACTGCTGCAATTTCCAGTAATGCTCGTCAGCGGAGAAGTGAAAGTGCGACCTTATTCTTCACCAACATCCGCGGCCTTAGCACAAATTTAAACTCAGTTCATTTTTTCCTTCAGTCCATATCCCCTTTGGCACTTTTTCTCACAGAACCACAAATCTCATCCTCTACCGATATATCCCCATTTTGTTTAACCGCTTAGCATCTCCTCACAAACTTTCATAACAAGGGTGGCACCTGTTGTTATATCAAAGCCCAACATGCAGTTGACACTATTTTAAACTTCACTTCATCCAGTTTTGAATACTCATTGTATAAAATAAATTGTCAAAATAATACCAAATACATCCATGTAGTCTATCGCTCCCCCAATGCTTCTTTGGAACCCAGTGTATTTGATTCCATATCTACACAGTTGAGTAACCTTAACCTTGCCCATAGCACCAAAATTACCATTTTGGGTGATTTTAATAAACATAAAGTTGAATGGTTTTTGCATTTTGCTAGGACTGATGACGCTGGTCTGGAGTGTGAGCTGTTTGCAGAATCGTTTAATCTCATTCAACTGGTAAAGCAACCAACCAGAATACCTGATAATCCTGACCATAATGCCCATCTCTTCAATTTATTCCTGACAAATAATCCGGATCAATACAGGATTGAGGTACTGTCACCACTTGGATCATCTGATCACAATCTCATCAAAGCCTTATTAGTTAACCCTCCCACACCTCCCCATTCTGAACCTGTCAGGGTGACCCAGTGGCACTTTGATAGAGCAAACTGGGATGGATTTAGAAATTATCTTGCTTACATTCCATGGCAGCCTTTTTTCTCTAGTGATCCCAATTCTACCCAGTCCCACATTTGCGAGTTAATACTAGCTGGTATGGATTTATTCATACTAAGTCAACAGTTGACTAAAAGATCGAACTCTCCAAAATGGTTTGATGGCAACTGTGCCAGAGCAACAGCCCAAAAGTCATTAGCATATAACTCTTACTTAAAATAAAAAACATCTGAATCATTCTCTCAATTTAAAATTGCTAGAAATCATGCAAAAGCTGTAATAGATCTCGCTAAATCAAAATTTCTTCAAAAGCAAGCAACAAAACTGCTTAACAGTCCTAATGACAATAGAATATTCTGGTCAATTCTTAAATGTTTCAATAATAACTTTAACAAGTCATCATCCATTCCTCCACTAAAATCTTCAGATGGCAACACTGCAAATGACTCACGTGTGAAAGCAGATATTTTTACAAGTACATTTGCCAGAAAGTCTAACACAGAGGATGCCAGTCAGAACGTCCTAGTACTAGACTTTGACTCTCCCGAAACTGCTCCACTTAAAATACAGATAAGACACGTAAAATCAGTCCAAGTCAATTTATCTACCAACAAAGCTCCAGGCTCGGATGGAATTCCCCCAATTGTTTTGAAAAAGTGTTCCCCTGAACTTGCCTCTGTTCTAGCTAAATTATTCAGACTATGCATATGTACTTCTTCACTCCCAAATTCATGGAGAGAAGCCAATATCCACCCAATTCCGAAGAAAAGAAGTTCCTGAGACCCTTCTGATTACAGACCAATAGCTGTCACCTCTTCTATTGGTAAGGTACTTGAAACTTTAATTAATAAGCACATTGTGAAACATCTTGAATCCAACAACTTAATTAATGATAGACAATATGGTTTTTGCCACGAAAGATCCACCATTGACATACTCAATCTCCTGACTAATACCATTTATCAGTCAATTGACCTACGTGGAGAAACTCATGCAGTAGCCCTTGATATTTCTAAAGCTTTCGACAGAGTATGGCACCATTCCCTGCTGTCCAAACTCCCTTGTTATGGACTAAAGTGTTTTGTTCCTTTGATTTCCTCATATGTCAGTGACAGAAAAATAAGAGTAAAAGTAGATGATGTATATTCCAATTTCCACTCAATTAACGTCGGCGTGCAGCAGGGATAAGTTCTGGCACCAATCATGTTCCTGGTTCATATTAATGATCTCTTTCTGTCATGCACAATCCCATCCACTCATATGAAGATAACACTACATAGTTCATTCACATTCAGACAACCATTTACAAAGTCTAATATCTCTAACTCTCAACTCAGTACAGCCATCTCCATAAATCAAGACCTATCTACAATCACTGAATGGGGACAAAACAACCTTGTCTCTTTTAATGCTAGTAAAACTAAATATATACAATTTACTAATAGACAGATATTGCCAGATTCGTATATGACCTTCAGTGCTACTAATATACCCACCTCCAAAAGTATTGAAATTCTCGGCATCTCACTTAACAATGCCCTCAGCTGGACCTCTCATGTTAGATCACTTGCTTAAACTGCCTCAAAGAAACTTGGATTATTGTACAGAGTCCGTAACTTCTTCATTGACGAGCAGTTAGCTATAATTTATAAGAGTCATGTGGGCTTTCAGCTTGAATATTGCTCACACTTGTCGAATGGTTGTGGAGAGGTTGCATTGAAACAATTAGACAAAATTCAGAACAAAGCTGTTAGAATCATTAACAACCCTCCCATTACAAACAAACTACCTCCCCTACAAGTAAGAAGGAATGTTGCCTCCCTTGCATTATTTTATAAATATTTTTATGGCAAATGCTCAGACGAAGTTGCGTTCATGGTGCCACCTCTCCATGCCTTGCCTCATGCAACACGGGCATCTGGTAGCGCTCATGACTGGAATGTCACTCAGCCATATTGCAGAACTTCTGCCTATCAGAATTCTTTCATTCCCCGAACCGCATCTCTCTGGAACTCGCTTCCCCAGAGTTGTTTCCCTCCAAAATTCAACCTACAACTGTTCAAGTCTAACTGTTACAGATATTTTATGAACAGAGGATACCAGTAATCTGGTGTATGGATTATTTTTGTTCTATTCCTTTGTTTTTCCTTCCTCTGTTTTGCTATTTAAATGTATATATATATATATATATATATATATATATATATATATATATATATATATATATATATATATATATATGTACGTGTTCAATTCTTCGTATAGAATAGAAAATCGCTATAGAAGATATCCAAAGCGCTCTCAAAATACATTTGCAATACGACAATAAATCTGATTTCACTATCCTAGGCTGGGCTGTACATGCGGTGGGAGAAGGATACGCTGGAGGAGGTTGCCCACACCAGGAAGACAACACAGCAAAACCAGCAACGAATACAGGAGCTGGAGCAACTCAGTAAAGGGCCAGACATGTTTGGCGGCAGTGGTCATAATGTTAGTCTCACCATTACGCATCTACAAGGTCCACTATCTCTCCTTCTGCTGGGATTTATCATAGCTGGTCTGGCCTTTGGGATGGAGAAGTGCTTAGTGCCATCGCCCATGTTCTCGTGTGCTGAACCCTTGTAGCCCAACAATATAACAGATTTATTTTCTCGTTCATTTTTTTTTTATTATTAACCTTTGTAGCCTGATAAACATTGATATTCTCCTAACCTTTTGTTTTGCATAACCTTTGTAACATTACACACTGTTATTGTTAGCCTTTGTAGTCTGATGATAGATTTTCTCCAAGCGTTTTTTTATTTTTATCCTTTGTAGACTGATCATTGATTTTTTCCCGGCTTTTTTAATTATTACCCTTTGTTGCCTGATAATGGATTGATGCTCTCGTAGCTTTTATAATAAACCTTTGTAGCCTGATAATAGATTGATTTTCTCCAAGTTTTTTTTTTTTTTTTTTTTTTTAACACATTTCCCAGCTCCCATACCTCCCCTACTGCTGGACCTAATCATGGTTGTGTTGTGGCCTTTGTGATAAAGATTATGGAACAGTCGACAACTTCCTCGTATGATTATTTGCCAAAACCTAAGAACGTTTTTATCTTATACTGGTTGCTTGTAGACTACTTTACTCAATACACCTCCATGCTCCTATGTTTCTGCCTTTGCTTGGCTTCATCATAACTGTGTTGGCCTTTGTGATAGAGAAAAAGAATCATCGTCAATTTCTTTTCATGATGAATTGTTTCTGACTAAAGAAGTCATTCTATCGAACTAGTTACCTTAAAATTACCTTATTCAGCACATCATTATCTCCTCTTATCCTGTGCACTATCATAGATGGTTGGTTTTTGTCACGGGAAAGTTCATAGTACCGCCAAGCGCTTCCTGACGTGAGAGTAGAATGAGAATGAAGATAAAGGTTCGTATTCTCGTTGGTTACGGAGGCTCCCTAACACTCCTCATTAGCGATTTATTTTTGGATATGGTTGGTTAATATCTTTTTGTAATTCTTTATGGTGGGTTTGGCGATATTAAACACAAGGAGAGGATTAAGGTGTAGTAAACAAAATAAATCACATAGGAAAAGATGTTAGGGAGCTTCCTTAACCGACGAGAATATAGGCCAAACTGCATTTCCCAAAACGTATAAGTACAGGCAGCTGTCATGTAATTCGGGACTGCATGTCGTTTATATCAATATATTATAGTAAGCGATTCGACATTATTCTTATTTTACGGATGTGACTTTTTTTTTTTTATTATGCATATAATAATATGCCTGACACTGTTTATTTTACGATAATGACGATGGTCCTATAGCACATTATGAAAAATTGTTAAAGACTTACTTAGAGATGCGTAATGGTAACTGCATTGTCTAAGTACTGTCTGAGAGAGAGAGAGAGAGAGAGAGAGAGATGATTGTTTGATGCGTCGGTAAGGGAATGAATGAATGTAAGTGCAGCTGTGGTTATTTATTACCCTCCACCTGACAAACTTTGAGGAGGGTGTTGTTATCACTGGGATCAATAGGTAGTCGGTCTAGATAGCTGGGTGGCAGGGCGGCAAGGCGGCTGAACAGGCATAGAGATTTCATTCCCAGGCCAGAACGGGAGTATTCGATACTGTCTCATGAAATTTCAAATAGTTATGTGTCCTATAGTGAAATGATGCCTTTTGATAGGGAGAATGCTGTGTCTTAAGGGGTTTTATTTTTAACGAAAAAGTATAAGATTAAGTTGCCAGGGATTTCAGTGAGACCTGCACAAGGAATCAGAAGGGCCCAGGTTATGTGTCCTCAAGGCGTTCTCCTTACACCCACCTATAAAGGAAAAGATTGTGGGGGAGGGTGAGTGCCGTTATGCTCTTGGCTAGGTGTACAGGGATGTAGGGGTATGTGTTTGGTCAGATGGAGGGTTGCAACACAGTAGCTTTGCCTATATTATATATAGTTTTACACTGATTCTGCTGGAGAGGGACGTCTTTACGTGCTGATACCGATGTTACTGGACGGCCTCACTGACCGAACGCAACTCTCTCTCTCTCTCTCTCTCTCTCTCTCTATTAGGGAGGCTGGTGGGACGCACGATAAGGGCAATTTCATCCTGCAGTCCAGTGCGTTCACGTTCAGATAAATAACAAGGCATCTTTCAAACTAAAACTGTCCAAACTGGGTGGAATGTTACTAATCTGCCAAGGCTGTGATGTTGTTATGTCAGTACGGCGCATCAGAGGTGTAAAATGTTCACACAAAAAGAGATGTGGTGGTGGAGAGCGACGCCTGCATGTGGTGGCACTGATGTAAACTGGTGGGGCCACTGACCGGTTATATAAACGTCCCTTATCTCCCTCCCTATCCCCCTAAAGCAGAATGGTGGACTGCAGGAGAAGGCCAACTTCAGCATCGACCATCGCTTTAAGTTCAACCTGGGGTTACAGTGACTACTACTACTACTACTATTTCTTTTACCACCACTACTACTACTTTTGCTACTACTAAAATTATACTGCTGATGTTGTTGCTGTTGCTACTACTTTAAGTTGTCATTCCAGTTCAAAAGACGATGGCCACTATGTTCAACAAGATGGTGTGTTTCTTAGTCTTTGGTGCCAACGTGTGTGTGACTATGCAGACCAATTCTTTATCAGCAAACTTTACCACATAGATGGCTTGTCAAGTCCGGGTGTGCTGGAAGAACTCTGTTTCGGTTGTGCCTCTTTTTGTTTACGCTCTTTTCTGGCTAGGTTCCGAGTTCGTAGAAGGTGAATGATTCCTTTAGTGCAGAGGGCTCGCCTTATTTATTTATTTATTTATTTTTCTGTCAAAGGCACTGGTTTCAACATCATTTTGTTCGATGTTGTATTTCTTCAGAGTTGACCTTATGTAATCTTTATTTCCCTTCTACTGTCCCCTTGGATTGCGATGTGCTGCACGAAGTTTGCCATACATATTCAGGCAGGGAAGGCGATACTCAGGCATGCGAAACATGTTTCCGACCCATAATTATATATTTTTTTTCTTTCTTTCTTTTTTAGCCACCATGGTTCCTATGCTGGTTGACTCTGTCTGCTGGGGAATTTGCGAGTGTGGAACTTTATTCTTCCATGTGGGTCTTAGGATGTGCTGAAACCACTGGCTGTAAAAAGACTCAAGCTGTTTGATGTGATGATGATAAGTATTCCAGGGTTCAGCACCGTGACATAGGGTGGAGAGGCATACAGCTGTATATGCTGATATCTTTGTCTTAATTTTCAATTTGGTGCTTTCAAAGACTTTGGGTGTGAGAGGCTGATTCGTGCTGACGCGTGGTTGATTCATTCAAGGACTTCTGCATCAATGTTTTGTTTATCTGTGAACACACTTCCAAGGTAGGGAAAATTCTCCACCTGTTTTACATTTTCGCCATTTTTCTGAAATGCAAGAGACGCTGCTGCATTGTTTCTCTGAGACATAATTTCAGTTTATTGGCCCCATTGCATAGCACAGTATATATGGAAACAATGGTGAGACTCTGTTGTAGGGCTTGTGGGGTGTGTGAGAGGACAGCATAGTCATCAGTATATTGCAGCTCTGGGAAATGAGCTATTTCAGTTTTTACTTGTACTTGAGGATGTCTAAGATTACATAACTTACCAACTAGACACAAGTGAATTTTTGTTCCATCATCAGGGTTTATTTCGTTGTGACTTAAAAGAGTGACTGCAGTGAGATAGATGTTGCAAATGACAGGAGCCAGGACACATGCTTGCTTTATATCCACATAATTTTATTTTATTTATTTTTTTTTGCGAGGAAGAAGGAACCAAAGGCCGCGACCCCACAATTATTGTTCCTTCCAAGAGAAAAACAAAATATAAGAGAGAGCCAAATTCAAGATCCGATCATTTCGAGATGCCTGGACACATTGCGTTTGAAAGACTGGAGATCATAGGAAGCAGGAAATACAGACAGAGGGAGACAGTTCCACAGTTAACCTGTTGCATAAATAAAGGATTGGGAGTAACGGTTAACTCTTGCATTAGAGAGTTGGACAGAAAAGGGATGAGAGTTTGCTGCTAGACGGGTGCTATGCACCCGTCGTAGAGGTGGAGGAATAAATGTAGACAGTTCAGAGGAGCAGTGACCATTGAAGAAGCGATAGAAAAGAGATAAAGATGCAACAGTGCGATGAAGACAGAGAGGTTGAAGGGAGTCAGTAAGAGGAGGAGAGTTAATGAGATGAAAAGCGTTTGACTCCACCCTATTGAGAAGAGCTGTAGGTGGGGAGCCTCTCCACACATGAGAGTTGTACTCCTCACAGAGGCAGATAAAACCCGTGTATAGAGTCAACAATTGAGCAGGGGTAAAGAAGGAACGGAGTCGACTTAGCACACCTAATCTCTTGGAAGCAGATTTTACAAGAGATGTATTATGATCTTTCTAAGATAAGTCCCGAGTAAATGAAACCCCAAGCATGTTCAAGGATGATGCAGGATTAAGCTGAATAATATTAAACATTAGTGTGTATACCTGTGGAAGATTTTGTCCGGTTGATATATGTAAAAACTGAATCTTTGATGCATTAAAAACAACCAGATTTATTTTTACCCCAGTGAGAGATACCAGCCAAGTCAGACATTAGGCGTTCCATAGCCTCATCCCTTGTTTGTAGAAGTAACTGCTGAGATGGACGTTGCGGGAATCGAATGGAAAGGTGAAGGGTGGAGTCATCAGCGTATGAGTGGATAGGGTTAGATGTACAGCTTAGGTCATTGATGAATAAAAGGAAGAGTGTTGGTGTTAGGACAGAGCCCTGAGGAACACCACTATTGATAGATCTAGGAGAAGAACGATGGTTGTCTACAACAGCGGCCATAGAACGGCCAGAAAGGAAGCTAGAGATGAAGGCACAGATAGAAGGATAGAAAATGTAAGAGGGCAGTTTGGAAATTAAAGATTTATGCCAGACTCGATCGAAAGCCTTTGAGATGCCAAGTGCAATGGCAAAGCTTTCGCCAAAGTCCCGAAAGGAGGATGACCAGGAGTCTGAAAGGCAGGTGAGAAGATCGCCAGTGGAGCGTCCCTGACGGAACCCATACTGACGATCAGAAAGAAGGTTGTGATAGGGAAGATACTTTAAAATTTTGCTATTAAGAATTGACTCGAAAACTTTTGAAATACAGGATGATAGATCAATTTGACGATAGTTAGAGGGTTGGGAATGGTCACCCTTCTTTGGGACTGGCTGAATGAGAGTAAACGTCCAGCAAGAACGATTCAAATTTACCCCCATCTATAGACACATAATCAATCATGTTATCATGCAAGCTTGTTAGAGTGGCAAGAAATTTTTTTGGAGCTCAGTGTTTTGGAAAAGCGTTTCATAAATGTTCTCTGTTGTCGGTGTCATATCTTTTGCAAGATCAGTGAATGCAATATACAAATCATGGTTCTGCCCATGGCATTTCTGTTGTATCTGTTGGGCAACAAAGATAAAGTTCCATCCGAAATCCACTTTGTGTTTGAGGAAGTGTTGACTCAGACAAATGTTCTGTCAGTCTGAGAAACATTATCTTGGCTAGTACTTTGCTAGCACTCATAAGCTGGGAGAAATCTCTGCTGTTGTCACAATCTGAGCTGTCCCGTTTTGTCTTGTAGATGGTTAAAGTATCAGAAGTAAGCCATTCAGATGGAATTTGTTCTTGGTTCCAGATGGTGAGTATGAAATAATGAAAGTGCTGGTGAAGTAAGTGGCCACGCTCTTTGGTCAGCTCAGATGGAATGTCATCACGGCCAGGGATTTTGTTATTTATTTAATTATTTAGATCAGATGGCGTGAACAGTTTCTGCAAGTAAAAGTGGCACTTCGAGATCTTCGCTTGTGGGGCATTTGGAATGTTATCATGGATATTGTGCTCCACTGGGTTTCTTCGAATCAGTAATGCCTTGAAGCGTTGCGCCCATCTTTCTAGGATGGATGGCTTTCAGGAGCACTCTTTCGGCTGATCGAACAGGGTTTATGTTGCGTTTGGTTGGCCCATAGTTAATTTTAATGGACTTCTAGAACCCATGTTGGTCATCAATATCAGCCAGTCTTTGGAGCTCTTTTGCTTCCTCAGTCCACCATTTCTTCTCCAAGTCACGCAGTTTTCTCTGGGTTTCACTTAAGAGATTCTGGAATTCAGCTTTTAGGGTTAAAGAGGTAGGACGAGCCAACCAGCCGTTATGTGCTCTATTCCTCACTGGAAGGTCATGTGTGCCCTCTGCATTTTCATCAAACCAATCTTTATGCTGGCTGGTGGAGAAGCATAGGGTTTCTTCTATGATGCTCAGGAGCAGAAACTAATTTCAATCATTTCATTCCCCGGTCCTTATTATAACTGTATTGTTTTGAAACTGGTAAATGTTATAAATTAATGAATGATCTTCCTAATGAACGAAAAAATCTTTAAAAAAAAAAAAAAAGAATTACTATATTGCATCATTCACTTATTTTTTCAATGCTCATTTACTCACAGACATATAAACATACCGGCAATGGTTATAGAATACTGTAGAGCATTTATCTGCGATCCATGTTTTAAAAAAAATGACACTTGTAGCTATACTAGACATTTTTTTTTTATGGCATACGGAATAATAATAGTCGTTCATCATGCCTTGCCGCTCTGAGTGAACGGTTTCCAATCATTTCATTCTCTCCCGCCTAGATCTCACGCTCCCCACATTCCTCACTCAGTGCTTTGTGCCGCATCGAAAAATGAATACAGTCATTTCATTCCCCTGTCCTAATTTTTAACTTAACTGTATTGTTATGAAACTGATACATGTTACAAATGAATAAATGATCTTCCTAATGAATGAAAAAAAAAAAAATAACTTTAAAACACCATACTTTATCGTTCAATATTCATTTACTCACTGACATATATAAAGTACTCACACACTGTATTTATTTCACAACAATTTTTCGTTGTCTATCTATCTATCTATCTATATACCTAGGCTGCTTCCCCAAAGGAAAGGGAGGTAGCCGAGACAGGACGACACACTCCCCATTTACTCATCCATTCGAACACATTCATTCGCATCTTAGCCCCAAAGGGGAGAACGGACAGATCCTCACCGCACAACACTGCACAAGGGTCAACTGCGCAATACAATCAGTGACATCCGCAGCAGGGCCAGACAGCAGAACTGGTTTACCCCTGCCACATCATAACAGACTCATCCCCTTACCCGCACCTGACCTGAAATAGCTGATCAGACCAAATGCGGGAGAATATCCCCTCAGGCCTGCGTCATCACTTATTCATTCTCAATTTCTCTCCACCCATTTCTGTCACGCACAGCCACTCTTCCTTGCTCAACAAACATCCCTCTCGCATCCAGCGCTCTCTTCACACTGTCCATCCATCCTATTCGTGGTCTTCCTCTCAGCCTTACACCTCTTACATCAGATCTTTTTCACCAATCGCTCATTATCCATTCTCTCCATATGTCCAAACCATCGCAACACCCTCTGCTCAACTCTACCAACCATCTCCCGAACAACTCCAGTTCTCCTTCGCACTTCATCATTCCGCACTCGATCCATACGCGTCACTCCACACATACTCCTCAGACACCTCATCTCCATTACATTCAAACTTTTCCTCTCTGCTACATCCATATTCCATGTTTCAGCCCCATACAATGCAGTCGGTACCACAACACCCTCATACAGCCTTCTCTTTACATCCATTCTAAGCGAACGACATCTAAACACTTTTTTCATTCCTCCCAGCAACTTTCCTACTTCATTTATTCTAAACTTCACTTCTGCATCTATTCTTCCATCCACGGCAACATGTGACCCTAGATATTTAAAACACTCTACCTCCTCAAGCAACTCGCCATTCAAAACTATATTCATCTCCTTACCATCTACCAACCTCGTACACTTCATCGCTTTACTCTTATTCTCATTTACTTTCAATTTCCTCCTTTCACACACCCTTCCAAACTCCTCTACCAACTGTCTCAATCTCTCCTCTGAATCAGCCACCAGTGCAGTATCATCTGCAAACAGCAGCTGCTTCAGATTCCACTCTCCACCATCAACATTCACCAGACTCAGACCTCCACCTAAAACTCTTGCATTCACCTCCCTTACAACACCATCCATGTAAATATTAAACAACCAAGGCGACATCACACATCCCTGTCGCAGCCCCACTCTCACAGGAAACCAATCACTCACAGCATTTCCCACTCTTACACATGCTCTACTATTTACATAAAAACTTTTCACCCCTTTTAATAACCTACCATCAAGTCCATACAATCTTAAAACAGTCCACAAAGCCTCCCTATCAATTCTATCATATGCTTTCTGTAAATCCATAAATGCCCAAAACACATCCTTGCCTTTCGCTAAATACTTTTCACACACTTGTCTCACCGCAAACACCTGATCCACGCATCCCCTCCCTCTCCTAAAGCCACACTGCTCATCACCAATCACTTCCTCTGTACCCTCTCTAGCTCTCATAATTAACACTCTACCATACACCTTACCTACAACACTCAATAGACTTATACCCCTAAAGCTAGTACATTCATACTTATCACCCTTGCCTTTATACAACGGGACCACACAAGCACTTGCCCAGTCAACTGGCACCATACCTTTCACAAAGCACACATTCAACAATCTTACTAACCAGTCAACAATAGTCATTCCACCACCCTTCAGGCATTCCACAGTACACCCATCCATACCTGCAGCTTTCCCTGTTTTCATCTCCTTTACTGCCTTCTGCACTTCCTCCTTCGTGATCAAAGAATCATTCAACTCTCCCAACACATTTATTCCATGCACCCTTCCATCTGCCACAAGCTCAGCCACCCTTTCCTCCTCTACATTTAACAAACTTTCAAAATACTCTGCCCATCTCTTCCTTACTGCATCCATCTCAATTAACATCCTTCCATCCTCTGCTTTTACTCGTTCTTCCTTCCCAGACTCTCCCTTTCGCACCCTTTTCACCTCCTTCCAAAACATTTTCTTATTCTGTTGAAAATTCTCTGTCAGCCGCCTACCCCACCTCTCATCTGCTGCCACTTTAGCATCACGCACAGCCCTTCTCACCTTATTCCTCTTTTCCTTACACCTCTCATATGACATCTCATCCTTCCTCTGCAGCGACACTTCATATGCACGTCTCTTCTCAGCCATGGCCATACTACTTCCTCGCACCACCATTCACTTCCTTTTCTTACACCACCACCCACACGTCTCACACCACACACCTCTTCTGCATGCCCCACCACATCACTCTTAAATAACTGCCATTCCTCCTCCACACTGCCATTTTCCCGATCTTTCACTGCGTTCTACTCATCTTTCAATTTCTCCTGATACTCTATCTTTTTCTCTCTTTTATCCAACTCACTCACTTTCAAAACCTCCCTGCCACACCTAACTCTCCTAGCTCTCACCCATCTCTTACCTACTCTTAACTTTCCCTCCACCAGGTAGTGGTCAGACATACCTCCACCCTCCCCTCTCAAAACTCTCACATCCAAGAATCTTCCTATTACATTTCTAGACACAACCACATAGTCCATCAAAGCTCTATCAACAACCCTTCCACCCTCCTGTCTCACCCATGTATACTTATAAATATCTTTCTTCTCAAACAGCGTATTTCCAATCACCATCTCTCGCGCAACACACATCGCTATCATTCGCTCCCCATTTTCATTTCTTCCAGGCACACCATGCATACCAACTACACCTTCTAGCATTCAGATCACCCATCATTACCACATTTTCATTCGCTCCAAAACTCTGCAGACACTCATCAACATCATTCCAGAAAGACTCCCTCTCTTCTTCATCCCTTTCACTACCAGGCCCATATGCACTGCCAAACACCCACAACTCACGCTCAAATTTCGTTTTCACCCACATCAGTCTCGATGACACCTCCTTCCATTCAATCACACACTGCTGTACTTCCGGACTCACTAACAAGGCCAGACCTTCTCTTGCCCTTCCTCTGTCAACACCTGACAATCTTCCATTCACATTTCCAAACATAGACTCACCCTTCCCTTTCATCTTCGTTTCACTCAAAGCTAACACATCCAATTTTCTTCTCACAAACATTCTCCCAATCTCCTCCCTTTTAGCCTCAATCGTTCTACATCCACGCACATTCATAGACCCAATCTTCAGGGTACGGGGATAACTCCATCCACCATCCCTTTCTCTGGCCTGTCTCTTTTTAGGAACTAAAAAACACAGGAAGGGGTCCCTAGTCCCCTCACCCTGCCCCTTTTAGTCGCCTTTTACGACACGCAGGGAATACGGTGGCAGTATTCTTCCTAACACAACCTGGCCGCAGAGTAGTAGTACCACCCCATAGTGCGGCCAGATTGTGTCCCCCCCGCAGTGTGTGAGTACTGTATATATGTCAGTGAGTAAATGAATACATTACTGAACGATAAAGTATGGTGTTTTATAGTCTATTTTATTTTAATTCATTAGGAAGATCATTTATTCATTTGTAACATGTATCAGTTTCATAACAATACAGTTAAAAATTAGGGCGGGGGAATGAAATGATTGTAATCATTTTTCGATGCCGGACAAAGCACTGAGTATGAGGAGCGTGAGATCTGGGCGGGCGAGAATGTAATGATAGGAAACAGTTCACTCTGAGCGGCCAGGCGTGAGTAACGACTATTGTTATTCCGTAAGCCATAAAAAAATTTCTAGTATAGCTAGAAGTGTCATTTTTTAACGAAATGGATCGGAGATAAATGCTCTAAAATAGTCTATAATCACTGCCGAAATATTTATATGTCTGCGAGGAAATGAGCATTGAATAATTAAGTGAATGATAAAATATGGTAATTCCTTTTTTTTCTGTAGAGCTAGGTGTAAATAGGCTCGACTTCTCGTTCCTAAAACACCTAACGTGGAGCGGGGTCCTCTTTCGAGACCGGAGCTTAGTGCAATAAAGAGAGGCAGGACACAAAAACTCTAGGCAATCACCTTTACACGTATATTACCACAATCAGACACAGGACAAATCAGCAGATATCACAATATAACATATAGCAAAATAAAACCTTATCTAGGACATGTGTATCTCGCAGGATACTTGCTTATCTGATATTAATGCCAACACAATCAATCTCGGTGTATTCAGGGTAGGCCTACAGTGAATATAGGCGCGCGCGGGAGGCTCGGGGAGTCTCACAAGGGGGGGGAGAAAAAAGGGGGGGGTGCGGGGAGTGACTTGTGATGGCTAGGAGGGAGTTATGGTAATACTGGAGAGAGGCAAGTATTAACAATGAGGATTACACGTTTTCCACTAGCAAAGGGACTTTGGTAATTGATTTTATTCTTGGTTTACACTTACACTAGATACTGGGACGAGAGAGTGTCGTACAGGATTTACGGGCAGCGTGAGTGGGGAAATATCACTAACACTTTCTCGTATTACTTCTTTAGAGCTCACAGCAGTAGGGGTGTATTACTACGGAGGAATTTCCAGGCGGCACAGTCTTACTAATTGTATATAAGGGACGTCACTCATAAATATAGTTCATTAGATCTTGATTCGCACACTCGTCCTTTATTCTCTCACTGTGATCTTGCCCCGATATTCACTATATACACTGCAGAATACTACACTAGGCAAAGTCACACTTAACCTAAATCACTTGCACTGTTTCTGGGCAGCATCACACTTATTCATCGTGGGGGTAGGGGCGGGAACACGCCGTCGGCAATCCTGCCGGGCTAGGGGCACCGCCAAGGGGAGGCATGCCAAGAGGGCACGGGACAACTTGTAGGGGCGTCCTCTCGCGTCCTGGGCTACTCATGGCTTCTGGGTTGGGCTCAGGAGTATGGCCCTCGGGACTGGGGCCGAATAGCTCCAGGAACCTCTGGTGTAAGTCTCGGCCGGAGGTGGGAGCCTTACGTCGTCGTAGGGGCGTATGGAGATCGCGCCCGGGTGTCCTGGGGAGGATCGGGAGAGACTGCGGACTGCGGTCTTCAGCATCTAGGGGCGCTGACAGGGGAGGGCTGCGGCATCGGCTTACGCTGGGGCCCGTCAGGTGCGTCTGTTCCAGAGCCAGGCGTAGGGAGCGGAGGCCAGGGGAGGTTGTGAGGCCTGTCTGGTCCACTCTAGTATGGGAGGCCCGGGCTCTTGTCTCCTGCCTGGGTGACGTCTCACTCCTTGCCTCCTTCTGTGTACCTTCGGAGCAACTGTGGGCTGTCTCACGAGGGCGGGAGCGACAATAGGCTGTCTCTACCAGGACACCTTCGGAGCGACAATAGGCCGTCTCACGAGGAGGGGAGCGACAATAGGCCGTCTCTACCAGGGCACCTTCGGAGTGACAATAGGCTGTCTCACGAGGAGGGGAGCGACAATAGGCCGTCTCTACCAGGACACTTTCGGAGCGACAATAGGCCATCTCACGAGGAGGGGAGCGACAATAGGCCGTCTCTACCAGGACACTTTCGGAGCGACAATAGGCCATCTCACAAGGGCGGGAGCGACAATAGGCCGTCTCATGAGGGTGGGAGCGACAATAGGCCGTCTCTACCGGAACACTTTCGGAGCAACAATAGGCCGTCTCACAAGGAGGGGAGCGACAATAGGCCGTCTCTACCGGGACACTTTCGGAGCGACAATAGGCTGTCTCACGAGGGCAGGAGCAACAATAGGGCGTCTCTACCGGAACACTTTTGGAGCGACAATTGGCCATCTCACGAGGAGAGGAGCGACAATAGACCATCTCTACCAGGACACTTTCGGAGCGACAATTGGCCATCTCACGAGGAGGGGAGCGACAATAGGCCGTCTCTACCAGGACACTTTCGGAGCGACAATAGGCCGTCTCACGAGGAGGGGCGCCGTCTGGAGTGTCTAGAACAAGTCCACCCCTACCTGGTTCAACAATCCCACTCCGTGAAAGTAGTGTCCTTCTCCTACGGCGGCAAAGGCGTGGTGGTTGTGTGACATAGGGGCGCACATTCCGGGCTGACATATGTCGTTGTTGCTGGGGGTTGTTCCAACTGGTGGTGGCTACCCCGTGGGGTCCGTGTGGGGGTGTCGGCACGTTCCCGGGCATACTGGGCTGTATCTTGCTTGCCCCGTTGTCGGGGTCACTATGGTATTCTTCTGTTTCCATTTCAGGGGCACTGCTTCGTAAGTCACGTATTTTATTTTCATTCATTAGAAACATCAAATAACAAATTGTTGTGAAAAAATACAGCAAATTATATGGTTGGACTTAACCTACGTCGAAAGAGTGTTAGCGGTTGATTTCACTTGGACGAATCCTGAGTCAAAAGAGTGTGAGCGGTTGGATTTCACTTTTGACAAATCCTGCATCGAAAGAGTGTGAGCGGTTGGATTCTTCACCGGGCCCCCGTGTAAGAAAGGGTTAATATACAGTCACTCTGTGTCTAGGTTTGTTGCATTATTGTTTGGATCAAGTGGTGGGCGTTGAGAGAGTTTGTCTGGTGAAATGCTGTGGAAGGTGTTATAAGTTGCCACATCTTTTCAACAACTACAGTTTAGTTTCTTTTTTGGATGGTGTGCTGTGCATTTGTGGCATATACTAGCTCCAGTTTGGTGACTATAAGGATATGGTCTGTTCAGCACTCAGCACCTCTTATAGCTCTGGTTATACAAACTTCTCTTCGATCTTCCTGCCTTACAATGACATCTATTAGGTGCCAATGTTTAGATCGTTGGTCCGCCCATGTGGTCTGTCTAGATCGCTGGTGCTTTCTTGAGGCCTTGTGTTTATTTTTAAGTTGAAAGATGATGTTGGTGATTGCCAGACTGTGTTCTAAGCATAGGGAAAGCAGTCTAAGCTCATTGTTGTTCATGTTACCAACACCATGGCAGCCTATAATTCATTGCCACCGATTATTACTGTATCCTTCCTCAGTCCATGACAGAAATGAATGGAGAGAAATTGTGAATGTATGATGACGCAGCCCTGAGGAGATATTCTCCCGCATTTTGTCTGATCAGCTGATCAGGTCAGGTATGGGTAAGGTGATGGGTCCATTATGATGTGACAGGGGTAAACCAGCTTTTCAGTCGGACCCTACTGCGGATGTCACTGATTGCACTGCACAGTTGACCCTCGCGCGGTGCGGTGCGGTGAGGATCTGTCCCTTCTCCCCTTTGGGGCTAAGTTGCGAATGAATGTGTCTGAGTGGATGAGTAAATTGGGAGTGTGTTGTCCTGTCTCGGCTACCTCCCTTTCCTTGGGGGAAGCAGCCTAGGTATATAAATAGACAGATAGACATGTATTAAAATCTCCAAGCAGGATCAGTTTGTCATTAGGTGGTATTGAGCAAGTGGTGGCACTCAAAGAGTCATAAAAGGAATCTTTGATGGTGTCCTCAGAATCAAGTTAAGGGGCATAGGCACTGATTAGTGTTGCATACTCGCCTTTACACAGTGGTATGCACCAGGACATATGCCTCTCTAATATACCCACAGGCGTCTCTTGGATATTCTGTAGTAAGTTGGTTCAAACTCCAAAGCCGATACCATATTTTCTTCTTAAGTTGTGTGGGTATCCCCTCCAGAAATAAGTATACCCTTTTCCTGCCTCTGTTAGGTTGCCCTCTCCTGACAGGTGAATCTCAGACAAGGCAGCAATGTCAGTTTTATATCTTTTCAGTTCATGGGAAATAAGGGCAGTTCAAGGGTATGGTCGTGTGTCATGGTCAGTATCAAGTAAGGTTCATATATTCCAGGTTGCAAGAGTCAGAGGGATTCTTTTGGTTTTTCTACTGCAATGTTGGATGCCTTGACAGACGCGGATATTTGTCCAGGTGATGCGGAGGAGTAAATGTTCAGCTTGCCTGTTCTAAACTCCTCCCCGTCAGGGGTAAGCTGTTGTGCATCCATTCCCAGTTGCTTAGTTGCACTGGATGCAGCCGAAGGTATTACCTTCTCCTATGCCATCATGCCAGCGACCTCTGGGCCAATGCCGGCTACTTGCAGAACTCGAGCTAGCAACTTCCAGTCACATCCATGACCTGTTACTGTCACCCTATCCTGTTGCCAAGGCCTTTTGTTTTTGTGAAAGATGGAATGTGAGTGAATATACTAGCAGGGTTGTGCAATGAATGGATATGGCTTGATGGTAATGGTACGCAATCCTTACCACCACATGACCCGGCCCTTCTTAGCTTGTGATGGTGGCATGAAGACTCACGATGATCATCTACTGATCAGGGTCGAAGTCTGCCAGAAGCCCTGCCTTCCATGGGACTCCGATCACGGATTTTTCGTTCGGAGCTTGCTCACATATCCTTAAGCCATCCAAGAGCAATCCAGAAGGCAGTGGATCAGGGAACACTTAGTCTGACCCCTCACTGATGCCCTTTCCAACCTGGGTCATCCTGTCCTCCTACTGTGACCTCCACTGATACGGATCACCAGAGATAAAGGGAATGCAAGCTCCCCACCACCTCATAGTGGTGGACTTCTGCTTCTGCTGCTGCTACTACTACTACTTCTACTACTACTACTTCTACTACTACTACTACTGTTGTTGTTGTTGTTATTATTATTATTATTATTATTATTATTATTATTGCTGTTATTATTATTTTTATTATTATTATTATTATATCATCATCGTCATCATTATCATCATTCTGATCATCTGGATTTGTAAGGCCTTCTGATGAAATTTTCCACGAGGAAAAAAAAAAACTAACAAGTTGTTCCTTACAAGGAAGAAATCTGAATAAAGAGTTTCTGATTCCAAATCTGTTCATTCCGAGATGCTCGCATTACCGCACTGCGTTAAAAAGATTGGGGGCCATAGGAGGAGGAAATACAGATTGTGGAAGACAGAGTACACGTACTGCATACACGAATGACTTAGAACCGTACTCTCGTCGGTTAAGGAAGCTGCCAAACACCTTTTCCTAAGAGATTTATTTAGTTTTTTGTACGGGACTATCGTTTTTTGTTGTTTAAATAATTATAATATCGCCATGCTCTGCATTACTAAGGTAACAAATTATTTTAACCAGCCGGATCCAAAATATAAAGCTGAGGAGGAGGTGCTGGGGAGCGTTCTTACTGAACAAGAATACGTGCCACGGTAAGTCTTGCAATAAAGAGCTGGTGCTGCGCGTCCACTCTAATGGAGAATGGATATAAGCAAACAGTTCAGAAGAGCAATTACCCATGAAATACCGATAGTGAAGAGATAAACGTACAACTAACTGGCGAATATCGCAATTTGTCCGTAACATAATATACACAGGATCATAAAAACATCGCCTAGGAGGGGACAGATGATATCCTAAATGATCAGTATAACTTGCGGTGTTACAGGTTAGATTGGTCTGTTGTTATTATGAATGTGCAATGTGCATATGATAACAGTACTGACTGTCACCTTTTCACTACAACCTGATCTAAAATTGCCATCCCTTCATCTTCAATACTGAGTTGTAAGAATCAACTAGCACTTGGATATGTTGTTAATACGAAGAAATGTTGTGAAAAATATGTAGAGCTCAGTACTGTCCCATACAGCGTTTGAGTTGTGTGAAATATGTTACAAAATTATGATAATCTAGGCAAAGTTAAGGTAAAAAAGAACTACAACAAATATATCAAGCAAGTGTTATGACTTCTGCCTGAAAGCAGGTTTACCAACGTGGGGGAGGATCATTGAGCATTTTGCAATAAACATCGTCTGCATGCACCCGTACTTTTTTTTTTTTTTTTGACAAGGATTGTGGAAAGTGTTAAGAATATATGGAGTAGATGGAAAGTTGTTGAATGCTGTGAAGAGTATGTACGATGGTGCGAAGGCTGCAGTGCGTGTGGATGGTGAACTAAGTGAATTTTTCTCTTTGAAGGTTGGGTTGAAACAGGGATGTGTCATGTCTCCATGGTTGTTCAATCTGTACATGGATGGGGTAATAAAAGAGGTACAAGGTAGGGTAGTGGATGTTGGAGTGGCCATGGTGAGAGAGGATAGTGTTTGGAAACTCCCTGTACTGTTGTTTGCAGATGATACTGTGTTGTTGAGTGAAGACGAAGAGGAGCTGCAAGGCTTGGTGGATGAGTTTGGGAGAGTGTGTAAGAAACGGAATCTAAAGGTGAATGTAGGGAAGAGTAAAGTGATGGTCTTTGAGAGAGGTGAAGTCAGTGAATGTACAGCGAGGTTGGATGGTGAGGAATTGGAAAATGTGAGTACGTTTAAGTACTTGGGTAGTGTGATGAGTAAGGATGGAGGTTTGGAGGGTGAAGTGCTTGAAAGGGTACAGCAGGGAAGAAAGGTTGCTGGTTCCTTGAAAACAGTGATAAGAAACAGGGAAGTGAGCATGGAAGTGAAAAAGTTACTACATGACAGTATTGTGATACCAACTCTAACGTACGGAAGTGAAGCTTGGACGTTGTTGGAAGGACACAAGTCAAGAGTGAGAGCAATGGAAATGAGTTATTTAAGAGGGGCCTGTGGAGTCACATGGAGAGACAGGCTGACGAATGAGGATATAAAGGAGCGTTGTGGTGTTGATGTGGATGTGATAGGAAGCGTTATGAGGAACACACTGAGGTGGTTTGGCCATGTGGAGAGGATGGAGGGTGAAAGACTGACGAAGAGAGTGTATGTGAGTGAGGTGGAGGGGGAAAGAGGGAGGGGGAGGCCGAGGATGAGATGGAGGGATGGGGTGGAGAGGTATATGAGAGAGGGGGGTTGTGAGCTGGGAGCAGGGGAGTGAAATGGCTGGGGACAGGGCGACTTGGAGGCGATTTGTTTGTGGCGACCCCAAACGGGATTGAGGCGTCTGGCAATAGATAGATAGATAGATAGTATACTTGCCAAAAATATATCAAAACAGGTTGGTACGACTGATTTCTCCTTGAGTTGCATTTGTTTTATCTTGTCGGGATGGTTGGTACTGACTGAGGAGCATTTGTAAGTAATTCCAGGTAAACACAAATCAGCTGAAACACCCTGCCAAATCACATCTTCTTCTTCCTGTTAGTCTTTTATATTTTTCTGGTTATTTTAAGGATGGCAAATGAATGTTTCACATAAAAGTTCTTCCCCTATTGATTTTAGGCTACTTCCTTTTGCTGTTTCAACTATTTCTCGAGTGTAACGGCAGATTTTTTCCAAAATACGTCTCGGTCGCCTTTAGCCCCCCTTCCTACCCTTTGATTTTAACCTAACCAAACTAACTCAGACCTAACCTAACCTAGCAGCTTAACATAACCTAACATAACCAATACTAGAGTAAGTTTCAGCAAGTCCGCCGTCGGTGAGGCATAAAGAACATGATTAAAAAAAGGGGGAATGGAGAAATCAACAAAAAAATACTTTTTTTTTACTACCATGAAAATACTCATAACAATACAGAAAACAAAATGGAGTAATAACAATGGAATAGATAAGGTCCTTCTGTTGCTTGAAGTAAAACATACATTTCCCTAATTCCATTATAGGTCATAGAGTTCATCTCTATGGAAATTGCAACTGAAGCATCATTATTCTAATATTTGTAGTTCCAAACGTCAGTCTTGAAAATTCTCGTTGGTTGTCCCATAATGAAAGACGATTAAAGTCGGTTATGTTTTCTATAATACTCATCCAAAGACATATGACGTTACACCATCTTCTAAAGTTGGGGGGAAGAGTTTAAGTCGGTTTTCTATAATGAGGAAAAGTTCACATCAATTATAGTTTGGATTCAAACATCTGAACCACCCTCGTCACCGGAACTTGCTCCCTCCCCCCGGCCAAAACACAATACGTCATCCGTACCAACAAGTTACTACCAATTAGAGCAAGAACTGATCCTTATAAGAACACCCCAATTCCAACCAATGTCCCAACGATCAACGAACACTAGCTAACATCGAATCCACCAATCTCTCTCTCTCTCTCTCTCTCTCTCTCTCTCTCTCTCTCTCTCTCGTAAACCTGGTCATTATCGCTTTTTCTGAAAAACTGGCAATTACAATTTCTTTTCAAAGCAATGCTCGCCTTTTATTAACGTGTATTTTCAACATTAGATCTGCCATGCCTAAATAATGCGTGAATTATTATTATTATTATTATTATTATTATTATTATGATGATGATGATGATGATGATGATGACTGATGATGATGATTATTATTATTATTACGGATAGACAGAAGATAGATAGAACGATAGATAAGTATATATGCCACCTATTTCGCCATAATATTGTCTTGAATGTTTTTGTTTCATTTTCATTGCTGATATAGTTGGGATAATACAATGTTAAGTAAATATTGATGTTAAATGCACGGATATACAGGTAGGGAAGGAGTACTAATGAGCCGCCTACTCCGACTAGAATTCAGCCCTTCATGTCATTGAATTCGGCCAACCTGACAGTTACTGATTCACATCTGCTACTACGTTATTTAAATTAATAATGTGTATGAAGAAAAAATACGATGCATGAAAATAGCCAAAGAGAAAAATGAGAAATGTACTCGTATTTTATCATCATTATTATTTTTAAAACGGAGACAAATAAATGATTAAATTATATATTGCACACGTATAATTCTCTTTTGGGGAAAAATGTTATTAATAATTCTTCACAGAACTAAATCAGGGAATAATACAAATGATCTGGTACGTCATTCTGTCTGTCTGTCTGTCTGTCTGTCTCTGTATATATACCCGGTATATATGAGGGAAGCAGCCTATATATATATATATATATATATATATATATATATATATATATATATATATATATATATATATATAAACAGAACGGAGGAAGGAAAAATAAATGAGTAAAAAAAATAATAATCCATACACCAGATTACTGGTATCCTCTGTTCATAAAATATCTGTAACAATTAAACTTGAACAGTTGTGGGTTGAAATTTGGATGGAAACAACTCTGGGGAAGCGAGTTCCAGAGAGATGCAGTTCGGGGAATGAAATAATTCTGATAGGCAGAAGTTCTGCAATATGGCTGAGTGACATTCCAGTCATGAGCACTACCAGATGCCCGTGTAGCACGAGGGAAGGCATGGAGAGGTGGCACCATGGACGCAACTTCGTCTGAGCATTTCCCAAAGAAATATCTGTAAAATAATGCAAGGGAGGCAACATTCCTTCATACTTGCAAAGGAGGTAGTTTATTTGTAATGGGAGGGTTGTTAATGATTCTAACAGCTTTGTTCTGAATTTTGTCTAGTTGTCTTAATGTAACCTCTCTACAACCATTCCACAAGGGTGAGCAATACTCAAGCTGAGAGCGCACATGACTCTTATAAATTATAGCTAACTGCTCATCGGCGAAGAAGTTACGGACTCTGTACAATAATCCAAGTTTCTTTGAGGCGGTTTTAGCAAGTGATCTGACATGAGAGGTCAAGCTGAGGGCACTGTTAAGTGAGACGCCAAGAATTTCAATACTTTTGGAGATGGGAATATTAGTAGCACTGAAGGTAATGTACGAATCTGGCAATATCTGTCTATTAGTAAACTGTATATAATTAGTTTTACTAGCATTAAAAGAGACAAGGTTGTTTTGTCCCCATTCACTGATTGTAGATAGATCTTGATTTATGGAGATGGCTGTACTGAGTTGAGAGGTAGAGATATTAGACTTTGTAAATGGGTGTCTGAGTGTGAATGAACTATGTAGTGTTCGAGTCATCTGCATATGAGTGAATGGGATTGTGGGTGACAGATAAGAGATCATTAATATGAACCAGAAATAGGGTTGGCGCCAGAACTCATCCCTGCAGCACGCCGGCGTTAATTGAGTGGAAATTGGAATATACATCATCTACTTTTACTCTTATTTTCCTGTCACTAAGATATGAAGAAATCAAAGGAACAAAAGACGTTAGTCCATAGCAAGGGAGTTTGGACAGCAGGGAACAGTGCCATACTCTGTCGAAAGCTTTAGAGATATCAAGAGCTACTGCATGAGTTTCTCCAAAAAAATCAACTGATTGATGGATGGTATGTGTTAAAAGATTGAGTATGTCAATGGTGGATCTTTCGTGGCGAAAACCATATTGTCTATCACTAATTAAGTTGTTGGATTCAAGATGTTTAACAATGTGCATATTAATTAAAGTTTCAAATACCTTACCAAGAGAAGATGTGACAGCTATTGGTCTGTAATTGGAGGGGTCAGACGAACTTCCTTTCTTCGGAATTGGGTGGATATTGGCTTCATTCCATGAATTTGGGAATAAAGAAGTACGTATGCATAGTCTGAATAATTTAGCTAGGACAGAGGCAAGTTCAGGGGAAAACTTTTTCAAAACAATTGGCGGAATTCCATCTGGGCGTGGAGCTTTGTTGGTAGGTAATTTGTCTAGGATGGATTTTACGTATCTTGTCTGTATTTTAAGTGGGGCAATTTCGGGAGAATCAAGTTCCAGTACTGGGACATTCTGGCTGGTATCATCTATGGTAGAGTTTCTGGCAAAGGTACTGGCAAAGATATCTGCTTTCCTACGTGGGTCATATGTAATGTCGCCATCTGAAGATTTTAGTGGGTGAATGGAAGATGACTTGTTGAAGTTATTATTGAAAGAATTAAGAGTTGACCAGAATATTCTATTGTCATTAGGGTTGTTAAGTAGTTTTGATGCTTGCTTTTGAAGAAAGTTTGATTTAGATAGATTTAATACAGCTTTTGCATGATTTCTAGCAATTTTAAATTGGGAGAGTGATTCAGATGTTTTTGATTTTAAGTAAGAGTTATATGCTAATGACTTTTGGGCTGTTGCTCTGGCACAGTTGCCATTAAACCATTTAGGAGAGTTCGATCTTTTAGTGAACTGTTGACTTGGTATGAATACCATACCAGCTAGTATTAAGTCGCAAATGTGGGACTGGGTAGATTTGGGATCACTAGAGAAGAAAGACTGTCATAGAACATCAGCAAGATAATTTCTAAATCCATCCCCGTCTGCCCTATCAAAGTGCCATCAGGTCACCCTGACAGGTTCAGAACGGAGAGGTGTGGGAGGGTTAACTAATAAGGCTTTGATTAGATTGTGATCAGAGGATCCAAGTGGTGACAGTACCTCTATCCTGTATTGATCTGGATTATTTGTCAGGAATAAATTGAAGAGATGGGCATTATGGTCAGGATTATCAGGTATTCTGGTTGGTTGCTCTACCAACTGGGTGAGATTAAACGATTCCGCAAACAGCTCACACTCTAGACCAGTGTCGTCAGTCCAGGCAGACTGCAATAACCATTCAACATTGTGTATGTTAAAATCACCCAAAATGGTAATTTCGGTGCCAAGGGCAAGGTCAAGGTTACTCAACTAAGTGGATATGGAATCAAATACACTGGGTTCCGAAGATGCATTGGGTGAACAAATATATTTGGTAATGTTTTGACAATTTAATTTATATAATGAGTAATCAAAACAGGATGAATTGAAGTTTAAAATAGTGTCAACTGCATATTCCCTTGTTACGGAAGTTTGTAAGGAGATGGTAACCGGGAAAACAAAATGGAGATATATCGGTAGAGGGTGAGATTTGTGGTTCTGTGAGGAAAAGGCCCAAAGGGGATGTGGACTGAAGGAAAAAATGAACTGAGTTTAAATTTGTGGTAAGACCGGGGATGTTGGTAAAGAATAAGGCCGCACAGTCACTTCTTCGCCGACGAGCATTCCCGGAAATAGCATCAGTCACTGCCAGCACAGTCGCTTGATGGCGACCGGGAGGACCCTGTGCCGCCAGCCCTACCCTGCCGGTGGTGGCAATTCGAGATACCACCTCATTTGATAGTAAGATTGCAGCGGCCATTACTAAAGACGTGAAAGTATATATATATATATATATATATATATATATATATATATATATATATATATATATATATATATATATATATTTGATGGGATTGCAGCGGCCATTACTAAAGATGTGAATATATATATATATATATATATATATATATATATATATATATATATAGATTACTCATAACCACACGGTTTTATTTACCTTAGGAGGCTATTTTCGACGCGAGTGGTTGGTTACAGCCTCCATGAACACCTTACCTGCCAGAGAGCTTCGCCATACGGAATAAAATAGCCTGGAGGCAGCAAAAATGAAACACTCTCCTAAAAGGTTAAATAAAATCGGCGAGATAAAGCAACGTTGGGTCTGGTTAGTACTTGGATGGGTGACCGCCTGGGAACACCAGATGCTGTTGGCATCCCTACGTCAAGTGGGGTTGGTGGAAGATTAGTGCCCCTCCCTGTAAAACAATTAACTCTAAGCCCTTGGCCACCCCGTCTGGGATACATGGCGTCTGGCAATGAATGAATGAATGAATGAGATAAAGATGTTAAAGGAAAGGAAAAGGTTTTAACGGATGTAATTACAGTAATTTGACTGTTGTATTTGTTGCTTGTGTTGTTGGTGGTGTTAATGTGTATGTTGTTGATGTTGATGATATTTATGTTGCTGCTGATGTTTTTGTTGTTGATGTTATTGTTGCTAATGATGATGCTGTTGATGTTTAAGCTGTTGATGTTGTTGCTACTGTTCCTGGAGATGTTATTGATACTGATGTCGTTGTTGTTTTTGTGGGACTCAGGCTCATCTGGACGTGATCGGAGTAGACTGCAGCTTCATTTTCATTTGTGTAACCCGTCATTCTTCTTTCAGGAGATATGGAATTAGATCAGAGACGATTTTAATGTACTGTGCAGAGGCTGAAAATGGCGATCAGCGTGGATTTCTCTCTCTCTCTCTCTCTCTCTCTCTCGGTAACCGCACGATATTCAGTAATGTTGATTCTAACTGCGTATATCTGGTGAAGTGAAGCTGCATCAACATGACCTTCATCAGTAAAGTAACAGGCGCAGCATAACGTAGATGTGTGTGTGTGTGTCTGTGTGAGTGTGTGTTTATTGGTAGATGAGTTTGTGTGTGTGTGGGGGGGGGGGTGAGGAAGACAAAGTGTCGCGGTCTATTGTTTTAATAACAGATCGCACGCAGCCAGGCTCACTCTCAGGAGCAGCTGCAAAGGGGAAAGAAGGGTTTAGTAATGACACACACAGGAAGGTAAATGTGTGTGTGTGTGTGTGTGTGTGTGTGTGTGTGTGTGTGTGTGTGTGTGTAATTTCACTTATGCAAATTGGACATACTATCTTTTAATGTCGTCAATATTTCCATACCTCCATCTTGAATGCTGACTCGTAATAAAAGACAGACACGAGAAATATAACGCTAGTAATAAAAAAGTGCTGTTTATAGGATGCATTACCATTGTACTGACTTTTTCTGACAGTGACTTAGATGAAATATTCTTGATAAGAGTTTAAAATCTGGTTCAAGTTAAAGTGAAAGGAATATAGCAAATACACGCTGTTACTTAACCTCACTTACTTTCTTAGTCCTTCTCAGTTTATTTACCTTCGTGACTCGTTCATATTTGTCACATTTTATTAATATAATTTTTGTCCATATCACTATTACATGAATATAATGGAAGGGAATGTCAACGTGCCATATATTGAAAAAAGGAAAACAGAATATAATGATAAACGAAAGCTGTTATAAAACCACCATAGCTGACAAGAATACAGCTGTTAAGTCCATATTCTCGTCACTTGAGGAAACTTCGTAACATGTCGTCCTTTAAATTTTTGGATACGTCTGGTTACTGTAATTTTGTACGCTTTTTAAGCACAGTATAGCGATAATGGAAGATTTATGTTACCCAGAAGTAGGCAGTAAGGTTTAATCAACAAACTAAATCACTAAGGAAAAGATATTTAGGAAGCTTCCTTCACCAACTAGGATACTGTCGTTACACATATTCGCAATGATAACCTATTTAATATGAAAGCATCTTTTCCTTTCTTTTCTCTTAATTGTTTATTTTTTGTTATCCCTCAACGGCTTTACTCAGATTTGAAAAACAATGAACTAGAGAAGCTTGATATGATTTACTAACCTCTTCAGTACTAAAAAAAACTCCTAAGATGAAAAACTAGTCTGATACCTAAAGAGAAAAAAGACAGCCGCACCATCAAGGACAACTTCTATTCTCTGCAGACTTAAGCTGTTTTTAGACGATACAGTGAAATAAAACGAAATATTTGTTCATAAACACAAATTTTAGTGGAGACCTGGAACACTATAATAACATTTACTCTCATCTTCGCTACAAAGGAAAATTCTTAGGCTTTATAAAAATTAATGGTTTCGAGCAGCAAAAGAAAGATCATAATTATAATAAACATACCGGTCCTCATCGCACAGAAAATGGCTAACTGGATAATTCTATTTGGGCACTACCGACATCTGAGTGAATGCATCATGCAACATAAATCACAGTCTGTCCTGTATCTACATTCAATAATCAGCCATCATACAGCAACAACACTGACAGCCATATTATTACCAACATTTAACCCGCCCCGTCCCGACCACTTTTTCACCAATGGTACCCCCCAATCCCGACCATTTTTGGACCCAAATTTTTTTTGCTAAAACTTCCGCTTTTGGTCAGAAACAATGGTCAGTCACAAAGAAATTGTTCCCCGGGGTCCATAATTGCCCTAAACAGGTATGCCTTGGTCACACCTGGCACCGTGTTCTCTGTAGGTGGTCTGAGCCTCTAACGTATTCTGTGGTATTATAAGTCTGGGAAACCAATGAAAGTAAGTAGATATGTATTTATTACAAACATAAAAACATGTGATAAAAGAGTAAATTGGATTTTATACAAAAATAGAGCTGAAATAAGCATTGTACCATCGTGCGAAATGAGCAAAATCGGGCAGACTGGTCACGATGAATCGCTAACATTCGAAAATCATGATACATATCATTTTTTTTACTTACATAATACTTGTACAATAACATTATACCATTTTACATTTTATTGAACTGTTTTTACGTATTCACAGGCCTTTCGATAACATTTAGCGTAATGTTAGCGCTTATTTACGTAGTGAGTGAACTCACTGTGACTGTTGTTTCAACTCGTATTGTGTTTTTTCTACTTACATAATACTTTCCTAATAACATTATACATTTTTCAACTTTATAGAACTGTTTTGAGATAATTTCAGGTCTTACGTAAATATTTAGCGTAATAATAGCGCATAGTAATATACACGGTGAAGTCGCTATGACTACTATTTCAACTTACAACCTATTTTTGTACTTATATAATAATTCTCCACTAACATTGCACATGTTTACACTTGATATAATTGATATCACATAATTTCAGACCTTACGATTCTACTGAGCGTCATATTATCGCGTACTTACACAGTGAGTGTTATCGCGATATCATTTGTTTCATCTTACACTAGTATTCAACTTATAAATTACCTTACTACTAACATTACAACCTTTTCCACTTTATATAATTCCTATCACATACTTACCGACCAGAATGTTCTACTGAGCGTAATATTTTCACAGATTTACACAGTGGGTGTACTCGTGACATCAATTATTACAACTTACACTATTTTTCAACTTATACGTTTTATTCATGCTAACATTACACCCGTTTCCACTTTATATTCTTGCTATCACATATTTACTGACCAGAGTGTTATACTGAGCGTCATATTTTCGCAGATTTATACAGTGGGTGTAGTTTTCATATCACTTCGTTCAACTTACACTATTTCTCAACTTATACATTACTTTCCTGCAAACATTACACACGTTTCAAGTTTATATAAGACTTAGCACATACTGACTGGCCTTACCATTATACTGAGTGTCATATCACCATCCCACACAGTTTCAGTAGTGTAGGAAGTTATGGTACTCTCTGAAACATGGCTGAAGGCACAATGCAACATTGGTGGTGGTGGGGGAGGTGGAGAGCGGCGCCTTTCATCACTCGCACTTCTCTTCCCTCTCCCTTTTCCTTTACCCTTTCCCTTCCCTTTCCTTCCTTTCCCCACATCCTGGGGCTGTGTGGAGGAAGTTTGGGAATATTGTATGGCGAAAGACGTGCTGGGGAGTGGCTCCACCTCCTCTCCCCTAGGCCTACGTGCACCACGTGCTCGTGCTGCCTCCCTCACACCACTTTCCCTTTCACCCCGTACTCCCACCACACCACTTTCGCCTTCCCCAGACAAAACACTAGGCTATACTTTATTTGCCTTCTTGCCCCACCTTGTGATCCTCTGGGTGAGATTTTTTCCTTCCCCAACCACGAGGCAACATCACGTCCTAAGCCACCGTCATCGTCATCGTCCTCATCCTCGTCCTCATCAGAATCTCTCTCTAGGGGATGGAGAGAGGTCCATGCAGGTGTTTTGGGTGCAGGCTGGCCTTCCCTTGCCTTACGATACGTGACATACTGCTTTTTCCGGGGCGAAGGGACCTCCTCATCACTGCTTGTATTTCCTCCTCAGGCTGCACATAATCTCAATCCACCACATCATCATCAAGTGGAGAATCACTATCTCCAGTGAAGGCATCCAGGGCGGATTGTATTTCGTCGTCTGAGAGACCTTTACATGCCATGTCTGACCTGGGTCACTGCTAACAGGTGAGTGACCGAGACAAGGGCGAGCGCAGGTCACGCGGGGTCTGGGATGCTGCCCGCCTGGCGGCAGGTAGGGGAGGCTTGGGTAGGTGGGCGAATCGAAAATCTCGCGCGAATTTTGAAAATTGTGGAAATTATGAACCTTGCAATTACAGGACGTTGAAGTAAGTCAACGGGATTGGCAGTGACAAAACGTGAGGACGTGGAAGTACGTCAACGGGACGCCGCGGGTTAAATAATCAGAGTCTTGTCGTAGAGCTGACAAGAATAGACTGAATTTGACCCTCAATTTTTTTTTTTTTTTTTTTTAAGCTTCAGAATTTGGTTTACCTCATCCGCAACGAGAGAAGCTCCAGAATCGGAAAAAAAAAATGTTTGCCTGTAGCAAGAATAGAATATTACATTTACCACCGTATATAAAAGTGGTAGGATGCATGCAGGGACAGGTTCATGCAAACACATCACTGCTGCAGATGACATCTTCACGTCTGTGTTAGTTATTTGACCTTAGCTGATGACCTCCTTCTGACAGGCTTATGGTAACACTTGTATGCAAGTGTGAAATGTCTGCTCTACGCATGGTGTTACCATCGTGGGAAAACTTTGGCCTCAATCTTTCCTGTTCGAAATCTACTTAATATTTCAGGAGCAGCAGGATGGGTCTTCTCTATGGACACAACAAAAAACAGCTTGTTTTTTTATCCAACAACAACATGTCACCTAAATTTAAGACTTGGTGTATAAAAAAAAAAAAAAAAAAGTCTGCACACGTACAGTATTCATCAAGACTTGCGCTCTAGTCTGCTCCCAAGAAACCGTCCAACCCTATCAATTCCAGAAGTACATTGCCGCAAATGTTTGTAATGAAGTACAAATAAGTAAATATATAACAGCCTGTGTAGGGAAGCAGGCATATACTACCCTTTTGACTCAGAGACTACATGACTGACTGTGATCCATCTGGGCTCTGGTTTGATTCCCTTCCTCTGACCGCTGTTAATTTGCCATTCTTCGTTTCAGACATTGCATTTCGACACGGATATTTCTTATACTGTATGTTAGTGCTCAATCTCCTTTCCTGTCAGTAATCATTTACTGGACAATGAAACTCAGTTAGTGTTATCTCGAGGTCAGTCCTTAAAAAAAAAAAAAAAAAAAAAAAGGCTTATATTAGCACGAGTTGATGCGGAATAACACAAGATAAAGAAATCAATGAAAAAAGCTTGCGAGAAAAATAGTGTTCATGAGGCATAAAAAAGACGGTTAGTTCTGGGAAGAGCTGCAGTACTGAATGCATGGATAGAGAGAGAGAGAGAGAGAGAGAGAGAGACAGACAGACAGACAGACAGACAGACAGAGGGGGGGGGGATATGTGCAATGTGTGAAGAGAATTAGGTATATCACATATCTAGAGGGTTTACGAAACCGTGACATCAGTTGGCATGTCTTGGTGTAATAGCAGTGAATTAAAAAAAAAAAATGCGTCGAATTTCAAACTTTCTCAGCCGTACCTCCTCCCATGTATGCTGGAAATTACGTAACTGACTTTTTTCCTTCTAAATAAGAGAGCAGTATTTTTGAATTACGTAATGGAGCGTATACAGAATAGTTCATTATGTTTTAAGAGTGAAGACTGTGGCCTTATTACTACTTTCAAACGTCTGTGTAATTATTACCGCCCCTCTCCCGGTGACGACCTGAGCTGCCTGGAACCACTGTCTGACTCACTTCTTCATTTCTGCAACATTCCTGGCCTTTCCTCTAACTTTCGCTCTGTTGAGCACCACCTCTCCTCCTCTAAACCTAACCTTCTCTTTCTAAATGAGACTCAGCTGTCTAAGGCAACTAACAGCAAACCCTTTTCTGTACCTTACTACTTTCTCCATACTCATTTCGAAGCCAAAGTGGCTGTTCTGTATATACTCGTATACGCAACGACTTATCTTGCTCTCGTGTTCCTGAACTTGATTCTTCTGAATTCTCTACACTCTGGCTTTGGCTATCTTGTCATTCTCTGACTAAATATATCTGCACTATTTACTTATCTCCCAATCTGACCGACTATCAAAAATTCTTTGACTATCTTACTTCTACGATGGAACACATTCTATCCATTTCCCCTTTCTCTGAAATCTCCATTTTAGAAGATTTTAATGTTCACCACCACCTTTGGCTCTTCTCTCCTTTCACTGATCCACCTGGTGAACAAGCCTACACCTTTTCTATCCTTAATGACATAGAGCAGCTTGTACAGCACCCTACCCGTATCCCTGACCACCTTGGAGAGAGTTTCAACATACTTGACCTCTTCCTTACAACTAATCCTTCTGCTTACATTGTTAATCTCTTCTCTCCGTTGGGCTCCTCTGATCACAACCTTATCACCTTAACTTGTCCTATCGCTCCGGTATGGCCTGTAGACCATCCAAAGAAATGTCGTCTGTGGCACTTTGGAGCTGCGGATTGGGAGGCCCTCAGGCAGTACTTCTTTGATTTTCCCTGGAATGATTATTGCTTCCATGGCTGGGAGCCATCTGAGTGTGCCTCACGCAATACGGAGGTTATTCTCACGGGCATGGAAGCATACATTCCTTTCTCATATCCTTTGACTAATGCAAGAAAGCCTTGGTTTAATCACGCTTGTTCTAATGCTGTCCACAACAAGGGGAGGGCCTACAAAAGGTACCAGAGCCAATCCACCCCAAAATCACATCTTGCTTATGTTTATGCCCGGAATCGTACTAAGTCTGTTCTTCGCTCTGCTAAAAAATAATTTCATCCGTACTAAACGCCCTCAACTCTCCAACTCAAATTCTTCCCGCTCCTTCTGGCACCTTGCCAAAAACCTTTCTAGCAACCTTACCACATCATCCTTCCCTCCTCTTTTCTACTGTGATGGTTCTGTAGCTATCTCTTCTACTGATAAAGCAGATCTCTTCGCTCAGACTTTCTCCTCCAATTCCACCGTAGATGATTCTGGTGCTGTTCCTCCTTCACTTCCCCCCTCTGACTTCCTCATGGCTGACATTAAAATTTCTTCAGCTGATGTATTTTCTGGCATCACAGGCCTCAATACTAACAAGGCATGTGGGCCAGATGGAGTCCCTCCTGTTGCTCTCAAGAACTGTGTTTCAGTGCTTACACCCTGCTTAGGCAAACTCGTCTCTGTCTATCAACCTGTACCTTTCCTTCTTGCTGGAAGTTTGCTTTCATTCAGCCAGTCCCAAAGAAAAGTGACCATTCCCAACCCTCTAACTATTGTCCAATTGCTTTAACATCCTGGATCTTAAAAGTTTTCGAGTCAATTCTTAATAGAAAAATTTTAAAGCATCTTTCCTATCACAACCTTCTTTCTGATCGTCAGTATGGGTTCCATCAGGGACGCTCCACTGGCGATCTTCTCACCTACCATTCAGACTTCTGGTCATCCTCCTTTCGGGACTTTGGCGAAAGCTTTGCCATTGCACCTGACATCTCAAAGGCTTTCGATCGAGTCTGGCACAAATCTTTAATTTCCAAACTGCCCTCTTATGGTGTCTATCTTTCTATCTGTGCCTTCATAGCTAGCTTCCTTTCTGGTCGTTCTATAGCTGCTGTTGTGGACAGCCATCGTTCTTCTCCTAGATTTGTCAACAGTGGTGTTCTTCAGGGCTCTGTCCGGTCACCAACTCTCTTCCTTTTTTTCATCAATGACCTTCTAAGCTGTACTTCTAACCCTATCCACTCGTACGCTGATGACTCCACCCTTCAACTTTCCATTCGGTTCCCGCAACGTCCATCTCAGCAGTTACTTCAACAAACAAGGGATGAGGCTATGGCACACCTAATGTCTGACTTGGCTCGTATCGCTGACTGGGGTAAAAATAATCTTGTTATTAATGCATCAAAGACTCAGTTCTTACACCTATCAACCCGACAAAATCTTCCACAGGTACATCCACTAATGTTTAATAGTAATCAGCTTAATCTTGCATCTTCCTTGATCATGCTTGGGATTTCATTAACTCGTGACTTATCTTGAATAGATCATATTACATCTCTTGTATAAGCTGCTTCCAAGAGATTAGGTGTGCTAAGCCGACTCCATTCCTTTTTTACCCCTGCACAATTGTTCACTCTATACACGGGTTTTTTCCGCCCCTGTGTGGAGTACAACTCGCATGTGTGGGGAGGTTCTCCACATACAGCTCTTCTCATTAGGTTGGAGTCAAAGGCTTTTCGTCTCATTAACTCTCCTCGTCTTACTGACTCCCTTCAACCTCTGTCTCTTCGCCACACTGTTGCATCATTATCTCTTTTCTATCGCTATTTCAATGGTCATTGCTCCTCTGAACTGTCTGAATGCATTCCTCCACCTCTACAACGGGCACATAGCATCCGTCTAGCAACAAACTGTCATCCCTTTTCTGTCCAACTCTCTAATGCAAGAGTTAGACATTACTCCCACTCCTTCATTTATGCAACAGGTCAACTGTGGAACTGTCTCCTTCTGTCTGTATTTCCGGCTTCCTATGATCTCCAGTCTTTCAAACTCAGTGTGCCAAATCTTGATTTGGCTCTCTCTTGTATTTTCTTCTTCTCTTGTGAGGAACAGTTTTTGCAGGCTTGTGGCCCTTGGTTCCTTCTTCCTAGCAGAAAAGATAATACATTTTTGTCTGGCAGAGTATCCGAATGGAGCGAAGACTGTCCAATAGCAGGTTGGTTATGGGTGATCGCTCGTTGCTCGTGTTGATGTGGCTGGGTGGGGTGTCGGTGCAGTATATCTCTTTCAAGACGGGAGAGAGCGTGTCCGCCAACTACCGCTGGATCCACAAATGGCAGGATCAAACGTCATTTACAAGACACTGCCACGTCAAGCTGCGTTAACAAAGTTCCCCAAGAACTGGTGCGATTTATACCCCGAGATTAATATGGCCAAAGTGTCCTCAACACCACTGATTTTGAGACCCAGGGGTCGGAATATCAGACATGTTTACGGTCGATTCACCGTCGTAACTTAGATGTTTTTTGCAGGAAGAACTAGACAAAGGAAGATTTTGACCCAGGTTCCTTGAACAACCTGCAAAAACGAGTTATACCCTGCTCAGATTTTCGTCTCTTTACTTAGATATATTTATGGAATTTGAACTGGACAAAGAAGATTGTATACTGTACAGCCTTTGTCCTCATGCACATCAAAACCTGGGTTACGACAGGGAATTGGTTTTAAGTCCTCTTGTGTATCCCAATCCAGTCCTACCTCACTAAGTGAAACAGGAACCCAACCAGACACTGTGCCTTTATTTCACAGTCAAATGGATAGAATGGAAGAATTATATCTACATACCATAGCTGTGCTCGTTGTGAAAAAGGTACAGTTTTACTGACAAGATTGGGCTGACGCAGATGTACTTTCACTAGAAAAAGAACTTCAATCTGTGGATCTAATATTTGTCACAGGCAGCCATTGCTTCTCAGACACACATAATTAAATGGGCACTCCATCTGCACCACACTACCGAGTCTTATGACTGTATTCATGTCGGTAAAGGAGGTTCCTTAGCTCCTCTTCATTGGCTGTTTATTCTTTGATGTAGGTGGTTCATATTCTTTTGTACGGCGTTCATGTAAGGTTGTGAGATATTAGAAGGATTTCGATAACATGCAAGAGGAAAGTAAAATGTAATAACCAAAATAAATCGCCTTGGAAAAGGTGTTGGGGAGCTTCCTTAACCGATGAGAATGCTTGCTTTAGTTACAATTTTCTGGATCCAGGGTGGTGTGGGAAGTGTTTGGAAACCGTATATTTTTTGACGCGGGTTTCCCTACGGTGAGTGGATGTGAGAAGTGGACTTCATCTCTATGTCGCGAATGGAGAAGATACAAAACTACCCACGTAATCCCAGCATATCATGGGAGGTGACTAAAAGTGCGGGGGTTCAAGGAGCTGGATCCTTTTGTCTTTTGTACTCGTATGCTCTGCAAGGACTGCAAGTTCAGGGTAAATCATCTTTAAGATGTCTCCAGTTTCATCAATTGTAATATGGAAGTGTGTGTAGCTGGAAGGCTGTGTGAGAAACCTTTCTATTAAATTAAGGATATTTTCTTTATCAGTTCATCCTTCAGTATAACTTGTTTAAGATGGCAGGTCCGGATTTTAAATGTTTATATTCCAACACACTCCTGATGCTTTTACCAGTGATTTCATATGTATGGATTTGAACAAAATTATTTACCTATAATGCACCGCGAAAGTACACTACCGCTCCTAAGCTATAATAATGCCAAGGAAATGACTGTGTATTATGCTACGAAAAATATCATCACTTTGATAATTACAGAGAAATTTAAAGTTATTACGATTTTGAATGATGGTACGTACATTCTGTTCACTTTAACGGCCTATAATTGCCTTCTCTCTCTCTCTCTCTCTCTCTCTCTCTCTCTATCTCTCTCTCTGTTTGTTCTGAATGCCGATTTTTTATACAAGATTAACATTAGAATATGATGCCAGTCATGAAGAAGTATTGTAGAAAGAATGTAGAGCCTTAGTATTGTCTTCTTTTGCCATTCAGCTACGTGAAACAAGTTCTATCTATCTATCTATTGCCAGACGCCTCAATCCCGTTTGGGGTGGCCACAAACAAATCGCCTCCAAGTCGCCCTGTTCCCCGCCATTTCACTGCCCTCCTCCCAACTCACACCCCCCTCTCTCATATACCTCTCCACCCCATCCCTCCATCTCATCCTCGGCCTCCCCCTCCCTCTTCCCCCCTCCACCTCACTCACATACACTCTCTTCGTCAGTCTTTCACCCTCCATCCTCTCCACATGGCCAAACCACCTCAGTGTGTTCCTCATAACGCTTCCTATCATATCCACATCAACACCACAACGCTCCTTTATATCCTCATTCGTCAGCCTGTCTCTCCACGTGACTCCACAGGCTCCTCTTAAATAACTCATTTCCACTGCTCTCACTCTTGACTTGTGTCCTTCCAACGATGTCCAAACTTCACTTCCATACGTTAGAGTTGGTATCACAATACTGTCATGTAGTAACTTTTTCACTTCCATGCTCACTTCCCTGTTTCTTATCACTGCTTTCAAAGAACCAGCAACCTTTCTTCCCTGCTGTACCCTTTCAAACACTTCACCCTCAAACCTCCATCCTTACTCATCACACTACCCAAGTACTTAAACGTACTCACATTTTCCAATTCCTCACCATCCAACCTCGCTGTACATTCACTGACTTCACCTCTCTCAAAGACCATCACTTTACTCTTCCCTACATTCACCTTCAGATTCCCTTTCTTACACACTTTCCCAAACTCATCCCCCAAGCCTTGCAGCTCCCCTTCGTCTTCACTCAACAACACAGTATCATCTGCAAACAACAGTACAGGGAGTTTCCAAACACTATTCTCTCTCACCAGGGCCACTCCAACATCCACTACCCTACCTTGTACCTCTTTTATTATCCCATCCATGTACAGATTGAACAACCATGGAGACATGACACATCCCTGTTTCAAACCAACTTTCAAAGAGAAAAATTCACTTAGTTCACCATCCACATGCACTGCAGCCTTCGCACCATCGTACATACTCTTCACAGCATTCAACAACTTCCCATCTACTCCATATATTCTTAACACTTTCCACAATCCTTGTCTATCCACCCTGTCATATGCTTTCCCCAAATCCATGAAAGCCGCATACAACTTCTTTCCCTTCTCTAACAACTTTTCCACTAAAGATCTAAGAATGAATATCTGATCTACACAACCTCTTCCCTTCCTAAAGCCTCCATGTTCTTCTCCAACTAATTTCTCTGTTCTTTCTCTAACTCTGTCTATAACTATCCTACCATACACTTTTCCTATTATACTAAGAGGACAAATGTCCCTATGATTACCACACACTTCTTTTTCCCCTTTTCCTTTGTACAAGGGAATAATTATACCTGACTACCAATCCTCCGGGACTCTACCTTCCTCCCAGGCCAATCTGCACATCTTCCACATCCATTCTACCACTATCTCTCCCCCATGCTTCAGCATTTCACCACACACTCCATCAATTCCTGGGGCTTTCCCCGATTTAACTTTCTTCATTGCTTCCACAACTTCTATCCTACTGATTTCTTCCTGTCTTCTCACCTCCCTCCTTCTCCCAGCCATTCCCCAGCCACTTATACTCGCATTACTTCCATCCTCTACGTTCAACAATTCCTTAAAGTGTTCTCTCCATCTGCTCACTTTTTCTCCCTTCTCCACTAGTAATCTACCATTTTTATCTTTCACTCCCCTGCTAACTTCACTTCCACCCTGTCTTACTCTTTTCACCTCTCTCCAGAACATTTTCTTACAGTCCCTCCACTTTACACTCAAATTCCTTCCAAATTCCTCATCCACTCTCTTCTTACTCTCTCTTACTAATCTTTTCACCTCTCTCTTTCTTTCTACATATAAGTCTCTCTTCCGCCTCTCAACTTCTTCCACGCCCCTATTTCTCATCCATTCATTGTATGCTTTCTTCTTTTGTGCCACAGCCTGTTTCACCTCTTCAGTCCACCACGCTGTTCCTTGCACCCCCCTCCCTCTTCTCTTCCTTCCACACACCACATCACATGCTGCACATATTTCTTCTGTAAATATCTTACACACACCTTCCACGTCTCCCATCTGCTCCAATTCGTATTTGCCCAATCGTTCCTCCACTTCTCTCTTATACTCTGCCTTTTTCTCATCCTCTTGTAACCTTTCCACTCTCCTTGCAACTACTCCTTCCTCTCGTCTTTCCCTTCTTCTATTCCTCCATCTTACTTGCATTCTAATTCTGGCCACCACCAAGTAGTGGTCAGAAAGTCCACTCTCCCAACCTCTATACACTCTTGCATCCTTTACACATCTTCGCATCCTTTCATCCACACACACATAATCAATCATTGCCTTCCTTTCATTCAGTTCACCACCCACCCTTCTCATCACTCGCCATGTATACCTGTGGATCATTTTATGCCTGAAGAGGGTATTGGCTATCACCAACCCCCTCTCAGCACAAATGTCCACTAACGCACTCAAGTTGCGATATGAAAAAAATCTGGGTCAAATTAAGGCGAACGAACTCCTGCTGACTGACTGAAGTTTTCATCATCATCATCATCATCCCCTTTTGCCTACTGTGAGATTGAGTGGGGTAGGGTCCTGCACACTAACTCCTCCATATGAAGTATTTCTACCCAGTTATATGTAAAAGGTGCTTTAATTTACCCATGTTCATTGGTTAGCTGTGAAAAAGGACAGGATTCTTTGTAGTTATTCTTTTGCTGCATCAATGACTTACATGCGTCAGTTTAACCCCCTTGCGCACCAGAAGTTTTCAATAAGTTTTGATAACACGCACGGAACCAAACTCTCGCTCAGGCTGGCTCTGCTCGTGCGGCAAGAGAAAAATTTCTGTGGCACAATTTACCCTGAGAAAGTACTTATATTGTTATAAATCGCATCCCATCATCTTCGTTGATGTTTACAATATCAGATAAGAAAAAAAAAGCATAAAACAGATGAATAAATGTACAGAAATGAGGCCTGAATTAACCTTATTTATGTGAAAGCTAGCTTCTCATAACTTCCCACCATCACTGTGAAAATTTTTTCCCGTGACTCGCAGCTGCAAAGGATATGTCTATATGCAGAATTTGAAGATCTTTCACTTGTTAAAATTTCAAGTTGATACGTTCAATAGTTTTCAAGTAAAAGAAAAAAACTATGAAAATTGCCTAAAAATGTCTGATTTGTTAATTTTGTGTGTTGTTAGTGACAGTGTAACAAACATATATGTAAATTCCATCCAGTTTTATAGCCCAAAGGTTAAGGAAGCCCATGATATAATTCACAGTGTTATAAGCCTTATTGTTATTGAGAAAATGAATTTTGAAAGGTGACAATTGGTTGCGTGTGGTTTGCGCGTGGTGACAGCACATACACTCCGGCCCGTAGGCTGAGTATGTTCGTGTTTCGTAACTTTTCCCCAATTATTTGCACACATAGGTTACTTTGCTTTACAAAAGTATGCATAAGAAATTATCAGCTTGATCAAGCTTTCTTCAAATTTTTGATGCGACCTGTACTTTTCGAGTATTATGACTGAGAGAACAGCAATGAAATCCACCACATAATCACAATGAGAAATATATAGTAAACACACATTTTATGCCTTACAATATAATAGTATAAAAACTAGACAAACAAGCTGGTTACGCACGTCCTCTAGCAGTGATATAGTGTTTCTTGAGAGGAGATGGAGTTGCAGGGAGAGGACAGGTACGATCATAGCCAGTGTGTGTGTGTGTGTGTGTGTGTGTGTGTGTGTGTGTGTGTGTGTGTGTATTTGTGATATGAGTGTGTGTGTGTGTGTGTGTGTGTGTGTGTGTGTGTGTGTGTGTGTGTGTGTGTGTGTGTGTGTGTGTGTGTGTGTGTGTGTGTGTGTGTGTGTGTGGAGAGATAGCAGTGGTGTCAGTTGTCATAGGAGTGATAGCAGTGGTGTCTGTTGTCATAGGAGTGATGGCAGTGGTGTCAGTTGTCATAGGAGTGATGGCAGTGGTGTCTGTTGTCATAGGAGTGATAGCAGTGGTGTCTGTTGTCATAGGAGTGATGGCAGTGGTGTCAGTTGTCACAGGAGTGATGGCAGTGGTGTCAGTTGTCATAGGAGTGATGGCAGTGGTGTCTGTTGTCATAGGAGTGATGGCAGTGGTGTCATTTGTCATAGGAGTGATGACGGTGGTGTCAGTTGTCATAGGAGTGATGGCAGTGGTGTCAGTTGTCACAGGAGTGATGGCAATGGTGTCAGTTGTCATAGGAGTGATGGAAGTGGTGTCAGTTGTCATGTACTCTTTCTCTGATAAGCCCTTGCAAGACATCGTAGGTTTAGTGTCAAATAGGAGGGGATTGGTAAAAAATTCGTTAGGGATGTTCAATTCTGACTTTCTCTGAAAATATATAAGAAACACTTATACACCTTCTTCACAAGCACACTGCACTATATATAACACAATATCACTATAATACACGTAAGGTATGGACGGTGTGGTAGTAGGAAACGTGGGTTTAAATGGCCGGCAGTGCGCTCACACACTTTGTGAGGCTGACTGCTGGGAGAACACTGAGCTAAAATAGGCCACCTGTCCCTCTGATAAGCTCCCAGGAGTTGCCATATAATTCCCCCAAACCTGGCCACCCTCAGCTTTGACTAAACAAAATTTGACGCAAATCCATCCACAGAAAAAGCTTCTCCTTAGCTCCAAAAGTTCCTGTGCGAGGGATTTTGCTGGAGGGGTGCTAGGCTTACCGCCCTCCGCCTGTCGGCTCATAGTTGCGAAGCTCATAGGTCCCTACCCCAGGGTTCCCATCTCCATTAAATTTTGAAAATGCCCAGTTCTGTCCTCTAATGAGGACACTTACGAGAATACGAGCCCAGGGGCTGTGCTGGAACACTGAGCATGGAGTACCTTTTTGTAGCAGTGTGGAGGAATGCGGGGATAAAAGGGTGGCTTGACGGTCTGTACCAGGAATCGTTCTGTTTATCTGTCGAAAGAATATATAGCCTACAGTGTGTATTGTATGTGGGATGATAGAAATGTGGACTTATTATAATATTATTGCCTGTACACATCGGTGATCATTCCCACCATGAAGCGAGATGTTGACGTGGCTTGCACCCTCAGGTAAAACGAAGTTTTGTGTGTGTGAGTGTGTGTGTGACTCTGGGCATAAGCTTCACAGCCTGCTCCCAAGGCCCAGTAATCCTCCTTCATACCATACACCTCCACATGTCACCACTTCGGCGCTAACACCCACCGTCCATATTGAATACATGCTAGGGCTGTCTCCTGGTGGACTGGTGTATTTGTATTAATGGGGATATTTTTACATGTCGGCGGGTCTTCTGCTAGATCAGTAAAATCTGATTTTATGAAATTGAAATCCTTAAACTGTTCCCTGCCCCGGCGGGGATTTGAATCTGCTTCCGGTAGGACTGCAGGCCACCTCCCTACCGATTGAGCCACAGCCCAATAATAAGGTGAGAACTATTACTGATAAGTAGTCTGTTATATCACACATCTGCCTGGCGAGGGGAAACCACAGGCCATTAATCAAGATCTAAAACTACTTGATTCAAAGGTGATTTGGGACTTATAACAATAATCTATCAAACAAATATTGACAATGAAGAAGCGATTGAAAAACGAGTCTTCCATTAATTACCATTGATAATAAAGTTTACCTAAATATATATGCAAATATAGTAAGGTCATATTTTCACAACAGGTTAACATTCTTTTCTTGTTCATTCCGGTGTCGTTGCAGTGATTTGCCTGTTGATCCACATAATTATAAACACTGATCATCAGTACTTTGATGTCTGTTGCAAAACCTTATTAATATTATAGATGCAAAAGTTTATTTTTCACTGCCTGACTATCTATCTATATACCTATAGATGCAAAAGTTTATTTTTCACTGCCTAACTATTTATCTATATACCAAGGCTTTTTCCCCAAAGGAGGGTAGTCAAATTACTCACACACACACACACACACACACACACACACACACACACACACACACACACACACACACACACACACACACACACACACACACACACACACACACACACACACACATTTACTCGTGTCTTAGTCTCTAAGGGGAGAAAGGATCGCTACTCACCACACCGCGGAGGGTCAACTGCTCAGTGCAGTCCAGTGACCTCTGCAGCAGGGCCCGACAGCAGAGCTGGTTTACTCCTGTCACATCATAATGGACCCATCCCCTTCCCCGCAGATGACCCGATCTGTTGATCAGACTAGATGCGGGAGAACATCCCCTCGAGGCTGCATCACCATTTGTACATTCACAGCCACTCTTCCTTGCTTTATAGACCTCCCTTTCGCATCTAACGCTCTCTCCACACTGTCCATCCATCCTATCCGTAGTCTTCCTCTCAGCCTTTCACCTCTCACATCTGATATAGTTATCTTTTTCACCAATCACTCTTCATCCGTTTTCTCCATATGCCCAAACCATCGCAACACTCACTGTTCAACTAATTCAGCCATCTCCTGCATGACTTCATTTCTCCATCTCACTTCATCATTTCTCGCTCGATCCATACGCGTCACTCCATACATACTCCTCAGACACTTCATCTCCATTGATTCAATTTCTTCCTTTCTGCTACTCCCATATTCCATATTTCAGCCCCATACACAGTCGGTACCATTACTCACTCATACAGCCTTCTCTTTACATCCGTTCTAAGCGAATGACATCTATGCACTTTTTTTTTTTTATTCCTCCCCTCACTTTTCCTACTTCATTCATTCTAAACTTCACTTCTACGTCTATTCTTCCATCTACAGCAACATGTGACCCAAAATAATTAAAACAACCCATCTCCTCAAGCAACTCACCATTCAAAACTACATTCATCTTCCTCCCATCTACAGTACCAGTCTCGTACTCTTCATCACATTACTCGTATTCCAATTCACTCTCAATTTCCTCCTTTCATACACCCTTCCAAAATCCTCTACCAGCTGTCTCAATCTCTCCTCCGAATCAGCCACCAGTTCACTATCGTCTGCAAACAGCAGCTGACTCAGTTTCCACTCTATCATCAGCATTCACCAGACTCAAACTTCTAGCTAACACTCTCGCATTCACTTCCATTACAGCACCATCCATGTAAATATTAAACAACCAAGGCGAAATCACACATCCCTGAAGCAGCCCCACTCTCACAGGAAACCAATCACTCACAATATTTCCCACTCTTACACACGCTTTACTGTTTACATAAAAACTTTTCACACCTTTTAACAACTTACAACTTAGTCTATACAACCTCAAAACAGTCCACAAATCCTCTCTGTCGGTTCCATCATAATCATTCTCTAAATCCATAAACACCAAAAACACATCCTTACCTTTCGCCAAATACTTTCCACACACCTGTCTCACACACCTGATCTACGCATTCCCTCCCTCTCCTAAAACCACACTGCTTATCACCAACCACTTCCTCAGCACCCTCTCTCTCTTAATCAACTTACACCTTACCTACAACACTCAATAGCCTTATACAGCTAAAACTAGAATATTCATACTTATAACACTTACTGTACCTTTATACAACGGAACCACATACGCACTTGCCTAGTCAATCGGCACCATACCGCTCACAAAACACAGTCAGCAATCATACTAACTCAACAACGGTCGCTCCACCACCTTTCAAACATTCCACAGCACACCCATAGTCTCTCCACCACATTTCAAACATTCCAGAGTGCACTCACCCATACCTGAAGCTTTCCCTGCTTTCAAAACCTTTACGGCCTCGTGCACTTCCCCCATCATGATCAAAAAATCACTCAACTCTCCCAAAACATTTATTCCTTGCTCCCTTCCATCTGCCATAATCTCAGCCTCCCTTTCCTCCTCTACATTTAACAAACTTTCAAAGTACTCTGTCCATCTCTTCTTTACTGCATCCAGCTCAATTAACATCGTTCCATCCTCGCCTTTTACTCGTTCTTCCCTCCCAACTCTCTCTTTCGCACCCTCTTCACTCCCTTCCAAAACAGTTTCTTATTCTGCTGAAAATTCTCAGTAAACTGCCTACCTCATCTCTCATCTGATGCCACTGTAGTATCACGCACAGCCCTTCTCGCCCCATTCCTTTCCTTATACCTCTCATCTCGTATGACACCTCATCCTTCCTCTGCACCCACACTTCATATGCACGTCTCTTCTCAGCTACAGCCACACCTACTTCCTCGCACTATCATTCACTTCCCTTTCTTACACTTCCACCCACTTGCCTCACACCACATTCTTCTTCCTCATAACCCACCACAGCATTCTTAAACAACTACCAATCCTCCTCCACCACGCCATTTTCCTGATCGTTAAACCACGTTCCACTCATCTTTCAGTTTCTCCTGCTACTCTATCATTCGTTCTCTTTAGTCAAACTCATTCACTTTCAAAACCATCCTGCCACACCCAGCTCTCTGACTCACACCCACCTTATACCTACTGTCAACTTTCCCTCCACCTGGTAGTGGTCAGACATACCTCCACCCTCCCCTTTCAAACCTCTCACATCCAACAAGCTTCCTCTTAAATTCCCGAACACAACCCCATGGTCCACCAATGCTCTTTCAACAACCCTTCCACCCTCCATCCTCACCCATGTATACTTATAAATATATTTCTTCTCAAACAAGGTATTTCCATTCGCCATCTCTCACTCAACACACATCCTTATCATTCTTTCCCAGTTATCATTTCTTCTATGCACACCACGCATACAAACGACATCATCAACTGCTACATTTCCCACTCTAGCATTCAGATCTCCCATCATTACCACATTCACATTTGCTCCAAAACTCTGCAAACACACATCAACATCATTCCAGAAAGACTCCCTCTCTTATTCATCCCTTTCATTACCAGGCCCATACGCACTCACAAATACCCACAACTCACGTCCAGACTTTGCTTTCACCCACATCAGTCTCAGTGACACCTCCTTCCATTCAATCACACACTGTTGTATATATATATATATATATATATATATATATATATATATATATATATATAGATCTCTCTCTCTCTCTCTCTCTCTCTCTCTAGATATATATATATATATATATATACATATATATTTATATATATATATATACACCCTCCTTCTCTCGCTCTTCCTCTGTCAACACCCGACATCCTGTCACACTTCCAATCTTAGATTCACCTTTCCCTTTCATCTTTGTTTCACTCAAATCTAACACATCCAACTTGCTTCTCACAAACGTTCTCCCAAGCTCCTCCCTTTTACCCTCAATCGTATCACCATTGCCTCCCCGCCCCCCCTCCCACGCGGAGGGCTGTCGAGCTTCGCCCTTGAATCTCCATGGTTTTCATCTGCACAAGCTCGGTTTCAGTCATCTCGTAATTGCACCAGAATGGCAGAATGTATGGGTAATTTGTTCACACAACTGAATGTGAAACATTGCATGAGTGCCAACGGTTCCAAATTATACGAGTATTCTTATATTTAAATCTTAAGTGATGATGATAATGATGATGATATTTGCGAAGGTATCACCTTGTCATCGATACCTCCTTAAAAAATATATTTTTACCTTCTAGTTACTTCCTTGGTGGTAGGTGGTGGCGACCATCATCCACTCACTTGATGTTGTGCTGACTACTTCTTCCTTAGCCTTTATCATTCTTTTTCTGTGCCTGCCCTCCTCTCTTCCTATTTCTCCCATCTCTCTTGTCACTTCTTATTGCTTTTCTTTCCTTTACAGGTGGCTTTACATTGAGTGACAAGCCAAATGGTTTCCTGCAAGCCAAGAAACCATTTACAACGCTGGGTGGTAACCATATAACCAAATCATACGTGCTTCCTACGTGTCAACAAGTGGGTTGGTGGAGGGTTAGTGCCCCTCCCCGTAAAATAAATACCTTAAAGTCAAATGGCCACCCCTTACGGGATTATGGCGTCTGGCAATAGATAGATAGAGACAGATAGTTACTTCCTATATGTTTTGATTTTCTCATCCTTTATTGTTTTGTTGTTGTATTTCTTTGCTATTCTTCGTGTAGGTTAGTGAGTTCCTCTAACTTCCTTTCCCTTTTCATCCAAAATCTATGTAATAGTTCTTTCTTTTCTTCCATTCTACTCCTTTCAAATAAAATTTTTCCCACTATATCATTTTCATTTTCTTCATAAGGCTGTTGCAGTTCTCTTGCTGTTACTCTGAATTCTAAATATTCTGAACATTCCACGATGAAATGTCTCAGATCTTCATTTTCTGCTCCACATATATTACAAGATGTGCTCTCACTTGTGTGTCTTTTCTTATCATTTAAGGGTAGGGTATTGGTTCTTGCTTTATATAAAATAACAGATGGTGGTTTATTGTCATAAATGAGGTCTTCTTTAACTGATTTTTTCCATTTCTCATATATTACTAAAGTTGTTTTACTTTTTACTTGTTTTTCCCATTCAGATGTGTCCCATGTTTTCACTTTTTTTCTTAAGGGCATCCTTTTTTAATTTCTACTAAGTCCATATATCTTAGGTTTATTTTTTCCAGATAACTTCTTATCACTTTTATCCATTGAGTATCTTCTTTAATCCTCATATCTCTTGCTATATCTTTCAGTAGTTGATTTTTTCCTTCTTCGATGCCTTTTAGATACATCAGTTTTCCCTTTATGATTGTGGCCTTCATAGAAGAGGCTCCTATTTCTCCTCTTAAAGTGCAGCGGGAGCATATTTGCCGCTCCTAGTATTTTCCTGTACATACTCCATTTCCAATCCGCTGTAGTTTATTTCTGTCTCAGTTATCATCCTGACATTAGTTCCATACAAAACAGATGGTACTGCTAGGCTTTTCCAGTAAGTCTTACCAATCAGTACTTTGTGGCAGATTTTTATACTTACTGAATAGGTTACATTTGCCATTTTTTGTGCTTTCTCAGTCATAATTCTTCTCTGCATTTTAAAAATATTCCTCTTGTTTGTTAGCGTTATTCCTAGATATTTAATATTATCTGTCACCTTTATTCTTCTATGCTGTTTGGTTGTTTTTTCAGATTGTATATGATGATACTAATTTTGTCTTTATTAATTTCTAGGCTAAATTTGTTACTTATTTCTGTAAGTATTTTTATGTTGTCAGCTGCCTCTTCTATTGATTTTGATAACTGTAGGCCATCATCTGCAAAAAATAGGATATTGATGTTACACGTAGAGTAAGGATGGAGGTTTGGAGGGTGAAGTGCTTGAAAGGGTACAGCAGGGAAGAAAGGTTGCTGGTTCCTTGAAAGCAGTGATAAGAAACAGGGAAGTGAGCATGGAAGTGAAAAAGTTACTACATGACAGTATTGTGATACCAACTCTAACGTACGGAAGTGAAGCTTGGACATTGTTGGAAGGACACAAGTCAAGAGTGAGAGCAGTGGAAATGAGTTATTTAAGAGGAGCCTGTGGAGTCACGTGGAGAGACAGGCTGACGAATGAGGATATAAAGGAGCGTTGTGGTGTGGATATGGATGTGATAGGAAGCGTTATGAGGAACACACTGAGGTGGTTTGGCCATGTGGAGAGGCTGGAGGGTGAAAGACTGACGAAGAGAGTGTATGTGAGTGAGGTGGAGGGGGGAAGAGGGAGGGGAAGGCCGAGGATGAGATGGAGAGATGGGGTGGAGAGGTATATGAGAGAGGGGGGTGTGAGTTGGGAGCAGGGCAGTGAAATGGCTGGGGACAGGGCGACTTGGAGGCGATTTGTTTGTGGCCACCCCAAACGGGATTGAGGCGTCTGGCAATAGATAGATAGATAGACGTATCATTCTTAAAACCTGTTCCTTTCTCTTCCAATTCTTTTATTATTTGATATGTTATTAATTTGAAAAGTGTTGTTGATCCAGTGCAGCCCTGTCTGATTTCACTGCTTACCGGTATTTGTATTTTTTTTTCATTCACTGCCAGACGCCATGTATCCCAGACGGGGTGGCCAAGGGCTTAGAGGTAATTGTTTTACAGGGAGGGGCACTAATCCTCCACCAACCCCACTTGACGTAGGGATGCCAACAGCATCTGGTGTTCCCAGGCGGTCACCCATCCAAGTACTAACCAGACCCAACGTTGCTTAGATACCACGTTGAGTACACCGCTTCCCGTTCGATCAGCGAAGTTAAGCAACGTTGGGGTATTTGTATTTGTCTGTCTATATTTTCCAAGCTGATATTTGTTTTATCATCTTTATATACTGTATGTCTGATACAGTATCTATTACGTTAGGGTGTGCTTTGTATTCTATTACTCCTTCTATCAGTTTATCCCTTTTTATTGAGTCATAGGCCGTACTAAAATCTATGGAGGTTACAAACAGTGGTTCTTTTCTTTGCAAATTTTCCTCTACACAGTACTGTAGTATGAAAAGGTTATCTTCAGTCTTTCCTTCTTAAGTGAAACCAGTCTGTGTGTTTCTTATTTCTTTGTTCTCTTCCAGGTAATTTTCAACCTCTTCTCCTATTAATGTCATGAACATTTTATATGAGATATTAGTCAGAGCAATTGGTCTTAGGTCTGCAACTGTTGGTTTTGTTTTCTTGGGAATCATCTTTGTTTTAGATGTTTTCCATGCCATTGGTTTTTTTTGTCTTTTCAATTTCTACTGTAAGGCATTTAGTCCAGTCTTTCAACACACACCTCACTCTCTGACAATGCTTTATACTGCTCTCCTTTAATACCATCTGGTCCTGGTGCTTTTTTATTTTTAAGATTTTTTAGGCATTTCATAATTCTCTCCTTAGATATTTTTGGTTGTTCCATTGGTCTGCCTGTATTTCCCCTATTGTCTTGTCTATTTATTCCTCCTAGAACTGGGACTTGTTGCTCATCTTTTTTCTGGTTTATGTTTTTTTTTTTTCTAGTTCCTCTCTATATTTTTGTTTTGTTCTCTCATTCCACACTTGTTCAATAATATTTTCATGTTCTCTGTATATTTTCAACCAGAATGCTTCTAATTCTCTCTCTGCTTCTTCATCCTTCAGCTGCTGTCCTTCTCCATTGTACAAAGTGGTGCATTTCGACTAGTTTAGATCTTGCTGTTTTAACTTACGTATATTGTCCCATAGTTTCTTTCTTTCTTTCTTTTTTTTAGAACTTTCTCTTATCTCTTGGGTTATTTTTCTTTCATGTATATACATTTCTTCCTTTATCATATTTTGTGCCTCTTTTTTCTTTGCTGTATAGAGCTTGGTTAACCTTTCTTTCTCTGTTGCATCAGTAGCATTTCTTTTTTGCCTGTTCAGGATATTTCTGTCTTTAATTGCTGTTCTTATATGTTCATTTATCCACGGGGGTTCCTTTCGTTTGTTTTTTCTATAAACTTTTCTTCTGTATTTTGTCTTTAATTTTTGGTCTGCAAAGTTTTTTATTATTCCATTCAACTGTTTTATGCATCTAATATCTCTACCTTGTGTTTCACTTTCTACATCTTCCTTAAACTGTTGCAGTGATGTTGTATCAGTTTTGTAGTATTCTGTCTCTTCCCATTTAGCTGTCTTAAAATCTTTCGTACTGTCTGTATTTATTGACAGATATACCTGTATTAGATTATGGTCTGCGATATCAATTATTTCTTTATCTTCATCAATTTTCATTTCATCAAACATGTCATAGAAATATTGGTTCACCAGAACATAATCTACTACACTTCTTTGTTCTCCTCTACACCATGTGTACATTCCTTTACACTCCTCCTCACAGTTCAGTAGTGTAAGTCTGTAGTCATTCATCCAGTCAGTGATCATTTTTCCATTTTCATCAATCCTTTGGTATTCCAGAAATCTTACATGGCCACTGAAGTCTCCTAAAATTGCAGCTGCTTCACTTTATTTGACTATACTATAATTGCTTCAATTTCTTGACTATTTTTTTTTTTTTATCTTGGGTCTGGTTAGTACTTGGATGGGTGACCTCCTGGGAACACCAGATGCTGTTGGCATCCCTACGTGTCAAGTGGGGTTGGTGGAGGATTAGTGCCCCTCCCTGTAAAACAATTAACTCTAAGCCCTTGGCCACCCCGTCTGGGATACATGGCGTCTGGCAATGAATGAATGAATGAATTTATCTTCTGGCTTATTTTGCATTGAAAAATCTTATTCTTTTCTTCCATACAGTTCCTCTTATATGTAATATATCCTTGCTAACAGATTCTATTTGTCCAGGTTTATGTTGTCCGTTTGACTGTACAGTACCATCAGTCCTCTTCCCTTCTTATCCATTGCATCTCTCATATTATCTATTTTTGTTGTGGTTTCATTTAAATGTACATTGTTTATTTTTTGCTGAGTTTCAGTGAGGCATATTATCATGTTTTCTTCCAAAAGTTGCTCTATCTCATACGTTTTTGGGTTTGTTAGGCCTTGTATGTTCATGAAGCTTCGTATCCATCTTGTAGCGGCCCTTTGAACTTTTTCAATCTTGTTTATGTTTTTTTTTAGATGAGGACTCCAGACTACTGATGCATATTCCATGGTTGGTCTAATGAATGATGTTATTATCCTTCTTAGCATGTCTTCATTTATGTATGTGAATGCTATTCTCATATTTGCAAGCAGTGTATACATGTTCCGTACCTTCTCGCTGATGTGGTCAGCCGGAGATAGTCTGTTATTGATAATCACACCTAGGTCCTTCTCTCTTTCTGATGTGTATAGGACTTTATTTCCTAACTTATAATCCCAATCAGGTCTTTTTCCACTTTTACCAAACTTGATTACATGACACTTGTCCACATTGAATTCCATTTGCCATGTATTACTCCATTCATGAAGTTTATTTAATTCTTCTTGTAGCTCTTTACAAGAGTCTGTGTTAGTAATTCTCCTTTGTATTTTTGCATCATCTGCAAACATATTCAGATAGCTCTCATTTCCAGTGTTACTGTTTATATAATTCATATACACTAAAAACATGATTGGTGCCAGCACTGAACCCTGTGGTACTCCACTAGTCACTTCTTTCCATGATGAGTAGTTTCCTCTTAGTACTGTTCTCATTTCTCTTTTTATGAGAAAAATTTGCATCCAACAAAACAGTTTGCCTCGAATTCCTCCTTGATGGTACAGTTTCCATAAAAGTCTTTGGTGTGGTACTGTGTCAAATGCTTTCTTGAAATCTAAATAGATACTGTCCACCCATCCTTCTCTTTCCTGTATTGTGTTTGTTACTCTGTCATAGTAGCTTAACAGATTAGTAACACATGATTTTCCTTTTCTGAAACCAAACTGTCTTTCTCTTATCGTACTGTGTTCTTCTTGATGATTTACCCAAGCTTTTCTTATAAGCTTTTCTAATACCTTGCTTACAACACTGGTCAGTGATACTGGTCGGTAGTTGAGTGGATTTTGTCTATTTCCTTTCTTGAATAAGGGGACAATATTTGCTTTCTTCCAAATATCAGGTAGTTTACCTTGACTCAAGGATTTCTTGAAAATTAAAAATAATGGTTTACTTAACTCCTTTGCACATTTTCGTAGTACCCAACATGAAATTTCATCAGGACCACTTGCTTTTCTTCTGTCTAATTTACTTAGCTCCTCCTGTATTACTTTTTTTGCTATTTGTATATCTGGTAGTATGTGTGGACATGCATGTTCCACATAGTCCCTGTCAAAATTTTTTTCTTCTGTAAAAACTAATTGGAAATTCCTATTTAGTGCTTCACAAATATCTTTCTCTTGTGTATAAGTGATTCCCTAGTCCGTAATGGATTGTATTATATCTTTTACTTTGGTTTTGCTTCTGATGTAGCTGTAAAACAGTTTTGGTTGATCACTACTTTTATTTATTATATCCTCCTCAAACTGTTTTTGGGCTTCCCTCCTTATTCTTGTATAATCATTTCTTGCCTGTTTGTAATTATTATATGCCCTTTCACTATTGTGTCTTCTGTATCTATTCCACAACAAATCTCTTCTTTCTTTTGAATTTTTACGTTCTGTATTGAACCATTTCTGTGTTTTCTTATCTGCTTCTTTGTGCTGCGGGATGTACTTCTGGACTCCTATTTCATAAAATTCACAGAATTTTTTATTTAAATCTTGTCCTCTAAGCTCATTTCCCAATCAACTAAGAAATACTTCTTTAGGTCTTGATAATTTCCCTTTTTAAGTTTAGGCTCTTTTTGTAACTTTCATTGCTGTTAACTATGTCATATGCTATCCTGAAGTTGTAATTTAGTACTGCATGATTGCTTTTGCCGAGTGGAGGGTGATATATTAAACTGTCAATATCATTTTCTTGCCTAGTAAATATTAGATCTGGCATTGATGGTACATCGAGTCCTCTTTTTCTGGTGGTTTCCCTCACATGTTGCGTTAGGAAAAACTCTTGCACGAGATCCAGGAGCTTTTGGTCCCAACAGCTTTCTTGGATAATTATATCTAGAGTATTCCAATTTATATTTGTATTAAAATCTCCAGGTAGTATATTTCTTTCCGATTTCTCTTCCATTTTATGTAGTAATGATCTTAAACTCTGAATTGTACTCTCTGCCTGGTCCTCATATTCATCTCTTTCCCATGTGTTTGATCTGGGTGGCATGTAGAAATTGGCTACAATTACTTTCCCTTCCGATGTGTTTATCTCTACTGCAATCAGTTCTACTTGTGATGGTATATCTAGTTATATTTCATTGACTTTTAGATTTTTCTTAGTAAATATTATAATTCCTCCACCTTTTTTTAAATTTCTGTCTCTTCTCCATATATTGTATTCCTCTAAGTTTAGTATGTCATTGGATATCCTTGGTGTTAATTTTGTTTCAGTTAGGCATATTATTTGTGGATCATTTTCTCTGACATAATCATTCATCTCTAGTAATTTAGATACCATTCCATCCACAATTGAGTACATCAACTTTATCATCTTGTTTATATACTTGTCATGATATAGTTCTACTACCTTCCTCCTTGTTATTCCCTCCTGTTTGTGTACCACTTTCGTACCTGCAATCTTATTACTTTGTAAAATAAAATGTGTTCTTCTCCTCTTCTGATCTTCCCTCAATTTTTGTTTTTGCTTCCTCCCTCTTCTCTTTCAGTAATTCCAGTTCCTCTTGTGTTAGGCATCTTTTTATCCATACATTTTTGAACTCCTCTTTTTCCATAAGATTCTTTGCATTTTTTAGTATCTCCTCCACAGTGTTTACACTCTGGAAAGTCACCTTTAGAGGTCTTGTCATGCTTTTCTCCTATTTCCCTAACCTTTTGTGTTCCTCTATGTCTTTACTACAGATTTCCTCTGATACTTCTTTCAGTAAGCTCATTACATTTGCCATCTCCTTTTTGTCTCTTGTGATCTTGTTTTTTACTTTCTTCCTCTTCTATACCAGTGATTACTATAAATTTGTTTATATATGTGTCTGTGTGTGTGTGTGTGTTAGCATGATAACTTCGCAACTACTCGAAGATATCATCGCAAAATTATACGGCGTGTGGTACGAAAAAAAGAAATCACGACTTCAAAATTGGTGAAAGTAGGTCGAGGCCTGTGTGTTTGTTACCAAGATAACTTCGCAACCGCTCAGGATGTCACCAAAAATATTTAGAAGTGCGTAGCAGTGATCGTGCTGAAAGGAGCCTGATTGAATAAGTGCTCGTAGAGAGGTCGATGCTGGGAATGGTTGTTGATACGATGGTCGTGGGAGGACGATGTGGAGGTCTGTTAGATCACATGATTGTGGTGTGCAAGATCATGCTGAGAGGAGTGAAGTGGACCAAGAGAAAGGGGGAGTAGTCAGGGAGGAAGACTGCAAGCTGAGAACCTGAGAATCAAAGAAATCGCAGATGAATGCAGGATCAAAGTAGGGAGGAGTTGGAATCAGTGAACTGGAATAAAATGAATTTGGACAGAGTGTGGAATGCATATATGGATTGCTTAGTTAGGAATGCTAAAGCGGTGTGTGGTGTAGCAAAAGTAACAACAGAGAAGAGAAGTACGGCATGGTGGGATGAAGAGGTTAAGAGAGCAGTGGGGGAAAAGAGGAAGAAGTGACTAGTGTGGTTACAGGACAGGGGTTCAATTGAAGTAAGAACTGAATATACTGAGTGCAAGAAGCACGAAAAGTGACTAGTGAAGAGGAAGAAGGAGATTAATGATGATCTAGGAAGAAAAATGAATGCAAAATTACTTTGAAAATAGGAAGTTATTCTGGGAAGGGGTGCGGAAATGTAGAAGTGGCAGCAGAAAAAAATGCCAAAGTGCGAGGGATGTAAGAGATAGATTATTAAACCATGGGGATGAAATAAGGACCAGATAGAAAGAATATATTGAATTCCTGATGAACGGGAATAGAGTAGGGCCGTTGTAAACATAATTGGCTTTGAGGGTGTGTGGAGGTGGAATGAAGTGCCAGGAAACGTGACACTCGCTTAAGTGAAGAACGCTGTGAAGCGGCAGAAAAATTGGAAAGCAGCTGGGGTTGGTGAGGTGTATGCAGAGATGATTAAGTGTAGCTGAGAGAGCGGAATGGAGTGCTTGTTGGAGATGTGTAAGAAGGCATGGATGAGTGAAACTGTGCCAGCAGAGTGGAAAAAGGCTGTGATTGAACCCCTGTACAAAAATTAAGATGAGCAAAGTGAATGCAAGAAAATCGTGGCATAAGATGCTGTGGGGAATGTATTTGGAAGAATAATAATGGTGAAAGTAAGCGAGATATCAGAAGTCCTAGTGATTGATGAAGAGGGTGTTTTTATGAGTGTCAAAGGATGTGTGGATCAAATATTTGCAGTGAGTGAGATAGTGAAGAAGGCGTGCAAGAAGGACTATAAGGTGTTTACGGCATTTATGAATCTGGAAAAGGCATACAACAATGTAGACAGGGAATTATTGTGGAAGATTTTGCACATGAACGGTGTAGATGGTAAGCTGCTATGTGCCGTCAAGAGCCTTTATGATGGTGGTGAGGCATGTGTAAGGGTAAATGGGCATCTAAGTGAATGGTTCACGATCAATGTGGGCGTGCGACAAGGTTTGTGATGTCCCCATGGTTGGTCAGTACATATATGGATGGGATGATGAGAGAAGTAAAAACACGAGTATTGGCGAGAGGGCTGGCATTGGTAATGAATGGTGATGGATGGTATATTTCAAGTTTGCTGTATGCTGATGATGCAGTGCTACTTGCAATTACCAGACAAGAACTTGGTAGACTAGTGCAGTTTTGCTGATTTCTGTAAGCATCGTGCCTTGAGAGTAAATGTAAAAAAGAGTAAAATGATGGCAATCGAGAGAGGTGACTTCCAGTGTGATGTTACAGTGAATGGAGGGACATTAGAAATGATGAGAGAGTTCAAATACCTGGGAACAGTGACAGAAAAGAGAGGACATTGCGCAAAAGAAGATGAAAGTAGTGACACAAGGAAGGAAAGTCGCTGGTGCTATCAAGGCCTTGGTAAGAAATGAGAGGCTTTGTGTTGCAGCTGTGCGAGGCTTACATGTAAGAGTGTTAGTGCCAACTTTAACATACGGATGTGAGACTATGGTGTGGAATGAAAAAGTAAAGTCAGGAGTGAGAGCAGTGGTGGGACTGCTGAGGAATGTATGTGGAGTGCAGAGAGTGGATAGGATACGAAATAATGTGAGTCGTGCAAGATACGGAGTGAGGAAGTCTGTTGACACCAAAATCGAAGAGAATGTACAGAGATGGTATGGTCATGTGGAGAGAATGGGTAAGAATAGTGGTGAAAAGGGTATATCTGAGTGAATCTGAAGGACGAAGGAGGCCAGGTAGGCCAAGGAGAAGGTGAAAGGATATGGTGGATGAATGTGTGAAGAAGAGAGGTATGGAAGTCGGTGAGGAGAGGGGACTGACAGGAACTCAAGCTGGCTGGATGAATGTTGTGAGAAAAAATGCAGGATCATGGATTTGGCACCCTTATTTAATGTGATGGCATTCGGACTGACTCTATTGGGTGCATTTACGTGAAACTACAGCGTGTGGTGAATGTTTCTTGGAGTATCAGATAGAACCCGGATTCCGGGGGTTTGAATGATGGGTGAATGGAACTGTGGCCCATTGGATTGGGCAAACTTGGAATATCTGGACGTTGCTACTCCTCACGCTGCCCTAGGGTGGGAAAGGAGATTCGGATGATGATGATGATGATGTATAGTCTGGATGAAAATCTCCTACGAGTTCGAAATTGGTGAAAGTAAGTGAGTGTCAAGGTTATATTCCGAGCCATGCTAGATATGTATGGCTCGCAGCTGGTGTAATTCCTCCTTTGAGGGGCCTCTAGTTCTTTCTTACTATTCATTCATTCCCCCCCTATCCCCCAAAGGCAGTATGGTGGACTGTAGGAGAAGGCCAACTTCAGTATCCACCGCCACTTTCAGTTGAGCCTGGGGTTAATACGACTTCTATGACAATTTATACTATTACTACTACTACTACTACTATTACTACTATTGTCTGTTCCATATAAACTGGCGGAGAGAAACCTGTATTTTCCTTCCCAAGTCTGGGTCAAACGTAGAATGCAGGTGACCTTTGAAGGATTATTCCCCTCTTTCCTCCAGCCCCTCCCTTCTCCTTCCTCTCCTGAGACACACACACACACACACACACACACACACACACACACACTCCCACGCACGCGCATATAAGGTATATTCTCTATCGATAATTCTTATAAAAATATGTGGAACATGCTGGGAATCTTGGGTAAGTATAGCTTGAGTCGAATGGTAACAAAGAAGAGGAAGGAGGGAATGCATGAGTGGAGCACCTGCTGACCCGTACTGGTTCAGTTGTGTGTTTGGCCTCAGGTCAAGATAGGTGGAGCTTTTGCCCTGAGGTCACATGCAGCATTTCCCGTAAGGCCCTTGTTGATGCTTCCCAACATCCCGCCCAGGTCACTTATAATAATGGACACCGCATCATACTATTCCAAAATTATAAATAAAGCACCAACACAGAGCTTATGAAAACAAGAAATTATAAAGTGGCTTCTTGATAACAACCTCCCTCATAACCCTCTGCACACTAAGGCTGACCTGCTACACCAAGTGAAAAAAAAAAAAAAAAAAAAGACAAGCAATTGTTTGAAATTGATGAAATCGTCAATAATCCTGGTCACCAGGTGCGCGGCTTCCTCCCTATCATTGCCAGCTCAACCCCATAGAGCTAATTTGGGCTCAGGTTAAGGATGATGTGAGGAAGAGAAACTCAAATTCTTCTCAAAAATTACGGGTGATCGAAGAGCTGACGAGAAATGCGATAGAAAAAGTAACAGCAGAAAACTGGCAGAAATGTGTTGCATATAAAAAAAAAAAAAGAAGAATTTATGAGAAATGACATTGCTGTAAACCACATGGTAGAAAATTTTGTTATCAATATATGGAACGAGTCCAGCAGCGATGAAGATGAATAAACAAGTGTTGTGTGAGGTGTCTTGTGTATACTTATTATAAATAAGAGTTGTAAATATAAATATAAGCCATATACATGCATTGTTTAATATTATACAAGAGAGAGAGAGAGAGAGAGAGAGAGAGAGAGAAGGAGGGGGAGGGAGGGAGGGAGGGAAGGAGGAGAGAACAAAGGGAGAGGGTGGGAAGGGAGAGGGAGAAACTTTCCCTTTTCCTATTAATCACACACACACACACACACACACACACACACACACACACACACTAGAAGGGAGAGAGAGAGAGAGAGAGGGTAATGCGTATTTCACCATTTTTTTTTTTTATATAAAACTGTATCTTGAGAGAAGTTATTTTCAGCAAATCATATGACTGATATTTTAATACTTATAACCTTTCACCATTTCGCGATGAATTGGTGATTTTCTTAGGTTTGCAAATCAGGATAGAACTCGTAATAATGCCTTCAAATTACACAAATTCATGTTTAGATTGGATGTAGGATTAATTAATATTAGGTCAGAAAAAATATTATTGCTATATTTGAAGATTAGACAATAAATAGATCATCTCTCTCTCTCTCTCTCTCTCTCTCTAGGAGAGTAGGCTGGAGAAAGAGTCAGGTGAGGTCACTTTTATCCCTTTGTACGGTCACCTGCGTTCGACTAGGACTTGGGAGTAGTTTCTCCGCCACTTTATATGGAACAGAGTATACTACTACTACTACTACTACTACTACCACCATCACTATTACTACCAGTACTGCTACTACTACTACTACTACTATTTCTGCTGATGTTTCTGCTGCAACACCTTCTTCCACGCTACTACTTTACTTACTTAAACTTGTGCATCTACTACAGAAGACAACAACCACTAAACTCTCTTAGATGATGTGTTTCTAAGTCTTTGGTGCCAATGTGTGTGACTGTGTACTCCAATTCTGGTTCCGCAAATTCTGCCACACAATTGGCATATCAAGCCAGGTTTGCTGGGAGAACTCTGTTTTGTTTGGATCTCCGTTGTCTGCTCCCTTCTCTGGCCAGGTCTCGAGCTTCTTCAATATGAATGGTTCCTCCACTCCAGAGGGCTCGCGATTCTTTTCTGCCACAGGCACTGGTCTCAGAATCGTTTGGCATGATGTTGCATTTCTTCAGAGCTGATCTTACATAACATTTATATCTCATCTTCTGTCCCCCTTGGGCTACGACATGGTGCAGGAGTTGACCAAACAGAATCTGGCAGGGAAGGCGGTGCTCAGGCATGCGGAACATGTGCCCGACCCATTTAAGTTGTTTTTTTAGCCAGCGTTGTTTCTGTTCTGGTTGACTTCGCCTGCTGGAGAATTTGTGAATAAGGAAGTTGATCCTTCCGTGTGAGCCCTGGAATTTGCTGTAAGCACTGACTGTGAAAAGCCTCAAGCTGTTTCATTCAATGCTGGTAAGCAGTCCAGGATTCAGGACCGTATAATAGGGTGGGGTTGGAGGGGGAATACAGCGGTATATACTGATACCTTCGTCTCGATTTTTAAGTTGTTGTTTTCATAGACTCTAGATATGAGATGCTCAAAAGAGGCTGAGCCGTGGTTGATTCGTGCAAGGACTTCTGCATCAGTGTTATGTTTATCTGTGAGCACACTTCCAAGGTAGGTTAAATTCTCCACCTGTTTTACATTTTCTCCATTTATCTGGAATGCAAGAGGCGCTGCTGTGTTGTTTCTCTAAGATGTTATTTGTGTTTTACTGACATTTATTAGGAGCCCCACTGCATAGTATACAGTATGTTGGAAACGATGGTGAGACTCCGTTGTAGGGCACCTGGGGCATATGCAAGGACACTACAGTCATCAGCATATTACAACTCTAGGATATGAGCTATTTCAGTCTTTTGCTGTGCTTGAAGACGTCTGAGATTAAATAAGTTACCATCTAAACAGAACTGGATTTTTATTCGATCATCATGGTTCATATTTTGTTGGTGACTTAAAAGGGTGACTGCAGTGAGATAAATGTTGCAAATGACAGGAGCTAGAAAACATCCTTGCTTTACATCCACATTCTCATTGATGGGTTTGGATTTGCTCCCACCTATGGACTCACGAGCATTAATGTTGTCATGCAGGCTGTTTAGGATGACAGGAAATTTGTTTGGAACTCCAAATTTTCATAGAGCATTCCATAAATGTTCTGCACTGACATTGTCAAATGCTTCTGCAAGATCAGTGAATGCAGTATACAAGTCACGGATATGCTCGTGACATTTCTATTGTATTTGTCGGGTAACAAATACAATGTCAGTGGTACTTCATTGCTTCCGAAATCCACATTGTGTTTCAGGAAGTGTTGACTCAGTCAAATGTTTTGTCAGTATGGATAACATTATCTCGGCTAGTACTTTGCTAGTATTCACATGAAGGGAGATATCTCTACTGTTGTCACAATTTGAGCGGTTGCCTTTCATCTTGCAGATGGTTACGATATCAAAAGTAAGCCATTCAGATGGAATTTGTTCTTGGTTCCAGATAGTCAGTATAAGATTATGGTTGTGCTGGTGAAGTAACTTGCCACCCTCTTTGATCAGTTCAGATGGTATGCCATCAGGGCCAGGGCTTTTGTTATTTTTTTGAGACCAGATGGCCTGAACGGTTTCTACAAGTGTAGTGGCACGTCAAGATTTTTCACCTGAAGGACATTTCGGATATTATCAAGGATATTGTGTTCCACTGGCTTTCTTCGATTCAGTAAGGCATTGAAGTGTTGCACTTATCTCTTTAGGACTGCCTGCTTGCCTTTCGTTAGCTCTAATTCGGCTGATTGAGCAGGGTTTATATTGTGTTTCATTAGCCCATAGATGGTTTTAATGGACCTGTAGAACCGAAGTTGGTCGTTAATATCAGCCGATCTTTTGCAGCTTTTTTGCTTGCTTAGTCCACCATTTGTTCTCTGTGTCACGCAGTTTTCTCTGGATTTTAATTCTGAGATTCTGGAATTAAGTCTTTAGGATTAAGGAGCTAGGATGAGCAAACCAGGTATGTGCTCTATTCTTCACTGAAAGGTCATATATGCCCTCAGCATTTTCAACAAACCAGTTTTCATGGCAGTGATTCAAGAATCGTAGGGTTTCGTCTGTAGTGCTCTGGAGCAGTGTCTTAATGTTTAGTCACTCGCTGTCTAGGTTTGTTGCATTGCTGTTTGGAGCAAGTGGTGGGCATTGACAGAACTTGTCTGTAATTGTGCTGCAGAAGGTGTCACAAGTTGTCATATACATTAAACTATTACAGTTTAGTTTCTTTGAGGATGGTGTGCTGCACATTTGTGGGAGTATGACTAGTCCCAGTTTGGTGACGATAAGGATATGGTCTGTTGAGCACTATGCACCTCTAATAGCTCGGGTTGAAGTATTTATTTTTGATCCCGATGGCTTACAGTGAGATTGTCAAGTAGGTGCCAATGTCTATATTATGGGTGCATCCATGTGGTCGTGTGTTTATTTCTAAGTTGAAAAATCGTGTTGGTGATAAGAGACTGTTCTGAGCACAACGATAGCAGTCTAAGGCCATTGTTGTTCACGTTACCAACACCATGGCAGCCTTTAACGTTCTGCCAGAGATTATTATATTTCCTGCTTTGGCTTTAAAATCTCCAAGCAGGATCAGTTTCTCGTTAGGTGGTATTGAGCAAATAGTGGCATCCATAGAGTTATAATTGGAATCATTGGCAGTGTCTTCAGAATCAAGTGTAGAGACATAGGCATTGATGAGTGTTGCATATTGGCCTCTAAAGAATGGTGTGCACCAAGATATCAGTCTCTCTGATATACCCACAGGTGTTTCTGGGATGCTTCGGACGCAAAGCCAACACCATCATTTTTCCTTATATTGTCTCTGTATCCCCTTCGGAAATACGTATATCCTTCTCCTTTTAGTAGGTTGGCCTCCTCTGAGAGGCGAGTCTCAGACAAGACAGAAATGTCAATTTTATATCTTTTCAGTTCATGGGGAATACGAGCAGTTCTATGGCATGGTCATGTGTCATGGTCATTATCAAGCAAGGTTAGTATATTCCAGGTAGCAAGAATCAGAGGGATTCTTCTAGTTTTTCGACTGCAGTGTGGGATGCCTTGATAGACGCGGTTATCTGCCAACGTGGTGCAGACAAGCAAATGTTTAGGTTACCTTCTCTGAACTCCTCCCTGTCAGGGGTAAGCAGACTGGCATCCGTTTCCAGCTGCTTAATCGCACTGGATGCTGCCGAAGTCATTACCTGCTCCTAGGCAATCATTCAAGTGACTGCCAGGGCAATGCCATCTATTTGCAGAACTCGATCTAGCACCTTCTAGTCACATCCTTGACCTGTCACTGTCACCCTATCCTGTTGCCAAGGGTCTTTTGTTTTGGTGAAAGATGTTGAAGCCGTTGTTCGGTGGGTTAGAGTGCTATGCTCTGACTGAAGGTTCGGAGGTCCACCAAAGGCCATTGATTGACATCAGAAAGGGCATTTGGTCACAAAGTCCTACACGCTCCAAGCCAAATTCCTCTACCCAGGGGACATGGCGTACAACTCAAAAAAAAAAAAAAAAATCAAATGGGGGTGAGTAAAGTATTGGGCTTGTGCAATTAATTGATTTGGTGTGATGGTGAGGGTGCACAGTCCTTACCACCACATGACTTCGCCCTTCACACTATGTGATGATGGCTTGAAGATTCACGACGATCATCAATTGAGCTGGGTTGCAGGAGTTTGCCATTGGCACCATCCATCAAGCCCACCCTTTCATGGGACTCCATTTATGGATTTTCCGTTCGGGTTTTACTCTCGTAGCCTTAACCCATCGAAGGGCAACCCTTAAGGCAGTGGACCTGGGAACACTTAGTCTGAACCCTTACTGATGGCCCCTCCAGCATGGCTAATACTGTCCTCCTGCTGAGTCCCGGGGTGGGGGGTTATCCCCCTTCTAATTAGACCCACCAAATTAACAGGCTACGCAAGCCCTCCACCACGTCAAGTTGGCTCCCCTGGTGGGACTATTACTACTACTACTACTACTACTACTGCTGCTGCTGCTGCTGCTGCTGCTGCTGCTGCTACTACTACTACTACTACTACTACTACTACTACTACTACTACTCATTATTATTATTATTATTATTATTATTATTATTTATTATTATTATTATTACCATCATCATCATTATCATTATTAAGATATGATCCTTGAATAAATTGTATTTGTATGGGTTTCTGATTACATTTTCCATGAGGAAAAAACATCCAACAAGTTGTTCGATACAAGAAAAAAATCTGAATAGAACTGTCAGATTCATAATTTGTTCATTCCGAGATGCCTGCATTAACAAACTGCGTTGAAAAGACGGGAGGTAATAGGTACAGGATATATATATATATATATATATATATATATATATATATATATATATATATATATATATATATATATATATATATATATATATATATATATATATATATAATGCTAGGAAGAAGGAACCAAAGTCCACAAGCTCGCAATAACTGTTCCCTTCAAGAGAAAAACAAAATACAAGAGAGAGCCAAATTCAAGATCCGATCATTTTGAGATGCCTGGACACACTGTGTTTGAAAGACTGGAGATCATAGCTAGCAGGAAATACAGAGGGAGACAGTTCCAGAGTTGACAGTTGCATAAATGAAAGACTGAGAGTAACGGTTAACTCTTGCATTAGAGAGCTGGACAGAAAAGGGATGAGAGTTTGCTGCTAGATGGGTGCTAAGCGCCTGTCGTAGAGGTGGATGAATGCAAGCAGACAGTTCAGAGGAGCAGTGACCATTGAAGTAGTGATAGAAAAGATATAAAGATGCAACAGTGCGGCGAAGAGACAGCGGTTGATGGGAGGCAGTAAGAGGAGGAGAGTTAAGGAGATGAAAAGCCTTGACTCCACCCTATTGAGAAGAGCTGTATGTGGGAAGCCTCAGCACTCGTTGTACTCCACACAGGGACGGATAAAACTCGTGTATAGAGTCAACAGTTCTGCAGTGGTAAAGAAGGATCGGAGACGGCTTAGCACACCTAGTCTCTTAGAAGCAGATTTTATAAAACATGTAATATGATCTTTCCAAAATAAGACCCAAGTGAATGAAACCCCATGCATATTTAAGGATGATGCAGGATTAAGCTGAATATTATTAAATATTAGTGGGGGAACCTGTGGAATATATTTATCGGGTTGACAGGTGTAAGAGCTGAGCCTTTGATGCATTAAAAAGAAAGAGGAAGACAGTTCACATATAACAGACATCAATGACTCGACCCGTATTCTCGTCGGTCAAGGAAGTTCCCTAACATCTTTTCCTTAGCAGTTTACTTTGCTTTTTGTACGTTACCATCTTCTTTTGTGTAGCGGAAATCATTCTAATATTGCCATACTCTGCATTAGTAAGGTGGAAATTATTTTAACCAGCCGGAACTGAAAATAAATCGCTGAGGAGGAGATGCTGGGGAGCCTTCTTACCGAACGAGAATACGTGCCTCGGTGAGTCTTGCATTCGAGAGCTGGTGATGGGCGTCCACTATAATCGAGGATGGATGCAAGCAGACAGTTCAGAAGAACAGTGACCAATGAAATATCGATACTAAAGAGATAAAAGTGTACCTAATCGGCTGATATCGCAATTTACCTATAACATAATATACATAGGATCATGAAAACATCAAGCAGGAGGGAACAGATGATATCCTAAATAATCAGAATAACTCGGGATGTCACAGGTAGATCAATCTGTTATCATTAGAAATGTGCATATGATAACAATACTGTCTGTAACTTTTTCACCATAACCTGATGTAAAATTTCCATCCCATCATCTTCACTGTTGTGTTGTAAGAATCAGCTGGCACTAGAATATGATGTTAGTCATGAAGCAGTGCTGTGAAAAACATGTAGCGTTCAATATTGTCCTTTTCAGCTTATGGTCTGTGTGAAATATGGGACAAAAGACGAAAATCTAGGCCAAGTTGAGGTAAAAAAAAATATATATATATATAGCATATGTAACAAGCAAGTGTTATGGCCTCCACATGAAAGCAGGTTTACCAAAGTGGAGGAGGATCACTGTGCATTTTACAATAAATATCGTTGCATGTACCAGTACTTTTTTAATCGCGTGTATACTTACCAGAAATATATCAAAACACTTTGATAAGACTGATTTCCCATTGAGCTCTACGGTTTTTAGCTTGTTGGGATGGTTGGTATACTATGAGGAACATTTTAATGTAATTCCAGGTACACATACACTTCACTTTAAGCAGCAGAAGCACCAGACCAAATCACTTCTTCTTCCTGATAATCCTTTATATTTCTCTGGTTATTTTTAGTATGGTAAATGAACGTTTCACGTTAAATTTCTTTCCCTGTTGATTTTAGCCTACTTCCTTCCGCTATTTCAACTATTTCTCGAGTGTAACGGCGGATATTTCCAACATACGTCTGGGTCATATTTTAGTCCCTCTTCCTAACCTTTCATTTTAAAATAACGAAACCAAAGCTAACCTAACCTAGCAATCTAACCTAACTTAATCAAGACTAGAGCAAGTTATAGCAAGTCCGTGGTCAGTGAGGCATAAGGAACATGATAAAATAGAGATGAAAAAATCAACAGAAAATAATTGTTTCCCACCATAATTAATAGAGAGCAAGAAGCAGTGCTAAGGCACAGCAAACCCGTCTCCGGCAGTCATTTTAGTACAAACGTATAAACACAACAGGATAGCTAGTCAAAGATGTCACATATCAAATTTGGAGTAAATCGGGTTAAAATTTACGATGTTATGGTCATTTGAAATTTTAGGCCCAACCCACCAGCTATTGATCCCTTACCCGCAACTGGGGGATGACCCCCCTGACGTAATGAGGCTTGTTATAACATGCAGATTTGAAAGATGCACCTTTAGGTTTGGCTTCATGTTGATATGATGAATATGAAAGGAGTTATGGTGATAAAACGGTTATAACCCGTCCCCGTTTTTTCTCCCCCTGCAGCCTGGGCCTTGGTCCAATTACGCCCAAAACTTAATTATGTGATCAGAAGGTCATAGCCCATCATCCCTGTAATTTTAGTCAAAATCGCTCCAGTACTTTTCGCGTAAAGTTGTTAACAGACAGACAGACAAACGAACATACAAGCCAAGTTAAAAAATACCCGTCCCCGAACCCCTCCGGGTCGGTGACGGGCAATGACAGGAAAAAAAAAAGGGGGGGCGGGAGATAATATCAGTTGAATTAATAACGTCCTTCTGCTGCTTATAATAAAATGTACTTTTACCTAATCCCGTAATTAGTCATGGAGCTCTTCTCTATGGTACATGGAACTGAACCATCACAGATTCTTATATTTTCAGATTCGGTGTGTCTTCAAAATTCTCGATAGGTTGTCCCATACTAAAAGACGATTTAAGTCGGTTATGTTTTCTGTAGCACTCCTCCAAAGATATATGACGTAACACCATCTACTGAAGTTGGAAGGAACGGATTAATTCGGTTATATATAATGAGGTAAGGTTCATGTATAGTTTGGACTCAAAGTCCTGAACCACCCTCGTCACAGCAACCTGCTCTCTCCCACCACCTCACACCGTCCGTACAAGCAGCAAGTTACTACCAATTAGAGCGAGAACTGATCCTTATAAGAATAGCCCTATTCCAGCCAGTCCCCCCCCTCTCTCTCTCTCTCTCTCTCTCTCTCTCTCACGAGCATACTTAATTATTGCTTTTTCTGAAAATTTGGATGTTACTCTTACTTTTAGAGCGATGCTTGCCTTTTACTAATATTACTTTTTAACCCTTTTATGTATATTTTTAGCATTAGGGCTGCCATGTCAAAATAATCCAAGAATTATTATTATTAATATTGTTGTTGTTGTTATTATTATTATTATTATTATTATTATTATTATTATTATTACATACACAGATAAATAGATAGGTGGATAGATAAAAATATTCCATATATTTTACAATAATATTGCCTTGAATATTTTTTATTTCTATCTCATTGGTGATATGGTTGGGATAATAAATGTTAAGTGAATATAGAGATGTTAAATGGGGGATGTATTGATAGGGAAGCAGTACTAATGAGCCGCCTACTCCGACTAGAGCACAACCCTTCATGTCATTAAATTCGGCTGATCTGACAGTTACTGCTTCACACCTGCTCCTACGTTATTTAAATTATTAATTTGTAACAAATAAAATAAGATGCATGAAAATAGGCAAATGAAATGAATGAGAATTGTACTCGTATTTTACCATCTTTATTATCTTTATAAGAGATAAATTAATGATCGAAATTATATTTTGCTCAAGTATAGTTAATTTTTTTTGGAGTGAAATATTATTTATTTCCCTGGACTAAATCAGAGAATAATAAAAACAATGTATTACGTCATTCTGTCATGATTTGTTTTTTTCATATTTCCCCCATATCCACATGGTTATACTTACCATAGGAGACCATTTCGACGCGAGTGGTTGGTTACAGCCTTCATTAACACCTTACCTGCCAGACAGCTTCACCATATGAAATAAAATCGCCTGGAGGCAGTAGAAATAAACCCCTCTCCAAATAGGTTACAAAAAAAAAAATCAGTGAGATAAAGATGTTAATGGAAAGAAAATGGTTTTAAAAGGTGTAATTAATGTATATTGTTGTTGTTTTTGTTATTATTCTTGTTGTTATTCTTGATGTTAATGTTGTTGTGATGTTTATGTAGCTTTTGATGTTATTGCTGTTGATGATAATGTTGATGCTTATATTGTTGATGGTGATGTTTATGTTATTGATGATGTTATTGTTGCTGATGATTTTATTGTTCTTGATTTTTCTGTTAATGTTTATGTTCCTGCTGATGTTATTGTTGTTGTTATTGTTCTTGATGTTATTGTTTTTATCGTTGTCGTTGTTGTTCCTGTGAGATCCAAGTTGATCTGGACATGATCGAGGTGGACTGCAGCTTCATTTTCACTTGTGTAATCCGTCATTCGTCATTCAGGGGATAGGGACGTATGTCAGTGACCATTATAATATACTGCATAATAGACAGAAAATGACAATAACCGTGGACTCTCTCTCTCTCTCTCTCTCTCTCTCGGCATACTCGGGACATTCAGAAATGTTTATTCTAACTGGGTATATCTGGTGAAATGACGCTGTATCATCATCACCTTCATTATTATTAGCAAAATGACAGGTGCACCATAACGTCGATGTGTGTGTGTGTGTGTGTGTGTGTGTGTGTGTGTGTGTGTGTGTGTGTGTGTGTGTGTGTGTGTTTTGGTAGGGGTGTTGGTGGGTGTTTACTGGTAGGTGAATATTTGAGTGTGTGTGTGTGTGTGTGTGTGTGTGTGTGTGTGTGTGTATGTATGTGTGTGTCGCTGGGTGGAGGGAGGGAAGACCACGCGTCGCTGCCTACTGTAAATATTACAGGTCGCACTCAGCCAGGCTCACTCTCAGGAGTAGCTGCAGCGGGGAAAGTCGGGGTTTGGTAGAGACACACACAGGAAGGTAAGTGTGTGTGTGTGTGTGTGTGTGTGTGTGTGTGTAATTACGCTGAAGAAATAGAACATACTATTAACGTCGCCTATAATTCAGTACCTCCATCTTGAATGCTCACTTTTAACAAAAGACTGACACGAGAAATATGACGCTAGTAACGAAGACGTGCTGTAGAAAGGATGCATAGCCACTTTGTTGTCTTTTTTATCGGTGATTTATGTGAAATATTCTGCAAAATAGTTAAAAATCTGGCCCAGGTTAAAGAGAAAGGAAAATAGCAAATGCGCGCTATTACTTATACTCAGTTTTATTATTTCTATGTGTCCGACTCTGGATAAAGGCTTCAGGGCATATCCACAAGGCCCAGTAGTTCTACTACATCTCCACATGGCACCACTTCGGCGCTAACACCCACCATCCATATTGAATACATGCTAGGGCTCTCATACAGGACTAGTGTATTGGTATTAGTGGAAGTGTTTTTACATGTCGAAGGGACCTCTGGTAGATCAGTAAAGTCTACGTTTTATGAAATTCAAATCCATAAACTGTTTCCTGCCCCAGCGGGGATTTGAACAGGGGTCCATTAGGACTGCAGGCCACCTCTCTACCGATTGAGCCACCGCCTTCCCCAGAATTTCGGGATGCGACTGTAATCAGTGCACACTGTTACTGTAGTCGGTGTAGCCCGCCCCACCTGCCCTCTTACTCCTTCTTAGTTTACTTATATACGTGACTCGTTCATATTCATTTATGTGCTATTAATACATTTTTTTGCCTGTGTCAGTATTATAATGAATGACATGGAAGGTAATATCAACGTGCCATGTGTTGAAAAAAAAAAAGTGGTAAGGGAAAGGTGTTACAAAGCCACTTAAGATGAGGAGCATACAGTTCTTAGACCAGTGTTCTCGTCAGTTAAGGAAGCTTCCTGACACCTCTTCCTTTGCGATTTATATTTGGATACATCGAGTTATTATAATTTTGTACGCTATTGACGCTGAATATGACGATACTGGAAGGATTTATGTTGCCCAGAAGAAAGCAGTAAGGTGTAATAAACTAAATCGCTCAGGAAAAGTATTAGGGAGCTTTCTTAACCAACAAGATTATCATCCTTAGACCTATTCACTTTGATAACCTCTTTAATATGAATGTCTGTTTTCCTTTCTTTTTTCTTTTTCGTCTTATTCTCTCCGACAAAGAGAGCTTGTTTTTACTCCTGTTTTTTGTTTGTTACTTTGTTTCTCTGTTGGCAGGATTACTCAAAAACGAAAAGAGAGATTTGGACCAAAAGTGGTGGGTACGTAGCCCATGTTCCAAGGAACGATCGATTAAATTATGGGACAGATCCGGATCGTATTACAGATTCTGCCTTCGGAAAACATTTTTTTGTGAAACCCTAATCATTGATGAGGAAACCTAGCCCATTATGAAGAGTGGTTTGGAAATTACGTTGCCCTTGTCGGAGATATCGCTCCACTGAGTGCATATCTAGTTTAGTTCTGTTATCCCTCTACGGCTTTGGTCAGCTTTGAAGAAACTACAAGAACTAGGGAGGTTAGATGCAGTTTACTAACCCCTTCAGAAATAAGGAATCTCCTAAAATGAAAAACTATTCTGATGCCTAGAGTGAAAAAAGACAGCCTCACCCTCAATAACAACTTCTGTTCGCTACAGACTTTTGCTGTTTTTAGACGATACTATAAAAAAAAAAAAAAATAACTCCATAAACGAAAATTTTAGTGAAAATCTGGAACACTATAATAACATTTACTATTACCTTCGCCACAGAGGGAAATTTTTAAGCTTTATCAAATCATATAGAGCAGCAAAAAGAAATATAATTATAATAAATATACCGTCCCTCATCGGAAAGAAAATGGTTAACGGGATAATTTTACATGGGCAGTACTGACATGAGTGAATGCATCATGCAACTAAAATTAATCATAGTATATACCTACATTTGATAATCAGGCATCATATAGCAACAATAATGACAGTAATCCTATTACCAACATTTAAATAATCAGAGTCTTGTCATAGAGCTGAAAAGAAATGATTGGCTTTCATCTTCACAATCATGTTTTCTTGGCTTCAGAACCTTGTTTACCCCATCCACCACAAGAGGAGTTCCAGAAGCAGAATAAAATGTTTGCCTGTAGCAAAAAAAATCTATCTATCTATCTATATGCCTAGGCTGCTTCCCCCAAGGAAAGGGAGGTAGCCGAGACAGGACGACACACTCTCCATTTACTCATCCATTTAAACACATTCATTCACATCTTAGCCCCAAAGGGGAGAACGGACAGATCCTCACCACACCACACCACACAAGGGTCAACTGCGCAATGCAATCAGTGACATCCGCAGCAGGGCCCGACAGCAGAACTGGTTTACCCCTGCCACATCATAACATACCCATCCCCTTACCCGCACCTGACCTGACTAGCTGATCAGACCAAATGCGGGAGAATATCCCCTCAGGGCTGCGTCATCACTTATTTATTCACAATTTCTCTCCATTTATTTCTGTCACGCACAGCCACTCTTCCTTGCTCAACAGACATCCCTCTCGCATCCAGCGCTCTCTTCACACTATCCATCCATCCTATTCGTGGTCTTCCTCTCAGCCTTACACCTCTCACATCAGATCTAGTTATCTTTTTCACCAATCGCTCATTATCCATTCTCTCCATATGCCCAAACCATCGCAACACCCTCTGCTCAACTCTACCAGCCATCTCCCGAACAACTCCAGTTCTCCTTCGCACTTCATCATTTTCTCACCTGATCCATACGCGTCACTCCACACATACTCCTCAGACACCTCATCTTCATTACATTCAAACTTTTCCTCTCTGCTACACCCATATTCCATGTTTCAGCCCCATATAATGCAGTCGGTACCACAACACCCTCATACAGCCTTCTCTTTACATCCATTCTAAGCAAACGACATTTAAACACTTTTTTCATTCCTCCCAGCACCTTTCCTACTTCATTTATTCTAAACTTCACTTCTGCATCTATTCTTCCATCCACAGCAACATGTGACCCTAGATATTTAAAACAATCTACCTCCTCAAGCAACTCACCATTCAAAACTATATTCATCCCCCTACCATCTATCAACCTCGTTCACTTCATCACTTTACTCTTATTCTCATTTACTTTCAAATTCCTCCTTTCACACACCCTTCCAAACTCCTCTACCAACTGTCTCAATCTCTCCTCTGAATCGGTCACCAGTGCAGTATCATCTGCAAACAGCAGCTGCTTCAGATTCCAATCTCCACCATCAACATTTACCAGACTCAGAACACCTAAAACTCTTGCATTCACCTCCCTTACAACACCATCCATGTAAATATTAAACAACCAAGGTGACATCACACATCCCTGTCGCAGCCCCACTCTCACGGGAAACCAATCACTCACAGCATTTCCCACTCTTACACATGCTCTACTATTTACATAAAAACTTTTCACCCCTTTTAGTAACCTACCATCAAGTCCATACAATCTTAAAACAGTCCACAAAGCCTCCCTATCAATTCTATCATACGCTTTCTCTAAATCCATAAATGCCCAAAACACATCCTTGCCTTTCGCTAAATACTTTTCACACACTTATCTCACAGCAAACACCTGATCAATGCATCCCCTCCCTCTCCTAAAGCCACACTGCTCATCACTAATCACTCCCTCTGTACCCTCTCTAACTCTCATAATTAACACTCTACCATACACCTTACCTACAACACTCAACAGACTTATACCCCTAAAGCTAGTACATTCATACTTATCACCCTTGCCTTTATACAACGGGACCACACAAGCACTTGCCCAGTCCATTGGCACCATACCTTTCTCAAAGCACACATTCAACAATCTTACTAACCAGTCAACAATAGTCACTCCACCACCCTTCAGGCATTCCACAGCACACCCATCCATACCTGCAGCTTTCCCTGTTTTCATCTCCTTTACTGCCTTCTCCACTTCCTCCTTCGTGATCAAGGAATCATTCAACTCTCCCAACACATTTATTCCTTGCACCCTTCCATCCGCCACAATCTCAGCCACTCTTTCCTCCTCTACATTTAATAATCTTTCAAAATACTCTGCCCATCTCTTCCTTACTGCATCCATCTCAATTAACATCCCTCCATCCTCTGCTTTTACTCGTTCTTCCTTCCCAGACTCTCCCTTTCGCACCCTTTTCACCTCCTTCCAAAACATTTTCTTATTCTGTTGAAAATTCTCTGTCAGCCGCCTACCCCACCTCTCATCTGCTGCCACTTTAGCATCACGCACAGCCCTTCTCGCTCTATTCCTCTTTTCCTTATACCTTTCATATGACATCTCATCCTTCCTCTGCAGCCACACTTCATATGCACGTCTCTTCTCGGCCACAGCCATACTTACTTCCTCGCACCACCATTCACTTCCTTTTCTTACACCACCACCCACACGTCTCACACCACACACCTCTTCTGCATGCCCCACCACAGCACTCTTAAACAACTGCCATTCCTCCTCCACGCTGCCATTTTCCCGATCTTTCACTGCGTTCCACTCATCTTTCAATTTCTCCTGATACTCTATCTTTTTCTCTCTTTTATCCAACTCACTCACTTTCAAAACCTCCCTGCCACACCTAACCCTCCTAGCTCTCACCCATCTCTTACCTACTCTTAACTTTCCCTCCACCAGGTAGTGGTCAGACATACCTCCACCCTCCCCTCTTAGAACTCTCACATCCAACAATCTTCCTATTACATTCCTAGACACAACCACATAGTCCATCAAAGCTCTATCAACAACCCTTCCACCCTCCTGTCTCACCCATGTATACTTATAAATATCTTTCTTCTCAAACAGCGTATTCCCAATCACCATCTCTCGCTCAACACACATCGCTATCATTCGTTCCCCATTTTCATTTCTTCCAGGCACACCATGCATACCAACTACGCCTTCAACTGCTACATTTCCCACTCTAGCATTCAGATCTCCCATCATTACCACATTCACATTCGCTCCAAAACTCTGCAGACACTCATCAACATCATTCCAGAAAGACTCCCTCTCTTGTTCATCCCTTTCACTACCAGGCCCATATGCACTCACAAACACCCACAACTCACGTTCAAATTTCGCTTTCACCCACATCAGGCTCGATGACACCTCCTTCCATTCAATCACACACTGCTGTACTTCCGGACTCACTAACAAGGCCACACCTTCTCTTGCCCTTCCTCTATCAACACCTGACAATCTTCCATTCACACTTCCAAACATAGATTCCCCCTTCCCTTTCATCTTCGTTTCACTCAAAGCTAACACATCCAACTTTCTTCTCACAAACATTCTCCCAATCTCCTCCCTTTTAGCCTCAATCGTACTACATCCACGCACATTCATAGACCCAATCTTCAGGGTACGGGGATAACTCCATCCCCCATCCCTTTCTCTGGCCTGTCTCTTTTTAGGAACTAAAAAACAGAGGAGGGGGTCCCTAGTCCCCTCACCCCGCCCCTTTTAGTCGCCTTTTACGACACGCAGGGAATACGGTGGCAGTATTCTTCCTAACACAACCTGGCCGCAGAGTAGTAGTACCACCCCATAATGCGGCCAGGTTGTGTCCCCCTCGCCACATAAATAAAAGGTATTATATACGTCACAGCATATACAAGTGATAGGATGCATGCAGGGACAGGCTCACGCAAACACATCAGTTTGCTGCAGATAAAATCTTCACATCTGAGTTAGTTATTTCCCCTTAGCTGATGGCCTCCTTGTGACAGGCTTAGGGTAACTCTTGTATGCAGGTGTGAAATGCCTCTACTCTATGCATGATGTTACTGTTGCGGGAAAACTTTGGCCTCAAGCTTCCTTGTTCATAAATCTACTTTACATTGGCAAGAGTAGCACGATGGGTCTTCTCTATGGACACAACACCAGGCAGTTTATTTATTTATTTATTTTTTTCACTCCAGCAGCAACATGTCATCTGCATTTAAGACGTGGTCTATGAAAACACTCAGCAACATGTTACTAAGAAACCGTCCAACCCTATCAAGTTCAGAAGCATTTCAATATAGTTAATGTTTGTAATGAGCTACAAATAAGTAAATTAAAAAACGCCTGTGTAGCGAAGTAGGCAAATAGTACTCTTCTTGACTCAGTGGCTACGTGACGGACTGTGATCCCGCGGTGCTTTGGTTTGATTCCCTTCCTCTGACCGCTATTAATTTGCCATCTTTAGATTCAGACCTTACATTCTGACTCGGATTTTGCTTAAATGTCAGTTCTCGAGCTCCTTTCCTGTCAGTAATCACTTACTGGACACTGAAACTCAAATAGTGTTACCTCGAGGTCAGTCCTTCAAAGGAAAGGCGTATAATAGCACGAGTTGATGCGGAATGTCACTACAAAATAAACAAATAAAAAAAAAAAACTGGGAGAAAACAGTGTCCATGAGACATACTGAAGATGGCTAATTTGGGGAAGTTCTGCAATACTGAATGCATAGAAGAGAGAGAGAGAGAGAGAGAGAGAGAGAGAGAGAGAGAGAGATGTGTTATTCGTGATGGGGGATTAGGTATATCACTTACCTAGTGGGAGGAGGAAACCATGACATTAGTTGGCATGGCTTGGAGCAGCACAAGCAGTGAATAAAAAAATCAGACCAACCTCCTTCCATGGTATTTGTGAATTTAAATAATTGATTTTCTTCCTTCTAAATAAGAGTAATATTTTAAATTATGTAATCAAGCGTATTCAGGACAGTTCATTATAGTTTAAGAGTGAAGAATGTGGACTAATTTCTACTATTAAACGTTTGTACAATTATCATCGCAACTTTTAAATGTCTGTCTGGCAGAGTATCAGAATGAAGCGAAGACTGTCCAATAGCAGCTTGGTTGTGGGTGCTCGCTCGTTGCTCGTGTTGATGTGGCTGGGTGGGGTGTCGGTGCGGTATATCTCCTCCAAGACGGGAGCTGGAGTGTCCTCCATCTACCGCTGGATCCAACAATGGCAGGATCAAACCTCATTTACAAGACACTGCCACGTCAAGCTGCGTAAGCCAAGTTCCCCGAGGATTGGTGCGATTTATTCCCCGAGACTGATATGGCCACAGTTTCCTCAACACCACTGTTTTTTGGACCCAGGGGTGGGATTTTCAGGCATATTTGCGACTGATTAACTGCCGTGACTTAAATATGTTTCTACAGGAAGAACTAGGCAGGACAAGGTAAGATTTTGTCCATTTTTTTTTTTTTATCTTCCTGCAGCATAACTATAACCTGCTCTACTTTTCGTCTCTTAACTTTGATTTATTTATCAAGTTAGAACATGACAAAGAAGATTCCATAGCCTGCTTCTCCTTCCTGCATATCAAAACCTGGGTCACGACAGGGAATTAATCGTAAGTGCGCTTGTGTATCCCGATGCAGTCCTACCTGACCAAGTGAGACAGGAACCCAACCAGTCACTGTGCCTTCATTTCAGTCAAATGGATAAACTGAGAAAATTATATCTACATACCGTAATTGTGCTCGTTGTGACGAAGCTACAGTTTTGCCTAAAGACGGTCAAGTTTGGGCAGAAGCAGATGTATATTCACTGGGAAAAGAAATTTAGTCTGCGAGTCTAATAATTGTCGCAGCCACCCATTGCTTCACAGACACACATTTAAATGGACACACCATTACCACCTCACGATCGAGTCTTAGGTCCGTATTCACATCAGTTAAGGAGGATCCCTGGCACCTCTTCCATAGCCATTACTTCTTTGATATAGCCGGTTAATGTTCTTCTGCACGTTGTTTATGTAAAGTGATGTGATATTAGAAGGATTTACATGAAAAACAAGAGGAAAGTAAAATGTAATAACCAAAATAAATCAATTTAGAAATGGTGACAGGGAGCTTCTTTAACCAATGAGAATACGAGCTCTAGTTATAACTTGCCGGGATCCGGGGTGGTGTGGTGATTGTTTGGAAACCGCATATTTTTTTACTCGGGTTCCACTACGGTCAGTGGGTGTGAGAGATGGATTGCATGCCTATGTCGTTGATAGGGAAGATACAAAGCTACCCATGTATTCCCAGCGTATCATGGGAGATGAGTAAAAGTGGGCGGTTCAAGAAGCTCGATCCTTTGGTCTTTAGTACGGTCTGGTAGGACTGGAAGTTTAGTGTAAATTATTTTTAATATGTGCCTCCTTTGATCAATTGTAATGTGGAAGAATGAGCTGATGGAAGGCTGTGGGTGAGAAACCTTTGTAAAAGATTAAGGATATTTTCTTTAGCAGTTCATCCTTAAGTTAACCTTAAGATGGCAGGTCCAGATTTTAATGGTGATAATTTCCCAACACAATCCTGATGATTTTACCAGAGACTTCTTGAACATGGGTTTCAACAATAGCATGTAATAGGCGTCAACACTGAAAGTGTGGAACGTGTTCGAGCGAGCGAGCGAGGAAGTCAGGCAGTGCTGAATGTTGTCTCATGTGGCTCATCATCTGCCTCTGATTTCCTGACCTGAAAATACTAAAAAGAACTTATTAGATTACTTTCACAAGATCTCTCGGTGCGCTCCGATTCGAATCAGAAATAAGGAATTCAGAGTTTCTTTCGTCGATCAGGGCACTGTATTAGTTTGACTCGTTTTCAGTCAAAAATTTCCCAAAAAGAAATGCCAAACAGAAGGTAATAGTTGTTTTAAAATTGCTCTGAGCAATCGTTGGAAAAAACTGCTGCCCTACTCACACAACCTTAGACCGTTACTTCTTGCACAGCCAGCTGTTACGCTAATCTGCCTTATAAAAAATCATTTCCTCGATTTACGGAAAAACTATTGGGAATTACAAGTTGTCTATGAAATGAAAATAAATGAGGATTTTTATGTGATTTCCAAATTGGTGTCTATCTTTCTTGTAACTTGAAAATTAGCTGAGATATCCAAAAATAGTTCGCTACTCTACTACAGAGTTTTCCTTCCAACCCCTGCCCCCATTTCTTGATTTTTTTTTTTTTTTTCATTCATTGCCAGACGCCATGTATCCCACACGGGGTGGCCAAGGGCTTAGAGTTAATTGTTTTACAGGGAGGGGCACTAATCCTCCACCAACCCCACTTGACACGTAGGGATGCCAACAGTGGGGTTGGTGGAGGATTAGTGCCCCTCCCTGTAACAGCATCTGGTGTTCCCAGGCGGTCACCCATCCAAGTACTAACCAGACCCAACGTTGCTTAACTTCGCTGATCGGACGGGAAGCGGTGTACTCAACGTGGTATCGCCGTCTTGATGATGCGATAAATCTTTCGCTTAGGTACATATGTCTGGGGTCCAAACCACTCACGCAGCCTTAGACCGGTACCTTTTGCGCAGCCGGCTGTTATGCTAATCTGCCTTATAAACATGTAATAGGCGTCTACACTGAAAGTGTGGAACGTGTTTGAGGGAACAAGAAAGTCAGGTAGTGCTGAATATTGTCTCATGTGGTTCATTCATCTTCTTCTGATTTCCTGACCTGAAAATACTAAAAAGAACTTATTATATTAAACCAAAAATATTCCCTCACACTTCCTAAAACCAATACTCCTCTTGTATTAATTTTAGGTCTAGGGCTTGGGACCTAGCAGGTTAATAATGGGTTAATCAACTTGTAAATCAAATTTTCAGATTGATTAATCCAATATTATTGTTTTGAAATGACAAAACCTGGTTGCTCTCAGGAATCGTAGGAAAATACTGTTGCGCTACTTATGCAACCTTAGACCGTTACTTCTTGCGCAGCCGAGTGTTATGCTAATCTGACTTATAAAAAATTGTTTCCTCGATTTACTGAAAAACTATTGGGAATTATGGGTTGTCCATGAAATGAAAATAATTGAGGATTTTTATGCGATTTCCAAATTGGTGTCTATCTTTCTTGTAACTTCAATATTGACTGAAATATCAAAAAACGCTCGCTATATTCTACAGAGTTTTCCTCCCGACCCTTGCCCCCATGTTTTGCTGATGCGATAAATCTTTCTCTCGGGTACATATGTCGGGGGTCCAAACTGTGACTAAATTTGGTGTTCTTGCTCGCTTCGCTCACTTGAACAACACGTAATGCAGAGTGATAGGACACTGCCACTCCCAGACTATATTAAGGCCAAGAAAATAAGTGTGTAGGCCTGTGCTAAGAATAATTTCATCACTTCGATAATTACAGGTAAATTTATAGTAATTATGATTTTGAAAGGTAATATACTCTGTTCACTTGAAATTTGCCTAAAATTATCATCTCGCTTTCTGTTCTGAGTACTGAACTGTGATAACAGATTAACATTAGAATATGAGACCAGTCATGAAGAAGTTCTATGGAAAGAATGTAGAGCTGCTGTATTGTCTTTTGCTGTTATTGAGCTACGTGAAATAAGCTGAGATATGAGGAAAAATGTCAAATCAAAGTGAACGAACTCAAGCAAACTGACTGAGTTTTCACAGCCATCATAATCATCATGCCTCATTTTCCTGTCCTGAGATGGGGAGATAGGGTCTGGTACACTAAATCCTCCATATCAATTATTTCTACCCAGTTATATGTAAAAAAGTGCTCTAATTTACCTATACTAATTTGGTTAATAATGAAATAAAGACAAGAATCTTTGTAGTTATGTATTTATTTATTTATTTATTTTTTGCTCTGGGCACATCCTGGATCAGTGGCTTGCGTGTATCAGATAAATGAGCTTAAATATAGGCCTGTGTTCTCGCCAGTTTGTTTTCCTTATTAAACCTTCATGTCCTCTTCCATGCCACAAAAATCCTTTCCATATCGCCGCACTATGCATAAATAACGTACAAAACTATATTAACCAGCCATATCCAAAAATAAATCCGAAAAAAAAAAATGGTGTAAGGGAACTTCCTTAACAGACGAGAATACTGGTGAAAGAGCTGAAAAATATTTGATCTCTCATACACTGACGAAAACATATCAGTAAACGTTCCTATTATTGACTGATTTTACATATGCAGTCGTCTAATTTCCGTTTTCCCATTTTTTATTCTTCTTTGGGAGGGGGGGGGGATTCCTAGCTTCTTCTGGGGCATCTTATCTCACTTATATAAACAGCATTAAATACATGTTCTGAATTGACTCACTCAGTACAATCTCCAGACAATTTTATTCAGCCTAACGACACCCTCTAAGAATGAAGGTGTAAGAGGCGGCCGTCTGTTACCTCTTCAATACGAGTATTTACTTTTTTTTTCGGGCTACAAAGAACAATCTTAAACAGCCCGAAACGTTAGAAAAGGTAAAAAATTCAAGCCTAACCTTTGTCTCTCTCCCAGCCAACATTTCTGCTAATAAGATGAAGTAGGGAGGTGTGTCAATAGGCGAAAGCAAGTGCCGATAATTATGTGGGAATCATGCAACCAATGTAAAGTCGTGAGGCACTGGATAGCTCGTTGTGGGTTAGGTATTTTCTTTGGCTCTCCTGCCCCTCGGTCTTTCTTGTGTCGTACGTGAGGGATAGCCACTTCTGGATTATGGGGCTTTATTGTGACAAAGGTATCGCTGGTGTGCTTAACAAAGTAACAAAGCATGACAGCCAATATCCTACACTATCCTATCTCCTAAGCTGCTCTCTGCCTTCTGTCGTTCTCTCTAGCTCTCTCACTGCTATACCTGACTTCCAGGAATATACACTATACTGCTTGGTGAGGATGTGTGTAATGTCTAGTAGCCTACTTTTCCACAATACGGGCTAACCAGCTTACGGCAGTTACCCAAGTGTTCGCAGCACAGAGGGATTCTCCATCTTCTAGATAATGTTTGCCATACATTTTGTTTGCATTCTGGCTAGAGGACGTGTACATCTCCACCTGAGAACTAGATAGTGCAAGTGAGGCAAGTGGTACCTATTGTGCTATGAGATATACACTAGTGCCTATAATTAATACATGTTTATAGCTATGGTAGGTGGGGGCCCCCATCATCCACCCAGTTGGTATAGTGGTACTCTGTTTTTAGGGTAGCTCTACACTGAGTGGCAAGCCAAATGATTTTCTGTAAACCAGGAAGTCATTTACAATGCTGGATGGTAACCTTATAAATAACCGACACTTGCTCCCTACATGACAACAAGTGGGTTGGCGGAGGGTTAGTGCCCTTCCCTGGAAAAAAACTAACTAAAAATACAAACAAGAAGCCTCGGACCAGGACTGACCAACAGGTAACGACTAGTGACCGAACAAAGAACATGGTACGGATTGCGACATTGAATGTAAGGGGTGCAAATGATGAGGTGAAAGAGAGAGAGATTGTCCAGGTGCTTCAGGGTGCAAAAATGGATGTATGCAGATTAATTGAGTCTAAATGGTGAGGTGACAGTGTGAGAGAATGGGAGTTTGGATAGGGTACATGCACGAGAGTGGGTGAACATGGGAGGGCAAAAGAAGGAGTGTGTACCGTTGTGTGCAAGAAACGGAAGGAGAATATAAGTGTGTATGGATCAATTGGCTTAAGAAGTGTGTGGATAAGACTGAAAGCTAAACTACAAATGTGGGCGATTGTGTGTGTGTGTTTGCACCAATACAAGGTCGTGCAGAGTGAAAAAAGTCCTGGACAAACGTGGAAGCGTGCATGAAAAAGTTTAGAATGAATGAGTGTTTTTGCTTGGAGATATAAATGGAAAAGTAGGGAATGTGAAGGTGGATGGAGTTGTTGGGGAGTGGGGTGTGCCTGCAGAACTGGATGAGAATGGTAGTGCTCTAGTCGTCATTTATGCCGGGAGGGGATTGGTGATAGCAAAAACCCTCTTCAGCACAAAATGATCCACAGGTATACGTGGCAAGTGATGAGAAAGGTGGGTAATGAAATGAATGAACGGCAGGATATGATTGATTATGTGTGTGAGGATGATGGAATGAGAAGGTGTGTAATAGATGCAAAAGCATACAGAGGTTGAGGGAGTAGATATTCTGACCACCACTTGGTGGTGGTGAAAGTCAAGGTTGAAATGAAGTGGAGAAATAGAAGTAATGATGGACAGGAGGAAGTGTAGCTTTTACAATGAGGATGGAACGACTACAAGAGGTTGGAAAAAAGGTAGAATATAAGAGAGGAGTGGAGGAGCGATTGGTTGCATATGATTTGGAGCAGATGAGGGATGTGGACGATGTGTGCAACATATTCACAGAAGAAATCTGTGCAGCATATGAGGTGGTGTGTGGGGTGAAGATAAGATGAAAGGGGGTGCAAGGAAAAGCATAGTGGAATGAAGAGGTGAGAGAGGCTGCGGCACAAAAGAATCTATCTATCAATCTATTGCCAGACGCCTCAATCCCGTACGGGGTGGCCACAAACAAATCGCCTCCACGTTGCCCTGTCCCCCACCATCTCACTGCCCTGCTCCCAACTCACACCCCCCTCTCTCATATACCTCTCCACTCCATCCCTCCATCTCATCCTCGGCCTCCCCCTCCCTCTTACCCCCTCCACCTCACTCACATACACTCTCCTCGTCAGTCTCTCACCCTCCATCCTCTCCAAATGGCCAAACCACCTCAGTGTGTTCCTCCTAGCGCCTCCTATCACATCTACATCCACACCACAACGCTCCTTTATATCCTCATTTGTCAGCTTGCCTCTCCATGTGACTCCACAGGCTCCTCTCAAATAACTCATTTCCACTGCTCTCACTCTTGACTTGTGTCCTTCCAACAATGTCTAAGCTTCACTTCCATATGTTTGAGTTGGTATAACAATATTGTCAAGTACTAACTTTTTCACTTCCATGCTCACTTTCCTGTTTCTTATCGCTGCTTTCAAGGAACCAGCAACATTTCTTCCCTGTTGTACCCTTTCAAGCACTTCACCCTCCAAACCTCCATCCTTACTCATCACACTACCCAAGTACTTAAACGTACTCACATTTTCCAATTCCTCACCATCCAACCTCGCTGTACATTCACTGACTTCGCCTCTCTCAAAGACCATAACTTTACTCTTCCCTACATTCACCATTAGATTCCGTTTCTTACACACTCTCCCAAACTCATCCACCAAGCCTTCCAGCTCTCCTTCGTCTTCACCCTACAACACAGTATCATCTGCAAACAACAGTACAGGGAGTTTCTAAACACTACCCTCTCTCACTAGGGCCACTCCAACATCCACTGCCCTACCTTGTACCTCTTTTATTACCCCATCCATATACAGATTGAACAACCATGGAGACATGACACATCCCTGTTTCAACCCAACCTTCAAAGAGAAAAAATCACTCAGTTCACCATCCTCACGCACTGCAGCCTTAGCACCATCGTACATACTCTTCACAGTATTCAACAACTTCCCATCTACTCCATATATTCTTAATACTTTCCACAATCCTTGTCTATCCACCCTATCATATGCTTCCTCCAAATCCATGAATGCCACATACAACTTTTTTCCCTTCTCTAGAAACTTTTCCACTAAAGATCTAAGAATGAATATCTGATCTGCACAACCTCTTCCCTTCCTAAAGCCTCCCTGTTCTTCTCCAACTAATTCCTCTGTTATTTCTCTAACTTGGTCAATAAATATCTTACCATACACTTTTCCTATTACAATAAGAAGGCAAATGCCCCAATGATTACCACACACTTCTTTTCTCCCTTTTCCTTTGTACAGGGGAATAATTATACCTGACTTCCAATCCTCCGGGACTCTACCTTCCTCCCATTCCAATCTGCACATCTTCCACATCCATTCTACTACTATCTCTCCCCCATGCTTCAGCATTTCACCACACACTCCATCAATTCCTAGGGCTTTCCCCAATCTGACTTTCTTCATTGCGTCCACAACTTCTATCCTACTGATTTCTTCCTGTCTGCTCACCTCCGTCCTTCTCCCACCCATTCTCCAGCCACTTATACTCACATTACTTCCATTCTCTATGTTCATCAATTCCTTAAAGTGTTCTCTCCATCTGCTCACTTTATCTCCCTTCTCCACTAGTAATCTACCATTTTTATCTTTCACTCCCCTGCTAACTTCACCGCCACCCTGTCTTACTATCTTTACCTCCTTCCAGAATATTTTCTTACAGTCCCTCCACATTACACTCAAATTCCTTCCAAATTCCTCATTCACTCTCTTCTTACTCTCTCTTCCTAATCTTTTCACCTCTCTCTTCCTTTCTTCATATAACTCTCTCTTCCGCCTCTCAACTTATTCCACGCCCCTATTTCTCATCCATTCATTGCATGCTTTCTTCTTTTGTGCCACAGCCTGTCTCACCTCCTCAATCCACCACGCTGTTCCTTGCACCCCCCTCCGCCTTCTCTTCACCCCACACACCACATCACATGCTGCACATATTTCTTCTGTGAATATCCTGCACACACCTTCCACGTCCCCCATCTGCTCCAGTTCGTATTTGCCCAATCGTTCCTCCACTTCTCTCCTATATTCTGCCTCTTTCTCATCCTCATGTAACCTATCCACTCTCCTTGCAACTACTCCTTCCTCCCGTCCTTCCCTTCTTCTATTTCTCCATCTTACTTGGAACTTGATTCTGGCCACCACCAAGTAGTAGTCAGAAAGTCCACTTCCCCAAACACTAAAAGCTCTTGCATCCATTACACATCCTCGCATCGTTTCATCCACACACACATAATCAATCATTGCCTTCCTTTCATTCAGTTCACCACCCACCCTTCTCATCACTCGCCATGTATACCTGTGGATCATTGTGTGCCTGAAGAAGGTATTGGCTATCACCAACCCCCTCCCAGCACAAAAGAAGACAGCATATAATAAGTGAATGAGAAACAGGGATGTGGAGGAAGATGAGAGACACAAGAGAGAGTTATTTGTAGAGAGGATGTGAGGTGAAAAGAGTAGTAAGATGAGAGTGGACGAGAAATTTGGAAGGATTTTGAGTACAAAGTGGAGGGAATGTAAGAAAACGTTTTGGAAAGAGGTAAAGAGAGTTAGACAGGGTGTTAATGAAGTTAGTCGGAGAGTGAAAGATAAAAATGGTAGATTATAGTGGAGAAGGGAAAAAAAGTGAGCAGATCGAGACAACAATTAAAGGAATAGCTGAACATAAAGAATGAACGTAATGTGAATATAAGTGGCAGGAGAATGACTGGGACCAGGAGGGATGTGTGAAGAAAGGAAGAAATCAGTAGGATGGAAGTTGTGGACGCAATGAAGAAAGTCAAAATGGGGAAAGCCCTAGGAATTGACGGAGTCTGTGGTAAAATGCTGATGCATGGGGGAGAGATAGTAGTAGAATGGATGTGCAAGATGTGCAGATTGGCCTGGGAGAAAGGTAAGGTCCCGGAGGATTGGAAGACAGGTATAATTACTCGTCTGTACAATGGAAAAGGTGAAAATGAAGTGTGTGGTAATCATAGGGGCATTTGTCTCCTTAGTGTAATAGGAAAAGTATATGGTAGGATACTTATTGACAGAGTTAGGGAAATAACAGAAAAATTAGTTGGAGAAGAACAGGGAAGTTTCAAGAAGGGAAGAGGTTGTGTAGATCAGACAGTGATTTTTAGATCTTTAGTGGAAAAGTTTCTTGAGAAGGGAAAGAAGTTGTATGTGGCCTTCATGGATTAGGGGTAAACATATGACAGGGTGGACAGACAAGGGTTTGGAAGTATTAAGCATAAATGGAGTAAATATGAAGTCATTGAATGCCACGAAGAGTATGTATGAGTGTGCTAAGGCTGTGGTGCGTGTGGACAGTGAACTTAGTGAATTTTTCTATTTAAAGATTCGATTGAAACAGGGATGTGTCATGTCTTCATGGCTGTTGATAGGGTTATAAAAGAGATACAAGGCCTTAATGAGAGATGGCAGTGTATGGAAACTCACTGTACTGTTGTTTGCAGATGATACTGTGCTATTAATTGAAGATGATGGGGATCTGCAAGGCTTCGAGAATGAGTTTGGGAGAGTGTATAAGAAACGGAATCTAAAGGTGAATGTAGGGAAGAGTCAAGTTATGACCTTTGAGAGAAATTAAATCACTGAGTGTATAGTGAGGTTGGATGAGGAGGAAATGGAAAATGTGAGTGCATTTAAGTACTTGGGTAGTACTTGGGTAAGGATGGAAGTTTAGTGGGTGATGTGCTTGAAGGGGTACATCAGGGAAGAAAGGTCGCTGGTTCTTTGAAAGCAGTGATAAGAAACAGGGAAGTGAGCATGGAAGTGAAAAAGTTACTGCATGACAGTATTGTAATACCAACTCTAACATACGGAAGTGAAGCTTTGACCCTGTTGGAGGGACGCTGGTCAAGATTGAGAGCAGTGGAAATGAGTTATTTGAGAGGACCATGTGGAGTCACAGGGAGAGTAAGATTGATAAATGAAGAAGTGAAGGAGCTGTGAAGTGGATGTGGATGTGATAGGAAGCATTAGGAGAAAGACACTGAGGTTATTTGGCCATGTGGAGGTGATAAAGAGTGACTGACGAGGAGAGCATATGTGAGTGAGGTGGAGGGGGGTAGAGTGAGGGGGAGGCCAAGGTTGAGGTGGGGGGATGGAGTGGAGAGGTATATGTGAGACGGGGGTGTGAGCTGCGAGCAGGGCAGTGAAATGGCGGGGGACAGGACGACATGGAGGCGAATTGTTTGTGGCCATCCCTTACAGGATTAAGGCATCTTGTAATAGATAGATAGAACTATTACCTATTATACATCAATGCTTGTATATCGCTCGGTCACGTCAAACTTTCGTACCTACGACCTATCACGATATTACAATCTATTTAGGAATATGTTACACTGCTATTTATCTACCTGTCAAACAATCATGTTATTGTAATTACGATATTGTAAAACTGAATATAGTAATAAACCCGTAGAAACATAGTAACATTGTAGTAATACAATTGTAACATACAACAAAAAGAACATGTAAAACCGATATGCATATAAATGTAAATATTTATACAACAATAATATGATACTAATACAATGGCAAGTCGACAGTAGACAACTGTTTATGTGACAGACTTGCTTTCTAAATATATAAGACATAGTTACATAATAGAAAAAAGAATACATGTGTATTTAACGCATAGCACGCTAGCAGTGTAGATCTACATCCCCCTCTGAAACACCAGTGACATAGATCTACGTCCTGCAGCATTGAGAAGTCATTGCAAGCAACCAAAGTAAAATGGAAGGTACTGTTATAACATATCACGCTAACTTCAGCCAGTTCTCCACAATGCTTACAACACTGATTTAGGAGCACGGGAGTCGAGTGACAGACTTCACAGGCTCACAGCCACTCTGCTCTCTCAGAATCCTTGAAGATTTCAGAGGTTGAGTTGCACCAGACAAACTCGATTGAACCTACATTCTAGCTTTGGTGGTTTCATTTATTAGTGACTGGGATCTTATATTGATGTATTAAGCTCATTAGCCACCCAAAAAACTCAAAATGGGATCAAAAGCTCACAGCTGCTCTGATCTCTCAGGATCCTTGAATATTTTTGAGGTAGAGTGGCATCAACCCGATTCGATTCTACCAATTTTCTGGCTTTGGTAATTAGTTTACTAGTGCCAGGGATCTTTTAACCACAAAAAATCCAAAAATGGATTACAAGCTGACAACTGCTTTGATCTCTAAGTAACCATAAAGATTTCAGACGTAGAGTGGCACCAACCCGACTCAATTCAACCAACTTTCTGATATTAGTGATTACATTTACTATGCCAGGGATCTTATATTGATGTGTTAAGCCCATTTAGCCAGAAAAAAAATCAAAATCAGCCGGCATAGAAGAGTATCATTTTTTTTTTTTTTTTGCCTAGTGTGGTACGGGTTAACCCCTGGATGCTGGGCTAAAATGTGCTCACGCCGCACCTCAGCATGAAAAAAAAAGAAGAAGATTTACTTCTAGCCTTAATATCTCGGAAATTTTGTTAGTTAGGGAAATGAATTAAAGACCATATTATTTACCAACTCTTCTTCTTACGAATGAAAGTATCCCCATGTCTTTAGGTCGTTGCGTTGATGAGTATTGACATGAGGAAGAGGACTTATTTTTGCCACTAGAACAGCATGTGTTCATGCATCTGCCCATGGCCCCAACTATGACTTTGCTGTTAACGTGATAACTTCTCCAGTACTAGATAAACTAGACAGAATTGTGTCCAGTGCACACCCTATGGAACTATCACTGAGTCCTTTCCTAGTATTCTTGGAATAAGGCTTGGCAGGGGTGGATGAGTCAAAAGTCCACATGAGGCAGGAACAAAATCGGACGAGAAAGGTTAAGAAAAGATCGTCCTACACCTGGCAAAATCGCAGAGATGACAGAGGAATGGTTGGGTAGTCTAGTGGGAGTCTCCCTCGAGCTTTTGGTGTGAGATAAAGTTGCGACCACTATAAACTGTGCTGGGAAAGCAAGTGCGGCCAACACCCGGTGCCTCCCCGTCACTGATTTTTTTGACAGTTCCAACCGACACCTGGTAGTCAGGGGTTAAGGTAAGACTATACTGTATGTAATCCCATAATTTGTCATTTTATATAAAATATTCATACAATATTTACAATATTTATGGAGATGGTTTCGCTTGTAATGAACAGCCTTTGAGAACAGATTCCAAGTTATTAATCGTAGCTTGCATTCTGTGTACAGCCAGTAGCAATATAGCATGTATGATGGAAGAATTACAAAGATGACTGGAGCCTGGCTGTAAACATAATGTGGATTGACCATAATCCTACTCTATTCCTCCCAAGATTGCATTGTTTGATTTATCAGTTGCATGGTTTCAAACTTGGTTAAAGTCAACTTAATGTGTGTATTCATATTTAACCTGCCCCATCCCGGCAGATTTTTCATCAACGATCTCCCCTAATCCTGGCATATTTTTTATTTTATTTTATTTTTTTGGCCAAATCCTCTGCTTTTTATGAGAAACATTGAAAGGTCATAGAGAAATCACTCATCTGAGCTTTAAAATGCTGGTACAGGTAACATTACCCTCACCTGGCTGTGTTTTCTATGGGACCTGGTTCCAGAGAAAACGTGTTCAATAGCAGGGATAACTATTTGAAACCACTCATAATACGTATTTATTTATTTATTTGGTACGAATTTATATGTAGTACAAGAGTATATTGGTTTTCACACAGTAATATAGATAATAAAAGCGTTCTTTCACTCACCAAACACATCAACATACCTCACCTTTTTTGGCAACATTACCTTATCATCATTTCTGACTGTTTTTTCCTCTAATGCTATGTAAACTTTGTCCTCCACATTGTCATCAATTGAGGAATCACTCTGGCCTTGAATTCATACTGTGGCATGACATGTCTTTACTGGCCAGGTCACTGGTAAGAGGTGAGTTGCCGAGGCAATGGTGTGTGGGGGAGGGAAGAGGTCATGCTGGGTAAAGCATTGTCCCCGCCTGGCATCGGGTAGAGGAAGGTGTCCCGTGTATATGTACCAAAAATCACATGTAAAATCTGAAAAATGTGCAAATGACGGACCTTGCAATTGCAATGCGTTTTTATACATCAACATGAGTCACAGTGACAAAATGTTCTTACGTTTATATACGTCAACAGGAGTCGGCAGATTAAGTTCATCTTAGGTAATGGTTGGAAGTAATTATGTGTTTGGTTGAGAATATCATAGTGGTTTTTAGTAGGTGAAGTGGGCTGTGAAGGTGTTAGGACTGCACATTAATCTGGTGATAATGTGTAAACCAGATGCTGAAGTATGAGGCTGGAGGTGTGTCTGGGCAAGTCACAGAAACTGATGTATTTTGAGTGAAGTAGAAATACTGAATGTCCAATGCAATGATGATGGATGAGTTTATTTGGAGCAAAGGTGAAGTTCCAATGATGAGGGTTGTCATGATTCATTATGATAGTCATTTCACAAGGCACTGTCTCAGTTGGCTGAAACGTGAAGATTTATACAGGTCAAAGGTGAAATTCATGCAATGGTATGCGACAGTTATGTTCAATTGTTGTTTCACTAGCGAAGATGACAGTTCTAACCACCGTACTAACCAGATGTCATCCTGGTCCGCTCTGCGAATACCCACAGCTAAGTGACCTGTTTCAGTGTTTTACATGTGTGATTACAATAGTGTGATAATGCTGAGTTTGGGTGAGTGATCTGGCTGATTGTCTGGTCGTTAAGTGTTCTTTGTGAAGTGTAAATACAGTTTGTTCAACGTCTGTGAGTGTTCTTGGTGGATGGGTGTTTGATTCGCTTTGTTTGATAGATGGTATTGAATAAGAGACTCAGTTTATTTCTGTGAATCTTTGTGACTGAATGTAGAGTGCTTTGGACGGCGATCTGCACCACTCTAAGGCAAGAAAAAATCAATTTATACCATATAAATAGTTTTGTTTTACCTTGGTGCCCATCTCTTTGTCTCTGATACACTGTTACTTCAGCCGTCTCCTGCCAGAGGGTGGTTTGTTTATTTTTTGGTTTCAGAACCAATTTAAGTATAAATGAATTAAGACAGGATTCTCTACTATACCAGTGATCCATTATTTTATCACTGTAAACACTAAATCAGCAAAACAACGGATTACAGCAGTGTTTGTTTACATTTTCGACACAAGGCAAGTCTTGCTGTTATTGCCCCCACTCCCCAATTTTGTTTTTCGTTTCTACTTGCACTAATTTTCACAGTGAAATATCTCTCCCATTTCATTACACAAACTTGTTTGCATATTGTATGACTGTGTTGTGACTTTATTGTTATATTTCAGACTGTATTATAATTTTATTTCTCCATTCCATGTAACAGTTAGCTTTCCTTTCTCTGTAACAGATTGCTGATAAATACTCTGCAGGTACATTGCTAACCAGTAAGGTAGTCATTCCTGTACAGTTTTAAACAGCAAGATCCCCCACCAATGAGACATTCACCTGTAACAGTTACATTAATTGTGTTTGTTTTGCTAGGAGATTTTGTAAAAGTAGCTGATTATTGTTCCAGGTGCTAATCAGCAATATTTGATTCTGTTTCTCTTTAAATCTACACAGTAACTTTGAATTTAAGAATGTCATGGAACATCATTTGTGTGGCCTGCACTGGTAGTTTCACTGGATCCTTTTATATGGACGATTCCTTTGTTTCAGTGCTACCACTTTTAGGGAAATATCCCCAGATTTGGAACTTGTGAGGAACTTAGTGAATAATCTGGGGATTTCGAAAAATTTAAGGAAGTCTAGTTATTTTTTTTTCTTACACCAGGGATTATTTAGGGAACATGTCCATATGCACTTAACCCCTTAACCACGGGCATCACTTTCGTGACGCTTGGGAGCATGGGATCACACCGTGGGGCGTCACTTTTGTGATTCTGTGTTATTTTGAATTCACCTGGGCTTTCAAGTGGTGGCTTGTATCATCTATCAGTACTGCCAATGTCCAACACTAGTCAGCACTCCTAATCTCATCTGTACTCCCATCCATTGTTGATAATTTAGCCATTGCTCCCCGTTCTTGACTTCCCTCCCTACCTCCCCTCTATTACCCTCTCCTCTCACCTGCCCGGCCATGCTAGGCTAAGTAAATCTTCCCTGGAATTTTCCACTGATTTCATCCATTGAAATAAGCCCTATGCCCTATTATTATACCAAATAATATATACAAGAAAGAATTATGGTAAGTGATAGTGCCATACACCTGGAACTGGCTAATTATCACCTGATGCCTCACATGCACTCGTTCCTATTTTTGCTGTTTATTTCCCCTTGAAATATGCCATATAATCTATTCTCGTAATAAAAATATATATATAAGAAAGGAAGGGAGAAGCCTAAGTGATATTTACATTCACCTGAAACTACCTAATTTATTATGTATTGTCTAAATTTCCTGCCAATCATTTCATAGCATATATATTAGCAGCTGTCACCCTGCTGACATTGGCAGCTCCCCTAGGCAGGCCACCACACTCTATTCAGTTTACTGTCATCTTTCAAGGTGTAAGCACATCGGATTCGCGCCTGAACAATTCTGCCGCTTTTTAGTCCCATGCAAAGGGCCCTGTGACCTCTACCCACTACTAAACATCGTGTGGAAAGAGGTAAATGGCTAAGTGACTGCCGTGGAACGTGAACTGGCTATTTTGTCAATGAAAATGATGGACAGTGACTACGATCTATCTAGTGAGTAAAACAGTGCAAGTGGAAATGTAAATAATGTGTAAATAATGTGTAAACAGCAAGTGAAAGCAATGAATGCAAGTGACTGCATAACACACTGTAAATAAAATAGAAATGTAAATAATGTAAATGAAATAATGTGAACAGAAATGTAAATGAGTAGTAATATAAGAATATGAGTATATATACTAGGAGTAATGAAAGTGAAAGTTTCACTCTAGCATGTATGAATACTATGAGTTATGAAAGTGAAAACGAAAGTGACAGATTCACTCTCAATGCTAGTATACAGGACGAGAAAGTGAATGCTACGTATTTTACTGAAAGAGAAATTGAATGCCTACAGTGACAATAAACTACTATTACTGAAGGAAACTTATGGATAAAGACTGAAGATACGTATTTTACTGAAAGAGAAATTGAATGCCTACAGTGACAATAAACTACTATTACTGAAGGAAACTTATGGATAAAGACTGAAGATATATATAACTGTTATATAGTAATAGAAATATAAACTGTGAGTGCTTTTATGAATAATAAATGACAGAAGACCAGCAGCGAAACATCGCAAGTGGGAAGGTCATACATGCTCGTAATTTTCATTGCTTTCACAGTGTTTTTTTTTTTTTTTGTATGGATTCCAAACTATTTGAGAATTATAGAATAGTGTTTCTAGTGATAATATCAGGCTGTGGTAATCATATTACGGGTTGTCAGGAAGTGTAAAGTGGAGACTTCGTTACCCAACTTCAGAGGTCTCCACAAGTCCTACAGTACTCGACGAAGGCTCAACAAATATCCTAGGAGAAAGCTGAAGGTATGCGCCATAAGCATATTTAATTATAATATTCTAGGACTAATAACTGATTTTTGGCAAATATTTTTAGAGAGTCTGTCGGAGCGCGAATATCCCTGTGAGACACACAAGTCAGGCAAAAACAACCCCGCGGTTTAGGGGTTAAACTGCACCAGCGCCAGTATAAAATATTGCACTCAAACATTAACTTTTTAAATATCTCGCCTAACCAGTCAAATGTCCAGCGTCCACACAGAAGGTACTCAATGTCTGACAGAACCCCACACCCCGATTTGAAATTTCAGCCAGTGAAAACGCAGGATTCACGATGGATCTGTTGGCAATGGTGATTTGCCCATCGGCTCACTTGCACTGAGTGCCCTCAGCTGACCAGCTAGGCCTCGTCAGTGTTGTATAACTTGTGCGTGGGTCACATGGTAAGTGAACTTAGCATCTTTTAAGTTTTTCATGATATTCTAAGTACTGTAATAATGTAATGCTGATGTCTCAGTTATGTTTCATGAATGAAGAAGATGCACACAGTGACAAGAATATGAATAATGACATGTATGTGTATAATAATGTACACTTCAGGCAGGTCACTGATTTTTTTTTAAATAAAATAAATGTTCTAGTGTCTCAGTTTTTGAAGTAAACAGACTTCTAAAGCAACAATGCATTTTCATAAACCTTTTCTAGCATTTATCATCATCAGCCATTGAGTGTCCACTGCAGGACCGGCCTATCTCTACCGAAGCAGGGGCGGTATAGCCAATGTATCTCTACCCAGTGGCTTAGGCTGTCTGGTACAGACTGTAGGGTAAGAAGTGCTTGTGGGTGTCATTGTAATGTTGGAGTGGCTTTGGATGTGTGTGTAGTCTGTGAACCAAGTGTAATCGGCCCGCCTTCAGCCGACTGAGTGCAAACATACTAGTATGTGACACTGGTTCAACCACAGCACTCCTTATGTCCGCCAAAGCAGTAAATGGCTAAGTGAATGCTTCCCAAAGTTTTTGGAACTCAGGCAGGAGGTGAACCCACATCCACCAGCGTGCGAGAAGCACACTCTACCACCGCAATATTCAATGAAAAAGATGGTGAAAATTATTTGTAGAATTTGACCAAATCTGTTTGGGGAAATATGGCAACGGTAAAGTGGGACCCCTGCTTTGTTTGCAGGATGTGCAAACTACATCAGAGCTTGGAAGACAAGTTGACTGAGGCTACAAACAAAATTAACAGCCTGACCCATAAAGTTGATGTGCTGGACGAGTTCATTGCAATCAACATTGAACACACTGTGGATGATAGCCCCACTGCTTGGCCAACCGCTGTCCAGGTTGATCCTCCTCCTCCCACTGTAGTTACTTCTTCCCCCACCATATAGAAGGAGTTCCAGCCAGTGTCGAATGGTGCCAGGTTTGTGAGAAAAAGAAGCCTCATTCAGTAACCACATACAATAAATTCCAGATTCTCACAGAAGTAGAGGAAGAGATCCACGAGGCACGGGTTGTGAAGGACTCCATCATCCGCGGTCAGTTGGTGGAATTTTGCAGCAGAGCACCCTCTAAACAAAAGCAATTTTGTATTCCAGGTGCAGGAGTAGATGAAGTAACCGAGGCTGTGGACATTTTTGAGAATGTGGAAAATGACAGGCTTGTTATCATTGATACAGATACCAATGATGTCACCTTAACCCGATCAGAAAAGCTGATGGAGAAGTACAGAAAGATGATCCGATGCTACAAGGAGAAAACTAACCATATATTAATTTCAGGCATACTCCCAAGGATTAATGCACGGAATGCCTTCTTCAGCAGAGCATTTAGTATAAATAACAGTCAAATCACTTTGCTTGCAGGAAGAAGTTGAGTTCATTGACACTTGGAATCAGTTTTACGAGCAGTGAACACTGTTTGTGAATGAACGACTGCACTTGAATGCTGTTGGTTCTGCCTGTCTCGGTTGTTTGCTTAGTGATGCCATAAGTTTTTTCTGCAGAAAAAACAAGCATTACGAGAGGAAAAAGTAGATGTCATACAATCCGATAAATAAATAAATAATGGAAGCTCCCAACATCAGAAAAGAAAGCATATTATAGCTATTCTTGTAAATGCGCGTAGTCTACGAAATAAATTTTCTGATATAAAGACCCTTGTCTTTACCGAAGAGTATGATGTAATTTGTATAACAGAATCATGGCTAGATACTGAGCAGAGAGATTTTCTAGTGGAGTTTAATTTACCAGGCTATCACATTTTCAGTAGTGAAGGGAAGAATCAAGCAGGGGACGGTGTGTTGTTGTAAATTAAATCAGGATTTCATCTTGTCGAAATTACCAGGCCATTGTTGAAAACATTGACAGTATTTATATTCAGCTTAGAAATTAATCTTGTCATAAACTCATTCTTGGGTTAATCTATCGTCCACCTGGTCAGCCACTCAACATCAATAATGAAATCTGCAATCAAACTGCCGAAATATCATCTATGCAAAGCACTGTAATATTTGGTGACTAGTTTACCATTTTCAAAATGGGGAGAAGCTCTATCCTCACCCACAGGGTTAGACCTATATACAAACTTGCAGGAAAGTCCTTTGTATTAATTTGTAAATTATTTGACATGTGGATCTAACATCCAAGATCTTGTATTAGCTGCATCAGAAAATGTAGTGAGTAACGTTATTGCAGAAGAATTAAGTACAAGTGCTCATCGCATAGTTACATTTAACATTAAATTCAGTGCAGACAGTGTCAGGGCCAGTTGCAGGAAAGTGCCCGATTATAAGAGAGCAAATTTTAAGAAATTAAAGGTGACTGTAGATGCAGGCGACTGACATCCCATTGTCGAAACTTTAGATATCAATGATGCATGGATTTTTTTTTTTTTTTTTTTTAATTAGAAACGCTCAACAGTGCTATCAGGTTATGTATTCCAATGCACAACAGAAAATCTACCAAAAATTCTAAACCCAAATAGTGGAACTCTGACATTAAACATTGTCTGGAAGCAAAAAATCTTGCATGTAAGAATTATAATACCACAACGAGTCAAAGTGATAAAAATGAATATGATGTCCTTCGATGAAAAGGCAAAAAAAATAATTGAATGCAGTAAGAAAAACCTTGAGGCACATATCGCAAGTATCAAATCCCCAAGAATTTTTCAGTTACATATGAAGCAAAAAAGTAATAACTCCAACAATCGGTCCCTTAACCCCTTAACCGCGGGGCGTCACTTTCGTGACACTTGGGAGCAAGGGATCATACCGCGGGGCGTCGCTTTTGTGATTCTGTGTTATTTTGAATTCACCCGGGCTTCCAAGTGGGGGCTTGTATCATCTATCAGTACTGCCAATGTCCAAGACTAGTCAGCACTCCTAATCTCATCTGTACTCCCATTCATTGTTGACAATTTAGCCATTTCTCCCCATTCTTGACTCCCCTCCCTACCCCCCCTCCATTACCCTATCCTCTCGCCTGCCCGGCCGTGCTACGCTAAGTAAATCTTCCCTGGAATTTTTCACTGATTTCATCCATTGAAATAAGCCCTATGTCCTATTCTTATACCAAATAATATATACAAGAAAGAAATAAGGTAAGTAAGAGTGCCATACACCTGGAATTGGCTAATTATCACCTGACAACACCTCACGTGCACTCGTTCGCTAATTTTCGCTGTCTTTTTCCCCTTGAAATATGCCGTATAATCTATTTTCGTAATAAATATACATGTAAGGAGGAAAGGGAGAAGCCTAAGTGATATTTACATTCACCTGGAACTACCTAATTTATAATGTATTGTCTAGATTTCCTGCCAATCATTTCAGTGCTAGACAAAGCTGTTTCAAGATCTAACATTGGTAGCTCTGAATATATATCTCCTAAGTAGGCCTCTAATCTATTTTCGTAATAAATATACATGTAAGGAGGGAAGGGAGAACCCTAAGTGATATTTACATTCACCTGGAACTACCAAATTTATAATGTATTGTCTAGATTTCCTGCCAATCATTTCAGTGCTAGACTTAGCTGTTTCAAGAGCTAATATTGGTAACTCTGAATAACCCCTAAGCAGGCCTCCACCCCGGCCCTCCGTTATCAGTTTACTCTCATCTTCCGAAGCGAGGGTACGTATGTTTCTTCTTGCTGACTTCAGGGACTTTTTTCACCCTCATGCAAAGGGCCCTGTGACCTTTACCCCCTACTAAACCTCGTGTGGAAAGAGGTAAAGGGCTGACAATTGATAAAAGAGTGACTACGGTCTTTCTATTGAGTAAAACAGTGCAAGTGGAATTGTAAATAATGTGTAAACAGCAAGTGAAAGTAATGAATGTAAATATACGTGAACAATGGAAAATAGTTTTATAAGTTATTTCAAGTGACAGTGCACAACACAGTGTAAATAAAATAGAAATGTAAATAACGTAAATAAAATAGAGAACGTAAATAGAAATGTAAATGAGTAGTATTATAAGAATACGAGTATATGCCCTAGGAGTAATGAAAGTGAAAGTTTCACTCTAGCATGTCTGAATGCTATGAGTTATGAGAGTGAAGATGAAAGTGACATTCACTCTCAATGCCAGTATACAGGACGAGAAAGTGAATGCTACGTATTTTACTGAAAGAAATTGAATCCCTACAGTGACAATAAACTAATACTACTGAAGGAAACTTATGAATAAAGACTGTAGATATATATAAGTGTTATATAGTAATAGAAATATAAAGTGTGAGGGGTTTTATGAATAATAAACGACAGACTACCAAGAGCGAACTAGTGCCAGTGCGACGATCAGACGCGCTCGTAATTTCCATTGCTTTCACAGTGTTTTTTTTTTTTTTAGTATTAATCCCAAACTACTTGAAAATTGTAGAATAGTGTTTATAGTGTTTGTATCTGGCTGTGGTAATCATATTACGGGTTGTCGGGAAGTGTAAAGTGGAGACTTCGTTACCCTACTTCAGAGGTCTCCACAAGTCCTACGGTAACCGACGAAGGCTCAACAATCATTCCAGGAGAAAGCTGAAGGTATGTGCCATAAGCATATGTAATTTTATTATTCTAGGACTAATAACTGATTTTTGGCAAATATTTTTTGAGAGTCTGTCGGAGCCCAAATAACCCCGCGGCACACGCAAGTCATTGGTAAACAAGCCCGCGGTGTAGGGGTTAAATGGGTCGGGCACATGTTCCGCATGCCTGAGCACCGCCTTCCCTGACAGATTCTGTTTGGTCAACTCCTGCACCATGTCGTAGCCCAAGGGGGACAGAAGATGAGATATAAATGTTACGTAAGATCAGCTCTGAAGAAATGCAACATCATGCCAAACGATTCTGAGACCAGTCCGAGCCCAAATAACCCCGCGGGACACGCAAGTCATTGGTAAACAAGCCCGCGGTGTAGGGGTTAATCACAGATAATGGAGAGCACATTGATGATGAAACTATGATGGAGAAAATTCTTAACCCCTTCATACACGTTGACGCATATGTCATTTTATGGGTGTGGGGTGTGCCCATACTTGTTGACGCTTTTGGCGTCCATAAAGCATAAAAACTTTCATCAGAGAAAAAGTTTTCAGCCGATTGGCATCATTTTTGGAGGCGTCATTGCTTGACTAGCACTTGTCAAAAGTAATGGGTTGGCAACTGTGGGGCCTGACACTGAAAAGAGAGCGGACAGCTTATTCAGTACCAAATGAGCTGTGAGTGGGGGAGGTACTGTATGGTTTGGCCCTTTAAATTTCCACTCTTACCCCAGTCTAGGCTGTGCAACATATTTCACTATACCAGTAGTGCTAATGTATAGTTGTTGGGCACTGTTGTGATTAGATTTGGTGTTTGCAATAGGAAATTTGGTGTTTGTGAAGCATTCCTGGTTGTTATCAGCCGCTGGCCCAACGAAGATTGTCCTACTGATTCTAATCAACTACACTGCCTCTACCCTGCACCAAATGTGAGTATTCAACTATAAAAATAGTGACAGTGAATCATGAGAATATAGTGTGTATATCTTGTGTACAATGAATTGATGAAATACGTGAAAGGAGCTTAGAGGAAGACAGGAAACTGCCCTAGTCACAACACGCTGTGAGTACACTGTAATTTTTCGCATTTTTCTTGAAAGCTATGAGGCCTAGGATCATCGTTATTTGCTCAAATGAAAGCCAATGAAATTCTGCATAGGATAATAAAATAAAAACATAACTGTGGCGAGCAAAGTTTTTTGGTAGAGCTCCCTGAAAAAAAAGCTATTGGCTGTTGGAAATGGGTTTCACTTTTTTGCTTATTACTCGAACACCATACCTCGTATCAAACTGGGACCTCCAGCATTCGAAAGCTAATAAAATTCTCTTTCCAATGACTATACAATATATAGAGACTGATTAGTAAACATTCGACTTATGATACTGGGAAGTGAGATCTATGTTCCCAAATGTCTATTACCGGAGCCCTAACGTACACTTGGCAAGAGTTCCGACTGGACCACTTGGTTACGGGGTTTGGCTAATGTGGTAACAGCGCACACCCGTGTGTGTGTGTGTGTGTGTGTGTGTGAATTTTTCGAATTGCTAAGCTTCATCCTTCGAATTATAATTATTATGTGGCCATTGCATTATGGTATGATATAGGCTAATAAATATTATGTGATTGTTTGGGATAATGGGCTGTGCACTATACTATTTATAGTCTGAGTTATATAAAATCATTCTCTTGCCTTGTAGCGTGAACCGCAATACAGGTTGAGTTGTGGTTCAGAAACAGAGGGCAAGTTCATTCACAAATGGCGCAATGTAGCTGGAAGTGGGGATATGGGAGTGAGTGGCCAACAGTTATTCATTTTTAGTCATTACAGAAGAGTTATTAAGGTGTCAATGATATCGTTTATCGTAAATAATAATAAACCTATTTATTTTTATGATCTTTATATAGACCCGACTACACACTAGGATACCCCCTCCCTCGTTAACGGAAAACATGCAGCCTGTTCACCAGCTCGACTCTCTCTCTCTCTCTCTCTCTCTCTCTCTCTCAGCTGGCTATCAGTAGACACACACACATACATACACACACACACACACACACACACACACACACACACACACACAATCATCAGTTTCTGCTGAGTAATGACGTTGCATGTGATATGTTTACCTAAAATTTAATACTGTGTCAAAATATAAGTGCAATACATAACTACCTCACATTACGGATTACGTTATCCAATAATCAATACTTATTTACATAGTCTATGTTTCAGTAATAGTCATGGAGTAGCCATACCCACAGTGATATTTTCGTTAATGTTAAAGGTAATCACGTGTTTAGTGGCAGATACCAGTTAGAGGGGAGGTGGCCGCTGACATCCCCAATCCTCATAGCTACGCTGGTGAGTTATAGTGTCACTGCAGAGGTTCCTGTTCCTCCAGTTATGTCAATAATTAAAGTTAACATACTGATGAACAGCCATTTCTTATGAAAAATACAAACAGCCTATATGGAACTCTCAAAATACATTATGGAGCATATTGTTGGAGCTTTCCGGCTCTCACGCACCAGTTGCAGTCTTGGTCCTTTGTTTCAGTGTTGCCATCCTGACAGTGTGCAATGTTAATGAACATGCTATAAAAGTTAGTTCTATATGCCTATTTACATTTGGAACAACAGAATTCAAAGATTCAAAGAAGGATTTCATTCAGTACACAGAATGGCAAATACAATATGTGTGTGTGCATTTGGGTGTGGGACAATACGTGTGGTGTGGGTGGGGGGAGTATAGTGAGTATGAAATGTGTGTCGTAATGGTATTATGGGTGTGTGCAAACGCGGCTAAGGACGTCCAAGACTGATATGTAATCTTTGTGTTTAACACTTGATGACACACACCTCAGTATTTATTTAGGTTTTTATTTATTTTGTAGTATGTCACATAATTATATTAAATATGATTATGGTTGGGGATGGAACCTGAAACACCATATAAAAACAAACACTAAAGTATTATAATACTGTAACATAGAATCTATATTACATGGATACCGGTAACTATTTCTTCTAGGAGAAAATAATGTATATTTTAATCTTCATTAAAAAATTACACTGTAGGAGCATCTGTTAAATGTTAGATTAACGGATTCCCAGCGATCAGTTTATTATAGCATATATTTACGGAATATATCCGTTATATATTGTATATATGTCATCAAGGCTCAGACATTGGCCATTCACGTAAGCTACTTCGAGAAGGCAGCAAGTTCTGTGTTTAACCCGCGGAGTCCCGTCGACGTTCTTTTACGTCCACACGTTTTGTCACTGCCAATCCCATCGACGTACATAAACGCGAAAAAATTGCAAGGTCCCTAATTTGCACAATTTTCAATTTTCGCGAGTCATTTTTGGTACGTATACACGTGACACCTTCCTCAACAAGATGCCAGGCAGGGACAATGCCTTACCCAGCATGACCTCCTCCCCCCCCTGCATGCCACTGTCTCAGCAATTCACCTGTTATCAGTGACCTGGCCAGTATAGCCATGTCATGCCACGGTACGAAATTCAGGGCCAGAGTGATTCCCCAATCAATGACAATGTGGAGGACAAACTTTACATAGCATTAGAGGAAGAAACAGAAATGATGATCAGGTAATGTGGCAAAAAAAGGTCAGGTATTAGTGAGTGAAACAATGCTTATAATGCCCATATTACTGCTTGAAAACTAATTTACTGTTGTACTACATATAAATTCGTAACAGTAAATAAATAAATACCGTTTATGAGTGGTGTGAAATAGTTATCCTCCCATAGAACTCGTTTTCTTTGGTGCCAGCCTGATAGAAAACCCAGTAAGGTAAGGAGGCACTCCTACCTGTAATGAGTATTTTAAACCTCAGGTGAGCGATTTCTCTATGAATTTTCGATGTTTCTCACCAAAAGCGAAGGTTTGAGCCAAAAAAAAATTTTTCCTAAAATGGTCGGGATTGGGGGGAGTCAGTGGTGGAAAAGTGGTCGGGATGGGGCGGGTTAATAGTTTGCGAATTCCACGTAAGTTTTGGTGATATAAATCCAGCTGTCCTTTGGTGGCCAATGTAATTCCTTATAAAAAGAGAGTAGTCAAATGTAAAACTAGTATCATATGTCGAACAATAGTTTGGAAATGATCACTGATAATAATATATGATTATTGCATGACCCTCCCGAATGACCACATTCAAAATCTTTGTTTTATTTATTTTAAAGTTGGGCCACTTGGAAGAGATATGAGTAAATGACACGATAGCTCACGTAGATTTAATTAATATAACCTAGCCAGTATGAACTTTCGTGATTAATAAGATATGTGGGTGTATAGTTATCATGTAAAAGTGAGAACCTACACACACACACACACACACACACACATAATATATATAAATATGGTGGTGAAATGTAAGAATTATGGTAAACAGGCAGGTTGAGGAAAAACTGGTTGGAGAGTGTGGAAGAGCTGTAGTTGATAAAGGCCAGAGTATAGAGATGTGTTGATCGTATGCCTGACACTTCTTTATATGACCGTTACCAGGTAGTTTGTATTCATAATATTTAATGATAGAGAGAAGATTTCTGGAGGTGACAGTACTCTTAACCTGCCCTGTCCCGTCGATGTATGGGTACATTGCAACATTTTGCATTTGCCAGTCCTGACAACATACTGGTATGTCGTGCAATTGCAAGGTCCCTAATTTGCACAATTTTCAATTTTCACGCCTGATTTTTCGTATGTATACACGGGACACCTTCCTCTATTCATCTACAAGATGCCAAGCACGGACAATTCCTTACACTGCATAATCTCCCCCCTCCCCCCCTCACGCCATTGTCTTGGCAATTCACCTGTTACCAGTGACCTGGCCAGTAAAGACATTCAGGGCCAGAGTGATTCCCCAATCGATGACAATGTGGAGGACAAAGTTTACATAGCATTAGAGGAAGACACAATCAGAAATAATGATCAGGTAATGTGGCAAAAGAAGGTCAGGTATGGGGATGAGTTAGTGAGTGAAACAATGCTTATAATGCCTATATTACTGTTTGAAAACCAATATACTCTTGTCCTACATATAAATTCATACCAATAAATAAATACCGTTTATGAGTGGTGTGAAATAGTTACCCTCACATAGAATTCGTTTTCTTTGGTGCCAGCCTGTTAGAAAACCCAGTCAGGTAAGGAGGTACTGGTACCTGGATCGAGTATTTTAAACCTCAGGTGAGCGATTCCTCTATGAATTTTCGATGTTTCTCACCAAAAGCTGAGGTTTAGCCAAAAAAAAAAATAAAAAATTGAAAATACCTCGGGATTGAGGGGTGTCAGAGGTGCGAAATAGCTCAGGACGTGACAGGTTAATGCATATGTATAAATTTACTGATGATATGTATAACAAACATATTTTTATATATATCACTAAACAATATTGATATTATTTAAAAAAAAAACATTGAGGGATCAATTGATATTCACAGTAATAATATTGTATGTCTAGATTAACGCATATTACCAACACTTGCATTACTGTTTATTAAGCCTTAAAATCCCCATAAAATATACCAAACAAATCATGAATAATGAACCACAACGGGATAAACGGTTGCTTTTCCCGAAGCGTCAAAGATATTAGAAATGAAACTATATGACCGATGTGTAAATATTCTATTCACGTGCAGTTACTACCGTAGGAACATCTACGAGGAGGCCAGAAGTGGACACATCACCGTCAATGTTTGGGGGTGGGTGTGCATCCATGGCATGGGTGACTTCACCAGGATAGAAGGGAGTTTCACTGCTAAAAAATACATTGAAATTTTGCAAGATTTTTTCCTCCCCTCAGTTCAGGGGCGGAACTATCCGTTTCCTCCCGGCCTTATAATTTTTGTTCATGACCCCTGCCCCATCCTCACGGCAAGAAGAGTCTCGGAATGGTTAGGAGGTCGAGGGGTCTTACAGCTGCTCGACTGGCTCAGTAAGGAAGCAGACATGAACTCCATCGAAAATGTATGGGGGAATATGGTTAACTGTTAGGTGCCTGAGAGTGAACGGACACCAGATGAACTACTGGCCCACATCCATGCCTAGTGGGAACAGTCCAGAAGCCAGCAACAGCTCATACGGAACCATGTCGCCTCTATGCAAAACAGACTGCTGGAGGTGATCGAGAAGGAGGGTAGGTTGGCATCCTACTAATGAATGAGTTCCATACAAATCTTTTTTTTTTTTATTATTATTATCCTCTGATTGTAATGGATATCATTCCATGCGGTTCATCAATCTCACAGTAACATTAATAACTTACTATAACTTATGTGACAATATAACTGATACGACACTACCTTCTATATTTTGCTCACTGACATGATTTTTATTATGGGGCACTGACACAGGAATTAGTGACGTTTCTGTGCATTTCTTAACACAGCTTTCCTGTTACAATAGCAGTTATCTTCATTAAAAGGTGATGCTTTCTTGATTGGTACAATCACAACTCTCTAGACATTTTGCCAACTCGCTAGACATCTTGCCACCTGCTGACATGCTTAAGGTGCTGTTTTCCAAGCGTGATGAAGATTAAAAATAAAATTACTCAGGAATAAGTTGGTCAGTGTGTGATCAATAACAAATACAGGTAAACTACTAAACTGCACTTGTTGTCTGTTCAATGTAGTTTTAAGTGAACGTCCGCCATGGTATAACTTATAATACAATATATAACATATTACTTTACTCAAAGCTACAGTATAACGTAACATACTGATCAAAGGAAATCCGATAATCTACAGTAAGCTTAAGAAACGCTGCATCTAAAACGTATTTAAATGGATGTTATAATACGGTTATATGTCTTCCTGAAATATTATGTACTTTGTCACACATAATGCATTTTTCTAAGATTTCAGTATTTGCTTTAAATGGTGTTTCAGGTTTCACCCCCAAACATAATCATATAATTATGTAACATACTACAAACTTATGAATAGAACCTAATAAATACTGAGGTGTGTGTCATCAAGTGTTAAAGGCAAAGATTACATATCAGTCTTGGACGTCCTTAGCCACGTATGCGCACACCCATGTTACCATCATGACACATATTTCATACTCACTATACTCCCCTCACCCCCACCATACATATTGTCCCACACCCACATGCACACACACATACTGTATTTGCAATTCTGTGTACTGAATGAAATTCTTCTTTGAATCTTTGAATTCTGTTGTTCCAGGTGTAAATAGGCATATAGAACTAACTGTAATAGCACTGTCAGGACGGCAATACTGAAACAAAGGACCAAGACTGCAACTGGTGCGTGAGAGCCGGAAAGCTCCCATAGTATGCTCCATAATGTATTTTGAGAGTTCCATATAGGCTGTTTGTATTTTTCATAAGAAATGGCTGTTCATCAGTATGTTAACTTTAATTATTGACGTAACTGGAGGAACAGGAACCTCTGCAGTGATACTATAACTCACCAGCGTAGCTATGAGGATTGAGGATGTCAGCAGCCACCTCCCCTCTAACTGGTATCTACCACTAAACACATGATTACCTTTAACATTAACGAAAATATCACTGTGGGTATGGCTACTCCATGACTATTACTGAAACATAGACTATGTAAATAAGTACTGATTATTGGTTAACGTAATTCGTAATGAGGTGGTTATGTATTGCACTGGTATTTTGACACAAATTTTAGGTAAACATACTCGTATCACATGCAACGTCATTACTCAGCAGAAACTGATGATTGTGTGTGTGTGTGTGTGTGTGTGTGTGTGTACTGATAGCCAGCTGAGGAGTTAAGAGAGAGAGAGAGTCGAGGTGGTGGAAAAGGTTGCATGCTTTCCGTTAACGAGGGAGGGAGTATCCTAGTGTGTAATCGAAAGATAATAAAAGGTTTATTATTATAATAATACAGGATATCATTGACATCATAATAACTATACTGTAATGACTAAGAATGTATAACTGTTGGCCGCTCACTCCCATACTCCCCACTTCCCCCCTACATCGCGCCATTTGTGAATGAATTTGCCCTCTGTTTCTGAACCACAACTCAGCCTGTATCGTGGTTCGCGTGGTCCATGCTACAAGGCAAGAGAATGGTTTTATATAACTCAGACTATATATAAATAGTATAGTGCACAGCCCTTTATCCCAATCACATAAAATTTATTAGCCTATATCATAGCATAATACAATGGCCACATTTTTTTTTTTTTATGCGAGGAAGAAGGAACCAAAGGCCATGAGCCCGTAGTAACAGTTCCCTCCAGGAGAAAAACAAAATACAATAGAGAGCCAAATTCAAGATCTGATCATTTTGAGATGCCTGGACACACTGCGTTTGAAAGACTGGAGATCATAGGCAGCAGGAAATACAGACAGAGGGAGACAGTTCCAGAGTTGACCTGTTGCATAAATGAAAGACTGGGAGTAACGGTTAACTCTTGCATTAGAGAGTTGGACAGAAAAGGGATGAGAGTTTGCTGCCAGACGGGTGCTACGTGCCTGTCGTAAAGGTGGAGGAATGCAAGCAGACAGTTCAGAGGAGCAGTGACCATTAAAGTAGTGACAGAAGAGAGATAAAGATGCAACAGTGCGGCAAAGAGACAGAGGTTGAAGGGAGTCAGTAAGAGGAGGAGAGTTAATGAGACGAAAAGCCTTTGACTCCACCCTATTGAGAAGAGCTGTATGTGGGGAGCCTCCCCACACATGAGAGTTGTACTCCACACAGGGGCGGATAAAACCCCTGTATAGAGTCAACAATTGTGCAGGGGTAAAGAAAGAGTGGAGTCGGCTTAGCACACCCAATCTCTTGGAAGCAGATTTTACAAGAGATGTAATATGATCTTTCCAAGATAAGTCCCGATTAAATGAAACCCCAAGCATGTTCAGGGATGATCCAGGATTAAGCTGAATAGTATTGAACATTAGTGGGTATACCTGTGGAAGATTTTGACGGGTTGATAGGTGAAAGAACTGAGTCTTAGATGCATTAAAAACGACCATATTATTTTTACCCCAGTCAGAGATACGAGCTAAGTCAGACATTAGGTGTGCCATAGCCTCATCTCTTGTTTGTTGAAGTAATTGTTGAGATGGGGCTTGCGGGAACCAAATGGAAAGGTGAAGGGTGGAGTCATCAGCGTATGAGTGGATAGGGTTAGATGTACAGCTTAGAAGATTATTGGTGAATAAAAGGAAGAGAGTTGGTGATAGGATAGAGCCCTGAGGAACACCACTGTTGATAGATCTAGGAGAAGAATGATGGCCATCTACAACAGCAGCTATAGAACGACCAGAAAGGAAGCTAGCGATGAAGGCACAGATAGAAGGATAGAAACTGTAGGAGGGCAGTTTGGAAATTAGAGATTTATGCCAGACTCGATCGAAAGCCTTTGAGATGTCAAGTGCAATGGCAATGCTTTCGCCAAAGTCCCGAAAGGAGGATGACCAGGAGTCTGAAAGGTTGGTGAGAAGATCGCCAGTGGAGCGTCCCTGACGGAACCCGTACTGACGATTGGAAAGAAGGTTGTGATAGGAAAGATGCCTTAAAATTCTTCTATTGAGAATTGACTCGAAAACTTTTGAAATACAGGACGTTAAAGCAATTGGACGATAGTTGGAGGGTTGGGAGTGGTCACCCTTCTTTGGGACTGGCTGAATGAGAGCAAACTTCCAGCAAGAAGGAAAGGTACAAGTTGACAGACAAAGGCAAAAGAGTTTGCCTAGGCAGGGTGTAAGCACAGAAGCACAGTTCTTGAGAACAACAGGAGGGACCCCATCAGGCCCATATGCCTTGTTAGTACTGAGGCCAGTGATGGCAGAAAATACATCAACTGAAGAAATTTTAATGTCAGCCATGAGGAAGTCAGAGGGGGGAAGTGATGGAGGAACAGCACCGGAATCGTCTAAGGTGGAATTGGAGTAGAAAGTCTGCGCAAAGAGATCTGCTTTATCAGTAGAAGAAATAGCTACAGAACCATCAGAGTAGAAAAGAGGAGGGAAGGATGATGAGGTAAAGTTGTTAGAAAGATTTTGGCAAGGTGCCAGAAGGTGCCGGAAGAATTCGAGTTGGAGAGTTGAGAGCATTTAGTATGGATGAAATTATTTTTAGTAGAGCGAAGAACAGACTTAGCACGATTCCGGGCAGAAACGTAAAGATGATATGATTCAGGGGTGGGTTGGCTCCGGTACCTTTTGTAGGCCCTCTCTTTGTTGCGGACAGCATTAGAACAAGCGTGATTAAACCAAGGGTTTCTTGCGTTAGTCAAAGGATATGAGAAAGGAATGTATGCTTCCATGCCTGAGAGAATAACCTCCGTAATGCGCAAGGCACACTCAGATGGCTCCCGGCCATGGAAGCAATAATCATTCCAGGGAAAATCAAAGAAGTACTGCGTGAGGGCCTCCCAGTCCGCGGCTCCAAAATGCCACAGACGACGTTTCCCTAGAGGGTCCACAGGCCGTACCTGAGTGATAGGACAGGTTAAGATAATAAGGTTGTGATCGGAGGAGCCCAACGGAGAGAAAAGATTAACAGAGTAAGCAGAAGGATTAGTTGTGAGGAAGAGGTCAAGTATGTTGGAGCTCTCTCCAAGGTGGTCAGGGATACGGGTAGGGTGCTGTACAAGCTGCTCTAGGTCATTAAGGATAGAATAGATGTAGGCTTGTTCACCAGGTGGATCCGTGAAAGGAGAGGAGAGCCAAAGGTGGTGGTGAACATTGAAATATCCTAGAATATAATTCAGAGGATGAAGCTTAGCGATTCTCAAAATTGACGGGCACACACACATACACACACACACACACACACACACAAACACACACACACGCACACGGGCACGCACTGTTGCCACGTTAGCCAAACCCCGCAACCAGGTGGTCCAGTTTTTTTACTTTTTTGCTTATCGTGTAGAACAAACATCGATGAATAGGAATATATGGGTTTTGTGGCAAAATAAATATGTTTGGATGGTGAAAATAAGAATACACTTTTTTGGAGTCCACCGCAGGCAGGGGGGGAAGGGGAGATAAGGCGATGCGTCATGCCACAGAAAACTTTTAAAACACTTCCTCGCGCAAAAAGGCTAATACTTTCTTCACGCCAGTATTTACAAGAGAAAATATACATATGATTCTTACTGTTTCCCCCATTCTTACGGAAGAGGGCAAGAAAATCACTGACATTACAGTAGGCGATCGTGACGTACTGCTTGCAATAAACAAATTATAAGCGAATAAAACACCAGGATAGGAGAAAATATCTCCATGTGTATTAAAGGAACTACTGAGTGAAATATCAAAGCCTTTATCTGAACTTTTTAACTTATCACTTAAGAGCAGTAAGGTACCACATGAATGGAAGCTTGCTAACGTAACCCCGATAATCAAAAAGGGCAACAGAGCCCAACCAGAAAACTACCGCCCAATCAATTTAACATGAGTGGTTTGCAAATTTCTTGAAACTATTATCAGAGACAAGTTTGTGAAACACTTAGAAACAAACGATCTCATAAATGATTCACAATATGGTTTTCGTAATAATCGCTCTTGCCTCACAAATCTGCTGAACGTTTTCAATGATATACTGAACATGTATGATGAGACTAAAACTGTCGATGTGTTCTGCCTTGATTTTCAAAAGGCTTTTGACAAAGTTTCACACAAAAGACTCCTTCAGAAGTTAAAGGCACGTGGTTTCAGCAGCAGTGTTCTCGGATGAGTAGAAGACTGGCTCACTGGACGAAAGCAAAGAGTCGTAACAAATAGAAAAGAGTCAGACTGGATAAACGTTACAAGTGGGGTGCCGCAGGGTTCTGTGTTAGGTCCTATTCTTCTCATACTGTATGTAAATGTGACTGACGAAGGATTGTGTTGCAAGACTTCAAAATTTGCTGATGATACTAAAATAGGTAACAGTGCAGATACAACACTGCAAAGGCAGGCAGTTCAGAGAGATCTTGATCAACTGTTTAACTGGGCCCAAGTCTGGCAAATGGATTTCAGTATTAATAAATGCAAAGTGCTAAACATTGGCAGTAAAAATGTAAGAGCTAATTTTAGCATGAATAATGTCCAGCTTGATAGGGTAAACCATGAAAAAGACGTAGGAGTTATAATAACAAACGATTTGAAACCAAGCAAACAATGTACAGAAGCTGTGGAAAGAAGCCAATAAATTGATTGGATTCATAGGCAGACAATTTGAATATAAATCTGATAATATCACCCTCACTTTGTATAATTCCTTAGTACGCCCACACTTGGAGTTTTACGTTCAGTTTTGGTCATCGTATTATAAAAAGGATATGGAAAAGCTTGAAAGAGTACAGCGAAGAATGGCAAAGATGATACCTAACCGGAGAAATAAACTGTATGAGGAACGTTTAGAAGCCCTGAATCTCTTTACCCTAACTAAACGAAGGATACGAGGATTTTTAATTCAAGTATTCAAAATATTCAAAGGACATGATAACATGGCTGTCGATAAATACTTCACAGTTGATCACTCGAATTGTACTAGAGGCGATAGGCATAAAATTATTGGCAAACGATTCCAGTCGCATGAAGCTAAGCATTTCTTCTTCAATAGAGTTGTAAATGTACGGAATAATTTTTTTTTTTGTGAGGAAGAAGGAACCAAAGGCCATGAGCCCGCAGTAACAGTTCCCTCCAGGAGAAAAACAAAATACAATACAGAGCCAAAATCAAGACCCGATCATTTTGAGATGCCTGGACATACTGCGTTTGAAAGACTGGAGATCATAGGCAGCAGGAAATACAGACAGAGGGAGACAGTTCCAGAGTTGACCTGTTGCATAAATGAAAGACTGGGAGTAACGGTTAACTCTTGCATTAGAGAGCTGGACAGAAAAGGGATGAGAGTTTTCTGCCAGACGGGTGCTATGCGCCCGTCGTAGAGGTGGAGGAATGCAAGCAGACAGTTCAGAGGAGCAGTGACCATTAAAGTAGCGATAGAAAAGAGATAAAGATGCAACAGTGCAGCGAAGAGACAGAGGTTGAAGGGAGTCAGTAAGAGGAGGAGAGTTAATGAGACGAAAAGCCTTTGACTCCACCCTATTGAGAAGAGCTGTATGTGGGGAGCCTCCCCACACATGAGAGTTGTACTCCACACAGGGGGCGGATAAAACCCCTGTATAGAGTCAACAATTGTGCAGGGGTAAAGAAAGAGCGGAGTCGGCTTAGCACACCCAATCTCTTGGAAGCAGATTTTACAAGAGATGTAATATGATCTTTCCAAGATAAGTCCTGAGTAAATGAAACCCCAAGCATGTTCAAGGATGGTGCAGGATTAAGCTGACTATTATTAAACATTAGAGGGTATACCTGTGGAAGATTTTGTCGGGTTGATAGGTGTAAGAACTGAGTCTTAGATGCATTAAAAACAACCAGATTATTTTTACCCCAGTCAGAGATACTAGCTAAGTCAGACATTAGGTGTGCCATAGCCTCATCTCTTGTTTGTTGAAGCAATTGTTGAGATTGGCGTTGCGAGAACCGAATGGAAAGGTGAAGGGTGGAGTCATCAGCGTATGAGTGGATAGGGTTAGATGTACAGCTTAGATCATTGATGAATAAAAGGAAGAGGGTTGGTAATAGGACAGAGCCCTGAGGAACACCACTGTTGATAGATCTAGGAGAAGAACAATGGCCGTCTACAACAGCGGCTATAGAACGACCAGAAAGGAAGCTAGCGATGAAGGCACAGATAGAAGGATAGAAACCGTAGGAGGGCAGTTTGGAAATTAGAGATTTATGCCAGACTCGATCGAAAGCCTTTGAGATGTCAAGTGCAATGGCAAAGCTTTCGCCAAAGTCCCGAAAGGAGGATGACCAGGAGTCTGAAATGTAGGTGAGAAGATCGCCAGTGGAGCGTCCCTGACGGAACCCATACTGACGATCGGAAAGGTTGTGATAGGAAAGATGCCTTAAAATTGCCCCCCATTGTAGTAAATTATAATACAGTACTAACCTTTAAAGGTCGCCTGGATAAGTATTTGTCATCTAACCCCCAGCTTAATATAAATTATATAATAAAAATTATATAATTGTATAATTTTTAAATTAAGTTTATTTTATATTTTTTAGAGCCTGGATCAATTTATTAAATGCAAACATAGTATATGCACGGACTAGGATATGCACAGATAGCCCTGAGTAAATGGTCACTACTCATACTTTCGACCTGTGATGGGCTGTGGATCACAGAGGGTCCCTGTTAGTTAAATGGCCACCATCGTGATTTTTTGGAATGAACCAGAGGTCACTGCTTCAGGAGGTGACTTGTGTGCTTATCCCGCATGGGAAAGTTCCTAGTCTCAGTGGAATCAATGGAGCTGGGGCCTGATTGACTGCTGCCTACCTTAACACCGCCAGGCAGAGCTGCCACACCTCCCCCGAACATCCACACTGTGCACTGTGCAATTTCCACATTGTGTCCGAAGATGCCTTGTAATCTCAACGTACCCGTACATAATGTCATGCATTAGTTATTAATGTATTCGATTATTCATTTTAGTTTACTACTTTCGCTTTCAGGTTATTCATAATGGTAGCTTATAGATAATGTATTACAGAATGTAGCTTTTCCTTTTCAGTCTTTCCTATGAAATTTCCATACCAGCTTTTCCATGCTGCATGGTTTTTCTTCTCATTTTTTCTTACCAGTTTTAACTGGAGGGATTGCAGGCAGGGGGGGGGGGAGCCTTCTTGCTTTACTATCCTTATCCTTCAGCATGTAGAGTTAGATCTCTCTCGTAGTCATTGTCTACTCTGCAACAAAAAGCCTCGAAAGGATCATAAGGTCTGTTGCTGTTTGCTTTCCTTTGTACTCCTTTGACAATGTCCAGTTTCTTGGAGACCATGATGATTTCTCATTTGGTGCTGATGGTGACTAATGAGTCACCATTTTTAGTGGGAAAAGGGTATATTTGAGAGACCATGAAAAAGTCATCTGTTGTGAATGGAACATGAACCACTCTTGATCTTGATGTGAGTCTTGCTTCTAAGTATGGATAATATAACATCAGAGACCTTTCCTCAAACAAAGGCTTCAAACCATGCTTAATTACTCCTTGCCTGATATTTGACGTAGATTGTGAATAGGAAATATAAACGATATATGTCTATATCTATCTATCTATCAATCTATCTATCTATCTATCTATCTATCTATCTAGAGAGAAATAATAGGGTCGTCCTTATTACTAAAGGGGGAAAATTAACTTTGCAATACTTTGCTGGAATTGAATAATGTGAGTTTAGATGTAAACTCTTGAGACACCAAATTTTAGCCGAATTTGATGATATTTACAGGTGCCGCATGTTACCCAAAGTTTGAACCTAACAAGCAAAGTTGTTGTTATGATAATAGTTTTAGTTCTATGAAAAAAGTGTTTGCCCTACGGTTGCATCATTGGAGGCTACATCTTGTTATACCCGTATTTTGTTCCTTTTGGGGGGATTTGCTTTTTGAGTTATTAATAAGCACATATTTAGTATGACTTAAGTGAAATTGTCAACGCCATTGATGGAAAGAGGAACAAAACCAAGATTTGGCTTGTTAGCCAACCAAGTTAAAGACTACTTGGAAGTAAGTTACCATCTTTTGGAGAAGTGTTAGCGCAACTTTTCTACCTGAAGCGAACAGAGACACGAACACTGAGGGATTCAGTATGTGTTCCGTTTGAGGAACTAGGGGGATTCTGGAAGAGTTCGCATTCCTGCATCTGAACCATGAAATCGTATCCCCAAAATCGACTCTCTCTATGAAGAATAAAGTTGGAAAAGAGTAAGAGCCAGATCACTGAAAGAGAGGAGAAGAAGAGAAAGAACTTCCAAGAACAGATCAAAGATATCTTTGACTCTGCACACGCGAATGCCTTCGACCTCATCAAAAATCGTAAGGATAAAGAGATTCTTGTGGCTCGGAGAAAGAGAGGTGAGGTTTTATGCTGGATATTGATGTCAAAAGCCAGTAAAAAGAACGAAGACAGAGCGAGACAACAGACTGAATGGAAGAAGAAAGTACATGAGGAATGTCATCGAGCAGTAAGACAGGAAATAGTGGAACTGGAGGAGAGCCCAAGTAGTGATGAAAACGAAACAGGAGATGATTGTACAGATATAGTAGGTCCTGCAGCTCCTCCTGTGAAACGCCAACGAGCACAAAAAACAGTTATTACTTCTCCAGTTGCTGCTGCTTTAGATTTGACTAATACTTCAGACCTTGCTGCAGTCTATCTGCTATCTGCAACCATTTCTGCCTGTGAACAATATCCAACAATGCGTACTGTCAACAGGCAAAATATTAGCCGAGATCAGATAAGGAGTCTGAGGGAATCTGCAGAATGGTTGAAGAATTCATTCCAAGCAACTGCGCCACTTGTAGTGCACTGGGATGGAAAACTAGTTCCGATGTAACAGGAGCAAATGTCACTGAACGTCTTCTAATTCTTGTCTCAGGTGATGTAGTTTCATATCTTTTGAATGTGCCCAGTTTGAAATCCGGGACAGGAAAGGCCATGATCAATGTAATCACTGAAACCTTGAACGACTGCAATATATCCGAACGTGTAGTAGGAATGGCATTTGACATCATTGTCAGCAATATCAAATTGAGGCCAGAGGTATACACCCATATTCAAAAACAGTTGAACAAGGATCTCCTCTACCTGGCTTGTCGGCATCACATTTTTGAGATCCTTGTTCATAAGGCCTTCAACATTTGCCTTAGACCGTCCTCTGGTCCCGATATTCACATATTCAAGCAGTTCAAAGCCAAGGGGAATGCTAAAGACACAACACGCTTTCAGACCTTGAATGACAATGAGGAAATGCTGGTGACTGAGAGTGAGCAATGTAATTAGCTCATAGCATTTTGTATGATACAGTTGCAAGAAAGCCAACCTCGATATGATTATAGAGAGCTGCTAGAACTGTCCATTACTGTCTTGGGTGGTGCACCGTCCCGTGGAACATGGTCTCAGTATCCTGGTACTTGCCACCATGCGAGATGGATGGCTAAAGCTATATACAACATCAAAGTCTATGTTTTCCATCATCAGACAAGCATCACACTGATGCAGGGCAGAGGACTGTAGCGGTTTGTTGTATTGTCATGAAGCAATACCTGAAATCATGGTTCATAGCAACAAAAGCACCTCTAATTCCAGCAACAAGCTGAGGCTTCTCGCGGAATTGTCACTTTATCCTGATATGGATATCTCACCAGTCTGCTTGAAAGCATTTGGTCGTCACATGTGGTATTTGTCAGAGCAATTAAGTTGGATTGGCCTTTTTTGACCCAACTGTTGACCCTAAAGAGAAGAGAAAAATAGTGATGGCTCTTAATGAAGAGGGAAGTAATTATCAGCTAAAGAGAGCAACAGTTAAAAGTGAGGCGACAGCACTGACTCAGAAAACAATTTCAAGTTTAGTAACTAGTAACACCAAGAAGATCTTCACACTGCTTGGCCTTCCTCATTCATTCCTAAAATTCGATCCATCCACATGGGAAAGTCGTGAGGATTACAAGGAACCAGAACATATCATCCAGGGTCTACAGGTACAAATGACTGCTGAAAGAGGGGTAGTGCTGATTCAAGTGTTTAATCCTGTGTTAACGAAGAACGAAGAACAATGGCAGTTTCTTCTCCAGGTCGCTGAGCACCACAGGCAAGTGTATCCAGATGCGAAGGCGGCTACAGCTGGCAGCAATTAAAAGCAATAAAACTAGGCAACAATGAGTAGGAGTTGGGTTTCCATGATACAATCCCCAGTGAGGGGCTAATACACTTCAAAGAGGGGGACCTAGGTAACCCAATGGCATATTAACATTACTCCATAACAGTATAACTTTGAACATGTTGCAGCACCAGTTGAAATTAACTAATAAACATGAAGATTTGCATACACAATTTTTTAATCAATAGGAAAGAAGTCCCTCGGCAGCTGAAGCAAATTTTTCAAGTTGAAAATTAAGGACCACCCTAATACACACACACACACACACACACACACACACACACACATATATATATATATATATATATATATATATATATATATATATATATATATATATATATTTTAAATAACAGAACGGAGGAAGGAAAAACAAATGAATAAAAAAAATAATCCATACACCAGATTACTGGTGTCCTCTGTTCATAAAATATCTGTAACAATTAGACTTGAACAGTTGTGGGTTGAAATTTGGAGGAAAACAACTCTGGGGAAGCGAGTTCCAGAGAGATGCAGTTTGGGGGATTAAAGAATTCTGATAGGCAGAAGTTCTGCAATATGGTTGAGTGACATTCCAGTCATGAGCGCTACCAGATGCCCGTGTAGCACGAGGGAAGGCATGGAGAGGTGGCATCATGGACGCAACTTCGTCTGAGCATTTGCCAAAAAAATATCTATAAAATAATGCAAGGGAGGCAACATTCCTTCTTACTTGCAGGGGAGGTAGTTTATATGCAATGGCAGGGTTGTTAATGATTCTAACAGCTTTATTCTGAATTTTGTCTAGTTGTCTTAATGCAACCTCTCCACAACCATCCCACAAAGGGGGAGCAATATTCAAGCTGAGAGCGCACATGACTTATAAATTATAGCTAACTGCTCATCGGCGAAGAAGTTACGGACTCTGTACAATAATCCAAGTTTCTTTGAGGCGGTTTTAGCAAGTGATCTGACATGAGAGGTCCAGCTGAGGGCACTGTAAAGTGAGACACCAAGAATTTCAATACTTTTGGAGATGGGAATATTAGTAGCACTGAAGGTAATGTACGAATCTGGCAATATCTGTCTATTAGTAAACTGTATATATTTAGTTTTACTGGCATTAAAAGAGACAAGGTTGTTTTGTCCCCATTCACTGATTGTAGATAGATCTTGATTTATGGAGATGGCTGTGCTGAGTTCAGAGGTAGAGATATTAGACTTTGTAAATGGATGTCTGAGTGTGAAAGAACTATGTCGTGTTGAGTCATCTGCATATGAGTGAATGGGATTGTGAGTGACAGATAAGAGATCATTAATATGAACCAGAAATAGGGTTGGCGCCAGAACTGATCCCTGCGGCACGCCGGCGTTAATTGAGTGGAAATTCGAATATACATCATCTACTTTTACTCTTATTTTCCTGTCACTAAGATAAGAAGAAATCAAAGGAACAAAAGACGTTAGTCCACAGCAAGGGAGTTTGGACAGCAGGGAACGGTGCCATACTCTGTCGAAAGCTTTAGAGATATCAAGAGCTGCTGCATGAGTTTCTCCAAAAAGATCAATTGATTGATGGATGGTATGAGTTAAGAGACTGAATATGTCAATGGTGGATCTTTCGTGGCGAAAACCGTATTGTCTATCACTAATTAAGTTGTTGGATTCAAGATGTTTAACAATATGCTTATTAATTAAAGTTTCAAATACCTTACCAAGAGAAGATGTGACAGCTATTGGTCTGTAATTGGAGGGGTCAGACGAACTTCCTTTCTTCGGAACTGGGTGGATATTGGCTTCTTTCCATGAATTTGGGAATAAAGAAGTAGGTATGCTTAGTCTGAATAATTTAGCTAGGATAGAGGCAAGTTCAGGGAACACTTTTTCAAAACAATTGGCGGAATTCCATCTGGGCCTGGAGCTTTGTTGGTAGGTAAATTGTCTAGGATGGATTTTACGTATCTTGTCTGTATTTTGAGTGGGACAAAATCGGGAGAATCAAGTTCCAGTACTGAGACATTCTGGCTGGTATCATCTATGGTAGAGTTTCTGGCAAAGGTACTAGCAAAGATAGCTGCTTTCCCACGTGGGTCATTTGTAATATTGCCGTCTGAAGATTTTAGTGGGGGAATGGAAGATGACTTGTTAAAGTTATTATTGAAAGAATTAAGAGTTGACCAGAATATTTTATTGTCATTAGGGTTGTTAAGTAGTTTTGATGCTTGCTTTTCAAGAAAATTTGATTTAGATAGATTTAATACACCTTTTGCATGATTTCTAGCAATTTTAAATAGGGAGAGTGATTCAGATGTTTTTGATTTTAAGTAAGAGTTATATGCTAATGACTTTTGGGCTGTTGCTCTGGCACAATTGCTATCAAACCATTTTGGAGAGTTTGATCTTTTAGTGAATTGCTGACTTGGTATGAATAAATCCATACCAGCTCGTATTAAGTCGCAAATGTGGGACTGGGTAGAATTGGGATCACTAGAGAAGAAAGACTGCCATGGAACATCAGCAAGATAATTTCTAAATCCATCCCAGTCTGCCCTGTCAAAGTGCCATCGGGTCACCCCGACAGGTTCAGAATGGGGAGGTTTAGGAGGGTTAACTAATGAGGCTTTGATGAGATTGTGGTCAGAGGATCCAAGTGGTGACAGTACCTCTATCCTATATTGATCTGGATTATTTGTCAAGAATAAATTCAAGAGATGGGCATTATGGTCAGGATTATCAGGTATTCTGGTTGGTTGCTTTACCAACTGGGTGAGATTAAACGATTCCGCAAACAGCTCGCACTCTAGACCAGCGTCGTCAGCCCGGGCAGAATGCAATAACCTTTCAACATTGTGTATGTTAAAATCACCCAAAATGGTAATTTCATTGCCAAGTGCAAGGTCAAGGTTACTCAACTGAGTGGATATGGAATCAAATACACTGGGTTCCGAAGAAGCATTGGGGGAACGATAAACTACACAGATATATTTGGTAATGTTTTGGCAATTTAATTTATATAATGAGTAATCAAAACTGGATGAAGTGAAGTTTAAAATAGTGTCAACTGCATATTGGGATTTGATATAACAACAAGTGCCGCCCTTGTTACGGAAGTTTGTAAGGAGATGGTAACCGGGAAAACAAAATGGAGATATATAGGTAGAGTGTGAGATTTGTGGTTCTGTGAGGAAAAGGGCCAAAGGGGATATGGACTGAAGGAAAAAATGAACAGAGTTTAAATTTGTGGTAAGGCCGCGGATGTTGGTAAAGAATAAGGCCGCACCGTCACCTCTTCGCCAACGAGCATTCCCGGAAATAGCAACAGTCGCTGCCGGCACAGTCACCTGATGGCGACCGGGAGGACCCTGTGCCTCCAGCCATACCCTGCTGGTGGTGGCAATCCGAGGTACCACCTCATTTGATAGTAAGATTGCAGCGGTCATTACTAAGGATGTGAATAGAAGGTGTGATATGTTATGCGCATGTAGTGTGGTGTAGACAGTTGAAGGTAGAGGTATCATGATTGCATGCTGGCCTACTCTCTATGTAAATGAATGCACTGAAAATGTTCAGAAAAGGGAGATGGTCAGGATCAAGTCCTGAGGGCTGGTGAAACGGGAGCTCAAGCTCTCTCTAGCACCAGCTTGCCATCAACCTCGGGAGTACTGCCCTGTTCGACTGGTGCTACAGTCTACTCCACATATATATATATATATATATATATATATATATATATATATATATATATATATATATATATATATTAGGATGGTCCTTATACAGAAGGGCCAAAAATCGGTTTCGAAAATTCAAATGCCATACCCATTCAAGACATTCTAAATAGGTTTAAAATTACTGTATGTGAAATATATTTAACAACAAATAATTTTTAGAGGTTGCTCATTGCCCTTGAATATCACTGTATAAGAGTCAAACCGAATATGTTCAGAGGATTTTTTATCTGAAATTTTCTAACATTAATGAATTTTTCAGATACGATGTCAGCTCATAGAAGGTCACAAACGATTAATTTTGGAAAAAGGTAGATATATTTATTAACGAATCTGAATTGCTTCAAAGCAAGTTATAGATTTTTGATGAACACTTAATTGTAATACCAGTAAATGACTATCAATAGTCACTTCTGCATTATTAAATGACCAATATGTCGCCAACCAAATCATTGATCATTTATTGCTGCAGGTGTCGTTTAACTCCGTGAGGAACTCTGCGTCTGTGGTCGGCCACAACTTGTAGGATGTATTGCAGCTGGTCTTCATCCTTCATTAGACAACCAGAGAAGGCCTCGGTAAGTGCAACTGCTCGTTCAGCGTGATCATTGGTTACTGCAAGTTTTTGCAAACATCCCTGCGCCTTTCCGTATGTACGATCTTCATACCATTGGTCAACAGGTAACTTCAAAAAGTCATCATCGATATTCAGTCTTTTGAAGAGGTTCTTTGTCTGCTTCGTGGTGAAATCAGCGACAGTCTTTCCTTGAACGTCACCAGTCGCAATGTTCACTCACTTGGGAGGATCCTCCATACCATCATTGAAATTCATAGCCTGCACCATCTGTTTCTTGACTTTTTGACTGACTTTATCATCAAACAGTGCAAGACCCACCAGCTCATCAGTCAAGTACCACAGATGAGAGGCAATTTTCTGAGCTGTTACTCTGGAAATCTCATTGTTGATGGTGGCATAGTCGACTAGGGCTTGCAGCAGATGCAGGTCGTTCTGTGGGGCGCTCACTGCTAGTGGTGCTGTTATCCAGGCCTTGACGTAGAAGCGTGTGTAAAACACACACAGGTCACGGAGACCACGCTCTTCACTGATGGTCAAGGTAAACTGTGAACGAAACATCCATACTTTGAATGTGTAGATTATCTTTGACATCCAACGTGCTTGATGCATCACTCTGGGCTTATAGAAAACAAGTACCTCGTGGTGGTGATGAACTGAGGAAGATGGCAGTCACCTTGAGTAGCTCACGGTAATCATCTCGAGGCTGCTTGTGCAGAAGTGTAGTGAAAACAAAGGTCCGGACCTCCTCCTTGATATCTTCAAGATGAGCTGCGACCACTTCATCAGATGATGCGTCTTGGAAGTGCTCCTGGCCACCTGAACTCCAAAAAGTTTGAAATCGCTTGAAGAGCAGTACTTCTAGTGCCGGTGCAACATGCATGGCTGCCTTGAAAGCAGTTCCTGCAAGTAGTTCTAAGATGTGATCCCGGCAGGTGAGGTACATGAGTTCCCTGTCCAGTAGCTGTTCCACCATAATGCATGCTCCTTTGTGGTAACCCATGTATGTGCTTGTCTTGTTGAAGCAGATGCCTTGGACCCTTTCTGCAACTCCCCACTGTTTCAGAGCTCTGAATACGGCTTGTGCTTGCTGCAAACCAGTCCCTGATTCGAATTTTGGAACTTCTAATAGCTGAGAATTACCACTTGACGAGATGATGATCGGAAGTCAGTCCACTTTTTCATTGTTGGTGAGGTCTGGAAGAAGCTTTCCATCCCAGTGTACGACGAATACTTCATCCGGAGCAAAATCATTCATTATGTTCATCGCCGTCTCTTTGCGCTATTTCTGTCGCTGGCGCCTGATGCTGCTGCAGTTCAGAATTAATGAGCTGAAGTCATGACCCACAGCTTTCGCTGTTTCTCCGAGAATCATCAGAGTAGCGGGATCTGACAGTTGATATCGATCCAGAGTTATCGACAAATTTTCACTCAAGACAACTTTCTGACCACGTTTGGGTGGTGAAGGAAGACTTACATTTAATTCTCCATTTACAGGAGTCATGCAGTTACCATTGGACTCATCTCCAGATGATAAAGTACTGCTGCTGCTGCTGCTGCTCTCCAATTCAGAGCTTCCTTAACCATGTGCAATTGCAGTGGCGGCCTTTTCTCTTCATTTGAGCTCCATATACTCACGGTGGCGCTTATTTGCTTCTTTGATACTTAGGGTCTTGTCGATTCCTGCCATTGCCCCTGGCCGACCTTTCCTACGCTGACTGATGAGAAACTACTTGTCCTCTTCTATTGTGATCAGTTTCAGGGCGTCAGCATGTGCAATATCGAAAAGGTCATCCAAAGTATCTTTAAATGATTGCTCACCCTGGACTTGTGCTGGTGTTGTCCTGCCCTTGTTTTTCTTAAGAGATTGCCATTGAAGCAAAATCTTCTCCAATTTTTCGTGGAATTGCATGCTTGTTGAACTGGAATACGGGCACACTTCCAGAACTGTTCCACTATTTCGATTGTAGCTGTCACTGCTGTTTTAATTGTCTTGTTCTGCTTCAGGTGGAGGTGCAAAAGATAACCTAGGGCTTGGCGGTTTGAAGGCAATTTGGATCCTCTGATATCATCTTCCAACTTGTCGAGCAAGTAGACATCAGATTGGGTCCTAGACAGGTTCCTTGCTTTAGCATCAGTGCTCCCACTCGTGAAAGCCATTTTCGTCCAGAATCAACACAGTTCATCCAGTTATCAGTAATTATGTAAGATTGCCTGAAAAAGCAGAAAGCATGCAGTTAAAGGGTGCAGTCAGATTGTCACTGTATGCTATCAGTACACAACAGTGACATCTCTATGCATTTAAGTAGTAAGTGAAACAGTTATATACCAAACTGTCATTGAAATCTAGTAAATTATCATCACCACAGATATCAGCAGCATAGCCTAGTCATGAGGTCTAACGACAATTATCTAACTGCCACGCCCGGTTCACAGTAGGCAGCTGTGATCTGCCTAGGTGCTATGAATTTAAATCTTTGTACAATGCAGAACTGAGTAGTTTCAAGACACCGAAATTGTGTGAAAGACATTTCTGTGACAACTATGTGGGACAAACTGAATGTGGCGATACGTAATAACATAAAAGGCCGATGAGCGACCTCTAAATCTAAATATTTTTGAAAAGTGTTTTGTACAACATGTTTTTTTGTTATATGGAAGGATTTCAGGGCGTATCGCCCTAAAAATTCGCATGATCGAAAATTAGGACCACCCTAATATATATATATATATATATATATATATATATATATATATATATATATATATATATATATATATATATATATATATATATATATATATATATATATGTGTGTGTGTGTGTGTGTGTGTGTGCGTTAATAAATTATGATGATTTTACTGTACTATTGGAAAATAAGTTAATGTTAGTGTTACTGTAGGTATATGTACTTAAATTAGGTGTATTTATCTATCTATATACCTAGGCTGCTTCCCCCAAGGAAAGGTAGGTAGCCGAGACAGGATGACACACTCCCCATTTACTCATCCAAACACATTCATTCACATCTTAGCCCCATAGGGGAGAAGGGACAGATCCTCACTGCACCACACCGCACAATGGTCAACCGCACAGTGCAGTCAATAACATCCGCAGCAGTACCCGACAGCAGAGCTGGTTTACCCCTACCACATCATAATAGACCCATCCCCTTACCCACACCTGACCTGACTAGTTGATCAGACCAAATGCGGGGGAATATCACCTCAGGGCTGCATCATCATTTATTCATTCACAATTTCTCTCCATTTATTTCTGTCATGCACAGCCACTCTTCCTTGCTCAACAGACATCCCTCTCGCATCCAGCGCTCTCTTCACACTGTCCATCTATCCTATTCATGGTCTCCCTCTCAGCCTTACACCTCTCACATCAGATCTAGTTATCTTTTTCACCAAATGCTCAATATCCATTCTCTCCATATGCCCAAACCATCGCAACACCCTCTGCTCAAGTCTATCAGCCATCTCCCGAACAACTCCAGTTCGCCTTCGCACTTCATCATTTCGCACTCGATGCATGCGCGCCACTCCACACATACTCCTCAGACACCTCATCTCCATTACATTCAAACTTTTCCTCTCTGCTACACATATATTCCATGTTTCAGCCCCATATAACGCAGTTGGTACCACAACACCCTCATACAGCCTTCTCCTTACATCCATTCTAACCAAACGACATCTAAACATCTTTTTCATTCCTCCCAGCACCTTTCCTACTTCATTCACTCTGAACTTCACTTCTACATTTATTCTTCCATCCACAACAACATGTGACCCTAAATATTTAAAACACTCTACCTCCTCAAGCAACTCGCCATTCAAAACTATATTCATCCCCCTACCATCTACCAACCTCGTACACTTCATCACTTTACTCTTATTCTCATTTACTTTCGATTTCCTCTTTTCACACACCCTTCCAAACTCCTCTACCAACTGTCTCAATCTCTCCTCTGAATCAGCCACCAGTGCAGTATCATCTGCAAACAGCAGCTGCTTCAGATTCCACTCTCCACCATCAACATTCACCATACTCAGACCTCCACCTAAAACTCTTGCATTCACCTCCCTTACAACACCATACATATAAATATTAAACAAAAAAGGCGATATCACACATCCCTGCCGTAGCCCCACTCACATCCCTGCTGCAGCCCCAATCTCACGGGCAACCAATCACTCACAGCATTTCCTACTCTTACACACGCTCGACTATTTACATAAAAACTTTTCATCCCTTTAAGAAACCTAACATCAAGTCCATACAATCTTAAAAAAGTCCACAAAGCCTCCATATCAATTCTATCATACGCAATCTCTAAATCCATGAATGCCCAAAACACATCCTTGCCTTTCGCTAAATACTTTTCACACACGTGTCTCACAGCAAACACCTGATCCATGCCTCCCATTCCTCCTCCCCACTGCCACTTTCCTGATCTTTCACTGCATTCCACTCATCTTTCAGTTTCTCCTGACACTCTATCATTTTTGCTCTGTTAACCAACTCAGTCACTTTCAAAACCTCCCTGCCACACCTAACCCTTCTAGCTCTCACCCATCTCTTACCTACTCTTAACTTTCCCTCCACCAGGTAGTGATCAGACATACCTCCACTCTCCCCTCTCAGAACTCTCACATCCAACAATCTTCCTATCACATTCCTGGACACAACCACATAGTCCATCAAAGCTCTATCAACAATCGTTCCGCCCTCCTGTCTCACCCATGTATACTTATAAATATCTTTCTTTTCAAACAGCATATTTCCAATCACCATCTCTCGCTCAACGCACATCCTTATCATTCGTTCCCCATTTTCATTTCTTCCAGGCACACCATGCATACCAACTATACCTTCAACTGCTACATTTCCCACTCTAGATCTTCCATCATTACCACATTCCCATTTGCTCCAAAACTCTGTAGACACTCATCAACATCATTCCAGAAAGACTCTCTCTTCTTCATATATGTGATTAATTACTATAAAAATAATACAGCCTTGAAAAGAATAAACAACTCACTAATAGTAATATTTGTAGGAATGCTTGCAATCGATGATGGTAGTGGTTGTGTTGGTGGTGGTGGTTGGTGGTGGTGGTAATTCAGGAATATCGACACAGCTAACATGCTAGGTGTTGGTCAGCACAGATGGATCGTCACTGCAGTCCTTTTTGATGGTGAAGATGTTGGAGATTGTGTTGGAGGAATGGTGGAGTTGGTGGTCGAGGAATGATGGAGATGTTGGTGGGAGTCGGAGGTGAGACGTCAGCTGTTGTTATGCCAACACAACCACTTGCATCACACACAGCTCAAATGTACTTGATCATTCGTACTCGTTTTCCTCACTCTTTACTCATCACTCCATTTACTTCAATTTACATACTCGGTCTTGCTTTTTCCTTCCTGTTACTTGCATCAGTTTCTTTTTACTTCTTTCCTTCGTACTTCACTTCTTCTGTATCACTTCTTCCTACTTGTTTTAGTTAACTGTAGAGCTGTAGAGTTGTAAGTCATTGATAGTTGTTGTACTTGATTGTAGAATCGTAGAGCTGTGTAATAGATAGTTATTGTAGATCGTAGTTAAGTAGATAGTTGATCACTGATTGTAGTTGATTTTTGTTGTCTGTAGTCTTCTAAATCGTACAGTTGCATCGTGGAAACTTGTAATAATCGTTTTTTTTTTTTTTTTTCAATGTTGCCTATTCTTTTGTCGTCAACACTTTAATACCACTTTGTTGCGTTTCGTTACCACATCTCATCTATCTTCTTTTACCGCTGTTGTTTATCGGCTGCCACCAGTGTTAATAGGATGAGGTAGGGATGTACGTAGGTATCGAGGTAGAGAGGTGAAAACCAGTAACGAAAATGTGAATTTATCATAAGCAGCGCTGCTACCAAATATAATATTGCAGTCGTCGTCGAGTTTTCCCAAGAGTGTGTTGAACTGCAGGGATTTTAAAAGGAGAGAATGTTCGCTGTACTTGTCGTAGATGGCAGGAGAAAGATAAGGATGAGTCTGTGGTCTGATTGCAGTTTATTTCTTCAAATACAGTATCTCACAAGAGCAGTACTAAGGTGAGAGAGGTATATTGCTTGCTAACCCTGCACCCTCCTTCCTGCCTCTCCTAACCCCTTCTGCTCTGTATCCTCCATTTCCTCTGTATATGACTGGTTGTGCCATGCGTGAGGGCATGTGGGAAGGAACCTTCCGAGACTGTGGAAAGCTCCCATCAAGCATCACAATGTGCTGTGTGTGAAATTCCTAACTAGACAATGTGCAAACGTCATTTCCTCTAGCCCTGTCGCTTAGGCACGACTTTCTTCTAACCTCTGTGTTACATATATACGTTACTAGCTATTATGTGTTATGATATTTTAGTGTCCTGATAGATGATGTGGGGAACTTCCAATATAAAGTCATGAGGCGCTGGATAGCTCGTTGTCGATTTGGATATTTTTTTCTGTCTTTCCTGCATCTCTATCTCTCTTGTATCGTAGGTAAGGGACAGACACTCTTCGATTATGGGACTATATTTTGACACAGTTATCGTTGGTGTGCTGGACAGAATAACGTACCGTGACGGCCAACCGCCTACACTATATTATCTCCTAAGCTCCCTTCTGCCTTCTATCATTTTCTCTGGCTCTCTCTCACTGCTATACCTGACTTCCAGGAATTATGGTAGGGATGTGTGTAATGTTTCGTACTTTTCCACCACATGGGTTAACCGGCTTACTGCAGTTATGCAATGTGTTTGCCGCACAATGGGATTCTCCATCATCTGGAAAATGTTTGCCATACATTTTGTTTGCATTCTGGCTAGATGTGTATGTCTCCACCTGAGAAATATTCATTGCAAGTGGTGCAAGTGGTACCTTTTGAGATATACACTGGTGCCAAATAAATGTCTATAACTATTACATATGATATATTGATGCCTATATTTCCACTTGAAGCACTGGATCGTCCACTTAGTGTTATGTGTTGGCTGTGTAAACCGTGTTAGGGTAAACCTTCGTATGACCGTCTAACATTTGTGCTGATACGCTCCAGTTTATACAGTGTCCTTCATAACTATTAGGTAGAGTTTCAGGTAAGGTATATAACAAGACAGAATTTTCCCCTTTATGTCTGTATGGGGCGGCACCAAAGACAGTTCCACAGAGGCTCACTTAATTATACAAGGAATACATTTCATATCCTTCCTTGACCAGGGTCAGTATTCTTAATTAACCCTCCTCAGGTAGATCTACAGTTTCAGTTACAACTTAGGTACACCTGGGTCTGTCAGACCCAGCTTTTTAAAAAATGCTATAGTGTCACATGTTTTATATAATGAATTCCTGAATATCCCACAGTGTATTAGGTCTTATCAGTTACAAAACTATGTAAGTTTTAATTCATTGGACTTCACATATTAAAAAAAAAAACTGAAAAAATGCTAAACTAAAAGTTTTTATTTTTCAGTCACCATACACGAAAACAAAGAACACTATGAGCCTAGCACTTGTGTCACTACTTGAGGAATGGAGGACCTTCATTATGGGCATAGTGGATCCTACACAACATAAAATCAACTTTCTAACTCATAATGAAAATTTCTCCTCCTTCCTCAGGTACACCTGTGTCTCACAGACACGACATGTAGTTCTGAATTATACATAGCACAACATAGAGAGACACGAAAGTAACCCTCCTACACCCTGCATGGACACAAAAAGCTAGGAAGATATTGAGAAGGACAGGGGTCCCTGGCATCTATAAGTTACTGAACTATACCATCGAAAAAACTGTCCAGGTCTGTCAGATCCAGGTGTACCTGAGGAGGGTTAAGGAATTTCCCTAACATTTTTTCCAATGTGATTCACTTTGCTTATTTTACCGAACAGTTCTCTTATGTGCTACGTAAATAATCAAAACATAACCATACTCTGCATAAATAACGTACGGATGAATGATAACCAAACATATAAAAAGAATCGGTTAGGAAGAAGTCTTAGGGAGCTTCTCACTATGAGAATAGGAGCCTAGGGTTTGTGCTGGAATCTCGTACATAGAGTACCTTTGTGGAGTAGAGTGGAGGAATGAAGGGATAAAAGAGTGGCTTGACGGTCTGTACCAGGAATGATTCTCTTTATCAGTTGAAAGATATATAGCCTACTGTGTGTATTGTGCTGCATGTGGAATAAGGATGTGGACTTACTATAATCGCTTGTGCACATCGGTGATCATTCCCACAATGAAGGGAGGTGTTGACGTGGCTTAGTATAATGAAGGTACCTAATACTGGGTGAGAACTCTTACTGAGAAGTGAGTTGGTTATATCACACGCACCTGTCTGTCGAGGGGAAACCACATCACATATTGAAAATGGTCGAAAGCTACATGATTCAACGGTGTTCTGAAACTTATGACAATAATCAATCAAATTAATGTTAATAATGAAACAGCGACTGCAAAACAGGTCTTTAGTTAAGTAATTTGCTAATAATGTTTAAATAAATATATATGCTGGGATATTAAGTTCATATTTTCACAGATAAGTTAAAATTCTATTCTTGTTTATTCTCGTGTCGTTGCTGTGATTTGCTCGTTGGACCACATATAAACACTGATCCCGAATATTTTGATGTCTGTTGCAAAACCTAATGAAAATTGTATGTGCAAAAGTTTAACTTTCCATGGCGTGACTACCATAACAAAAGCAGGTCATCGTGATCAACTTCAAATACCTATTACGGCAACTAGTCGCCATCTCCTCATCCCCCTGTTCCTGCATCCACTACCCCATTCCAGCCTTCCCCACCCTCTCACCTCTGTCCTCTTTTCCCTTCAGCATCACGATCCTCCTCCTCACGTGGAGGGTTTTCGAGCTTCGCCCTCGAATCTCAGTTTTTGCATCTTCATGGGTTGGGTTTCAGCCATCTCGCAATTACACCAGGATGGCTGAATGTATGGGGAATCGGTTTGCACGGTCGAATATGGAACACGGCACTGGTGCCATTGATGCCAAATTATATTCATATATTAAAATATTTATGATCCTAATTGTGTGTTAAAGATAACCAAGTTTCAATCATTAACCCTCCCAGGAGTCGTTTCACTTACACCCGACTAGTTCAAAACTCTTCTTTTGCTTACAGTAGTTTTTGCATTGTATGTGCGACATTTGACTGTTCAAATGGTAGTTGTTGTTTTTTTTTTTAATGATGAAACCCACGAACAGCTGCTTGTACACCGGACAACCACCGCTGGACGTGTTCCACATAATAATAAGCAAATGGGGACAAATTTTAGCAGCCAAAGCACCCATTCAGAAAGCTTTAGTTGAATGAAATTGAAATAGAATAATCTGTGACCTAATTACAAAAATCCATCCAAGTTTCATAGCAATTTTCTTCTAGTTTCGGCTGCGCTATGCAGAATGACAGACAGATACACGGCTAGAATTATAGCATATTACGTTGTGAAATGTAGTGATCAGACACAGAATCCTTCACTGCAAGGCTCCTCAGTGAATCCTTTTAAGAATATCTTTAAAAAAAATTAAAATTAAAGCAGTCGTACATATAGGCAATCTTTCTTATTCTTTTTCTTTTTTTGCAGGATGGAGGGGGAGCGTAAGATCACAGTATCACCTACAAAGACATCCATAATGCAAAAAATAAAAAAATAAATAAATAAATAAATAAAATCATATAACGGGAACAAGTAGTCATCGCTCTGAAGGGGTTCATTGATACAGAATGGCGTGTTTATTACTCACATTAAAATACAGTTTAGTGTTCCAAGCCAATTTATTTTACCAGGAGGGTGAAGGCACAACGATGGTCTCTCGCCCTGCCCTGCTTGTGATGGGGGTCGTGGCAGCAGCTGTAAAAAGATCCCAGACTTCCACCTTCCTTACCCAGCACTCAGGTCTGTTCACACTCCATCTATATATATACAACCAGTCGCCATAATCTCGTAAGGGGTGGCAGTTTGACTTTGAGTGAGTTGGCTTTCGGCGAGGGGCAACAACCCTCTGCCAACTGAGGTTTTGATACTAGCTTGGATTTTACTTCTGTTGACAATTAAACGCTTATATTATCGACATTTGGGACTTTACGTGTGTGTGGAATAAAGTTTTATTGAAGCGAAACACCACCATACTTGATTAACACTATACCTATTTTATCGTGTGTGTGTGTGTGTGTGTGTGTGTGTGTGTGTGTGTGTGTGTGTGTGTGTGTGTTCACAATTTGTTAATAATTATCACAAGCTTCTTTAAATACATTTCTTCGATCATTTCTCATGCATTTCTTATTTTTTGTTCTCTGAGTACTGGTAATGTGATTAACAAATGAGCCAGATAAGGCAGGAATGCATATCGTCAATCTTCAAGTACTTGTGGCTGACTGATGTGTCAGACTGGGGCTTGGAAACTTTACAGGGAAGAAGGAATCTGCCGTTCATGACATAACTAGAACACCAGTCTTCAGATAGTGACTTGAAAATCCTCAACGCTCGTATACATCTTCCTGCGTGATCCCTCTTGCTGGCCAGGTCGTATGTACACATCTTGTGCCGGGGGTTAGGGGAGTCATGCAGGATATATAGAACGACTCAAGTCTGACTGCTTTCTACTTTAACTAAAATACAACACACACACACACACACACACACACACACACACACACACACACACACACACACACACACACACACACACACACACACACACACACACACACACACACACACACACACACACACACACACACACACACACACACACACACACACACACACACACACACACACACACACACACACACACACACACACACACACACTATGTAGAAATGACAAGTTGTGATAACATCAAGCCGTGAAAGCACCTTCACTTGCGTGGGGGTCGAACTCATCTCCCCAGTGCAGGTGGCGAGAGCAGATCGAGCCCTATGCAAATGAGGATGCTTTCGGCACGATGTTATCACAACACACATAGAATAGGATGCAAAGACTATAACGATACGAAGAGAGGAAGAAATGACATCTGAGAACGATATAGTGAGTGAAATAGAAGAATCTTAAACAGTTCTATAGATTTAGAAAGTGGGGGACAGCATAATGAGACTAGAGGATGGAAGAGTGTATTATGAAAACGCCGAGGAAATGAACGAAATAATTAGCAACAGGTTAACATAATTATTAATTAAGAAAAAAAAAGCTAAGTAACAGAATGAAGAAGTGGTGACTCAGCAACTGACCATGGCAGTACCTGAGAGAAAAGAGATACCACAAATGAAGAAGGATTTGAGTAAGACAATGGGACCTGATAGGGTAACTGGATGGATAATGCGTAGATCAGTCGATGCAACCAATCCACGATCTTATTAAATGCTCTGTGGACAGAGAAGTATTGCAAGAACACTGAAAGATATATGTAGTGTCAATTCATAAAAGGGAAGATAGAGAAGATTCATTTATTTGTAGGTTGGATCCTTCACAAGCATCATTTGCAAAATCTGTGACAAAAGGAATTATGCGAAAAAATTTGCATTTTTCTTCTAGCAAGGTTATAACATCACAGCAGTTCAAATTAAGGAAGGGATTATCTTGTGTCACTAACCTACCTGCACTGAGTTTCTACAGCAGAATGATGGATATAATACAAGAAAGGCAGAGCTGGGTAGCCTGTGTCTTCCTGGATCAAAAGAAGGCATTCGATAGGGTGCCACACAGATCACTGCTGTGTAATGAAACTGATTGAGGTGTTAAACTGTTGATACTGATGGAAAAGTATTTAGTGAGAAGAGGAATGAAAGAGTTATACTGGGTAAGTATCCTCAGAGGAGGAATGTGGTCAATGGAGTGCCTTAGGGTTTACTATTGGCCCTTATTCTGTTTTTGGTACTTGTAAATCAAATGTCAGAAGGTTTAAATAATTAAAATGATTATGTTTGCAAGTGATGCAAAAACTTGAAATATATCCAATATGACGAAAGCTGTAAAACGGTGTAAGATGGTTTGGGCAAAATGAATAATTGGAGACAAACTTGGAAAAAGTATTTCAGTGTAAAAGAAATGCTGTGTCCTTGGAATGGGTGTAAGAGGCAAAGATCAAGCTAGCAATGCGAAGCAGGAAGAAAAAAGATTAGTTAAGACAGAGAAGAGAACGACCTAGGAGTGACGATACAGGATAACAGTTGCAAAGCATAGAAACAGGATCATTTGACGTGTGTATAAATTGAAAACCAAAATAATTGTGGCTGTTAATTAAATGGTTGAACTGTCGAGGGAGGTAGTGATATGACCATCATATCCTTATGACTGAATTACTGATGCTCTCAAGATCGCTCTCCAGGCTGTTAGGGGTCAGGCTCAAGTATTCATAAACCTAACTGTAGGCAAAGCATCTCCATAGTAAAAGTTCCTGTCCACTGCAAATCACCGTTGTCATGGCAATAGAAACATGTGTAAAGTTCAAGAAAAACGGAAGATGGTCACATGGATAATATCAAACATAATGGAGCTGTCTTTATGAAGGGAGGCAGGAGATGCTGAAATAATGCACCCTGAATGAGACAACAGAAAGATGAGTTCGGTTTATTTGTAAATTATAAAAAAATTTTTAGAGAGAACATCTGTTTGTGAACAACGATGGAAGGACAAGAGGAAAAGAGTGTATGTTGAGGAGAAATTGATGCCTAGTGTACTATCTATCTATCTATCTGTATATGTATACATACATATATATATATATATATATATATATATATATATATATATATATATATATATATATATATATATATATATATTTTTTGTTACATAGCCTATGATTTCATCATCCTTTGTGTAATTCTAACGTACAGTGTGCTGCCTGTTTGATCACGAGCGTGTTCTACCTCACTCCCCCCCTTCTACCGTTATAGTAGAGTAAGTTGTTCTTTCTGTTGTTCAGAGTGGGATTGTCAACTCTTTGTCCCCATGGCTTCATTTGCGCGTCCTTCTTACAAGTTGTATCAAGCTCTGCCGGCCCCTATATAATGAGCTCAGTCTCTACATTAATCGCCACTTAGATCTACTCCTCATTTTGCTCACATCTCTGTCCTCCCCTGTACAGTTGTTATTGTGAGTGCTCAGGAAGTCTCCAACCATCTAGCAGCTGTGTAATTTGAGTATAACTGTTGTTGCATTTTTTCTTGTACTGTGTAGCATAAGGTTAATTCTTAGGCCTAGTAAGGTTTTTGTAATTTATGTAAAGGTTCTTGTTGTCAGCCATCATTAATAATATTTTGCAATAATATATCTGGCATTCACTGAGTATTATCTGGTATCTCATTTTAACAGGGCTGACTTAGATAAATTTACTCATGCTAATTTCTTGTTAATAGAGGCTATTGCAGTTAACCATATATTTAACCTGTTTTTTGCCATCACATTATCCTTATGAGTCCTGAATGTTTTGTTGTTAGTTTGAGCATAAAACTTTAACTTGTAATTTTACCTAACTCTTTTGTTTTGAACCTGGAACTTTGCGGGACAGTTTTCTCTGTTCCGTAACATAAATTTGGCGACCTCTTATCAGGATATTCAGGATATTATCATAAGGATATTGCTTGATATTTTGTGACTGTGATTTATTCATGATGTCTACTATTACTACACGTGATGAAGCTAAAGATTTTTTGTCAAATGTGCAAACAGTGTGTGATGTAGAAAACAGAACAAAGAATGAACTTAAGCTTGTTGCTCAACAATTGGGAATTACAGTTCATTCTCATCATTCTAAAGATCAAATTGTTGGCTTGATTAATAAAAGCTTGTTTAATGTAACTCCTCCAAATGAGCAAACGCAGATTGAATTAGCTAAGTTACAGCTAGCCCTGCAGGAGGCTCGTGTTAAAGAGGCTGAATTTCAAGCACGTGCTAAGGAGGCTGAGTCTCAGGCTCGTATTCAGGAGGCACAGATACAGGCTCAGGCACAAATTGAACTTGCTAGGATTCAGGCAGACCATGAGTATCGCATGAAACAAGGTGGAACTGGATCATCTAGCTCTGATGATTTTGATGTGGCTAAAAATGTTAAACTTGTCCCTCCTTTTAATGAATCTGATTTAACAAAGTATTTTCAGTTGTTTGAGAGGGTAGCTACAGGTTTTAATTGGCCCAAAAGTATTGGCCAGTACTCCTTCAAACTGTTCTCACCGGTAAAGCTCAAGTAACTTATGCATCTTTGCCTCAGGATCAATCTGATAATTATGATGTAGTTAAGAGCTTGATTCTTAAGGCCTATGAGCTTGTTCCTGAAGCCTATAGAGTAAAATTTAGGACAACTTACAAGCAAGATAAGCAATCCCATGTTGAGTATGCAAAAATCAAAGAAGATCTGTTAGAGCAGTGGTTAAATTCTAAGAATGTGGATTCTGATTTTGACAAATTTAAGCAGATGATTTTGCTGGAGGACTTCAAAAGGTGTATTAGTAAAGATGTAAGCCTATATCTTGATGAGAGAAGAAGAGATAATCTGTCTGATGCTGCAGTTTTAGCTGATGAATATGTTCTCACTCACAAGAGATATTCTAAAGAAAAAGGGAAAGCTGAGAGTAAGTACGTTGCCTCTACTCAGAGTACAGGTAACAGGAAAGAGAATAAAGATGATGTTTCTCAGGAAGTAAATACCAGCTTCACCTCTAGATTTCAGAAACGTAAATGTACTTATTGTAGTAAGCTTGGTCATACTACGGAGAAATGTTTCAGGAGACAGCGTGATGTGAACAAAAAGGAGTCTTTAAATATTCAGTCAATTGGTCTAGTGTCCACTCTTGAGAGTTCCCAGAATTCTTTAACTGAGTTAACTGAACCTGCTTTGAGGGGTAACTTAAATTCTCATGATGGAGCTCCTCTTTTGAGCAGTAACGTGGGTGACACTCAAGAGTTCATGTGCTAATTTCCTGTCTGATGGTTTTGTCAGTCCTCTGGACAGTAATGACAGGAAATCAGTTAAAATATATCGTGATACAGGTGCCTGCCAATCCCTTATGCTGACCAGTGTTCTAGGCTCTAATGTTAATTCCTCTGATGAAACTGTAATCTTACAAGGTGTAGGGAATAATTACTTCTCTGTCCCTCTGTGCAGAGTGAATTTAGAGTCTGGTTTTGTTAATGGTTCCGTTATGGTTGGGTTGGTTGAGACACTCCCAATGTCAGGTGTAACTTTCTTACTTGGAAATGATATTGGTGGAAGTCAAGTGTGTCCAGCTCCTCAGTTGTCTAGTGAGCAAGTGGCTGCGACCCAGGATTGTGATGTCCCTGATGTGTTCCCTGCATGTGCTGTCACTAGGGCTAAGTCTAAAGTTACTGGTGATTTAGAGGATAATGATGATGATGTTATCCTAGCTGACACTTTTCTTGCTAATTTGGACCACTCAACAGATGAGGCAGTACCCTGTAGTGTTGATAATTTGTCTCATCAAGAGTTGGTTGAGTTGCAGGTTGCTGACCCTGAGTTGAAAGGTCTAGCTAACTCTGCTTGCACTGAGGAAGAGTCAGCTGGTGCTTCTACTTGTTATTATATAAAGTCAGGAGTACTTATGAGGAAGTGGAGACCCCCAACAGCATCAGCCGACTGTGAATGGGAGGTTGTACATCAAGTTGTCATCCCTCGTGTTTGTAGGCAGGATATCATTAGAGTGGCTCATAATTCCAGTTTGGCAGGACACCTTGGAGTGAGGAAGACTGTGGCACGCATTTTGAAACACTTCTACTGGCCAGGTATCTTCAGGGATGTTTCCTGGTATTGTAAGTCTTGTCACACCTGTCAAGTTGTGGGGAAGTGTAATCAGACCGAAAAGGTTGCACCTCTAGTTCCCATTCCTCCTTTTGAGGCGCCATTCACCCGTGTGTTGGTGGATATTGTGGGCCCTCTTCCTAAGACTTCTTCAGGATTTTCTTATGTGTTGACCCTGATTGATATGGCTACTCGTTATCCTGAAGCCATTCCACTTAGAAATATTTCAGCAAAGAACGTGGTTAAGGAAATGCTAGGGTTCTTCACAAAGTTTGGTCTGCCCAAGGAGGTACAGTCAGACCAGGGAAGTAATTTCATGTCAAACGTTTTCAAGCAGTCTCTGAAAGAGTTGGGCATCACCCAGATCACGTCTTCAGCTTACCATCCCCAGACCCAAGGAGCGTTGGAGAGATATCATCAAACACTCAAATCGATGCTCAAGAAATACTGTTTGGAACATCAGAAAGACTGGGATAAAGGTCTTCCATTTGTTGTATTTGCCGCAAGAGAATCTCCAAATGAATCACTGGGCTTCTCACCTTTTGAACTACTGTTTGGCCATGAAGTAAGAGGACCCCTTAAGTTACTCAAGGAATGCTGGCTGTCGGAGGAAGATGACGTCAACCTGCTGGAGTATGTGATGAAGTTCAAAGAACGGCTGTCCACTGCTTTACAGCTGGCGAGAGAGAATTTAGGAGCTGCTCAGGAGAAGATGAAGACTTGGTATGATAAGAAGTCCAGGTTACGCCACTTTCAGCCAGGAGATCAGGTTTTGATTCTGCTACCAGTTCATGGGCAACCTCTTCAAGCCAAGTTTAGTGGTCCTTATTTCGTGGAGAAGAAACTCAGTGATGTCAACTATGTCATCGCCACACCAGATCGTAGAAAGAACAAGCAACTTTGTCACATCAACATGCTAAAGTTATATCACAGGCGGGACGGCGGGACGAAAATAATCCAGTCTGCACTGTAGCTGTTCCACCCGAGTCTGCAAGTGAAGCTCTCCCATGAAGTATGAGCCTCAGTGATAGTTTGGGGAAGAATCCTGATATCATGAATGATCTCCAGACTAAGCTTTCTCATCTAGCTCCCAAGGAAAGGCAGGAGTTTTCGGCATTACTGCAGGAGTACCCGCAAGTGTTCCGTGCCACTCCAGGAAGAACCACTGTGTTGATGCATGATGTCGATGTTGGAGACGCAAAGCCAATTAAATTGCCTCCTTACCGTGTGAACCCAGTGAAAGTTCCTCTCATCCAGAAGGAGCTTGGCTACCTGTTGGACCACAAGATGATTGAGCTCTGTCAGAGCGAGTGGAGTTCTCCTGTCACTCTGGTCCCTAAGCCGGGTGGGTCACAGCGGCTTTGCATCGACTACAGACGTGTTAATCAGATAACTAAAACAGACACTTACCCTCTCCCTCGTGTGGGAGATTGCATAGACAAGATTGGAAAGGCTAGGTACATAAGTAAGTTTGATTTGTTAAAGGGATACTGGCAAGTACCCATGACTGAACGTGCTAGGGAGATCTCATGTTTTGTAACACTAGGAAAGACTTTTGCATGTTCTGCAATGCCATATGGTATGAAGAATGCACCAGCCACATTTCAGAAGCTCATGAATGTTGTAACAGAGGGTTTGGCAGGGTGTGTTGTTTATATTGATGATGTATTAATCTTCAGTGACAACTGGAAAGATCACCTATGCCATGTCAGTAAATTTCTTGAGCGTTTGGTTCAGGCTAATCTTGTAGCTAACTTATCAAAGTGTGAGTTTTGTCAAGCTAAAGTTCAGTACCTTGGGTATGTAATTGGTGATGTACATGTTGCACCACCAGGACCTAAGGTTCAGGTTATAGGTGATCTTCCCAGACCTAAAAGTAGGAAAGAGCTAAAAAGATTTTTGGGAATGGTAGGTTATTACAGGAGATTTGTTCTTAACTTTTCTATTCTTTTATCACCACTTACAGACTTACTGAAAAAGGGAGTTAAATTTGTCTGGACCGATAACTGTGAATCCTCTTTCAGCAAACTTAAAGCTATCCTATTAAGTCAGCCAGTGCTCGCTACTCCAAATTTTGCTAAGCCTTTTAAGATGGCTGTTGACGCAAGTGATACAGGAGCTGGGGCTGTTTTGCTGCAAGAGGATGATCAGGGTATTGAACACCCTGTATCTTATTACAGTAAGAAGTTCACTCCACCTCAAAAGAACTACACAACTATTGAGAAAGAGCTTTTGGCCTTGATTTTGGGTTTACAGCATTTTTCATTTTATTTGTGTTCTGGTTTTGACCCCATAGTCATTTATACCGATCATAATCCACTGAAATTCCTTAGTAAGTTTAAAGATAAAAATCAGAGATTGACAAGATGGAGTCTACTTCTTCAGGAGTATTCATTAGACATACAACATGTCAAGGGGAAAGAAAATGTTATTGCAGATTGCTTATCTAGACTTTAGACAGATTGTTTTAGAGTAATAAGAAATTTCCTTTGTAAATTTCTTTTTCTTTGTGGGGAGGTGTTACATAGCCTATGATTTCATCATCCTTTGTGTAATTCTAACGTACAGTGTGCTGCCTGTTTGATCACGAGCGTGTTCTACCTCACTCCCCCCCTTCTACCGTTATAGTAGAGTAAGTTGTTCTTTCTGTTGTTCAGAGTGGGATTGTCAACTCTTTGTCCCCATGGCTTCATTTGCGCGTCCTTCTTACAAGTTGTATCAAGCTCTGCCGGCCCCTATATAATGAGCTCAGTCTCTACATTAATCGCCACTTAGATCTACTCCTCATTTTTCTCACATCTCTGTCCTCCCCTGTACAGTTGTTATTGTGAGTGCTCAGGAAGTCTCCAACCATCTAGCAGCTGTGTGTAATTTGAGTATAACTGTTGTTGCATTTTTTCTTGTACTGTGTAGCATAAGGTTAATTCTTAGGCCTAGTAAGGTTTTTGTAATTTATGTAAAGGTTCTTGTTGTCAGCCATCATTAATAATATTTTGTAATAATATATCTGGCATTCACTGAGTATTATCTGGTATCTCATTTTAACAGGGCTGACTTAGATAAATTTACTCATGCTAATTTCGTGTTAATAGAGGCTATTGCAGTTAACCATATATTTAACCTGTTTTTTGCCATTACATTATCCTTATGAGTCCTGAATGTTTTGTTGTTAGTTTGAGCATAAAACTTTAACTTGTAATTTTACCTAGCTCTTTTGTTTTGAACCTGGAATTTTGCGGAACAGTTTTCTCTGTTCCGTAACAATATATATATACATATATGTATATATATATATATATATATATATATATATATATATATATATATATATATATATATATATATATATATATATATATATATATATATATATATATATATATATATATATATATATATATATATATATATATATATATATATATATATATATATATATATATATATATATACAGTACATCCCCACAGTATGCGAGTTCCAAGTACGCGATCCCCCTTGTACGTGAGGACCTATTTGTGTGTGTGTGTGTGAGTGTGTGTGTGTGTGTGTGTGTGTTTTATTAGTACGCGAATTGAACTCCTTGTAAGCGAGACGGGCAGTGAAGAGTGGCCCAAATCCGGGGTTACCTCCAGTACTTGACATTGCCCCCCCAAGAAGCGATAACAGGTAAAGGTCTATCTATCTATCTATCTATTACCAGACGCCATAATCCCGTAAGGGCTGGCCATTTGACTTTGAGGTATTGGATTTATGGGGAAGGGCACTAACCCTCCACCAACCCACTTGTTGACACGTAGGGAGCACGTATGGGTTGGGTTTATGATTATCACCCAGCATTGTAAAAGGCTTCTTGGCTTACAGGAAACCATTTGGCTTGTCACTCATTGTAAAGCCACCTGTAAAGGAAACAAGAGCAATAAGAAGTGACAGGAAAGTTGGGAGATATAGGAAGAGAGGAGGGCAGGCACAGAAAAAGAATGATAATGGCTAAGGAAGAAGTAGTCAGCACTACATCAAGTGAGTGGATGATGGTTGCCACCACCTACCACCAATGATTTACCTAGTAAACCCATAATCTTGTAGGTTTACTTTATCTTAGGTAATATGTCTTAGATAGTTTCCCTGTATAGTGCAATACTTAGGTCTGAAAGGCGTCTCAAGGGTTGGCCATGAAGGGGGGTGCCACTCATATGTAATTTTTCCCATAAGTTTATGTATTCACAGTACGCAAATTCCTAGTAAGCGACGTCCTCTGCCGCCATATAGACACGTACTAGGGGGATATATATATATATATATATATATATATATATATATATATATATATATATATATACAGTGTATGTAATTGTCATCATAGTCGTGATTCTAATTTTTTCAGAACAGACAAGTGGGTTGTGGCAGAGGAAGCAAGTCAGGCAATGGAGGCAACACTGAAGATAACGGGACTCGACAAGTGTTTCCCACTCTTTCTGACAGATGGCGTCACATCAGTACACACTCTTGTCAACAGAAATAAAGTATCCCATGGAGTCGCTATCAAGTTAATTCTCTCTCACTGAGTCACCATCAAGTTGATTCTTTGTCTATTTGTCTGTCTGTCTCTCTCTCTCTCTCTCTCTCTCTCTCTCTCTCTCTCTCTCTCTCTCTCTCTCTCTCTCTCTCTCTCTCTCTCTCTCTCATAGAAACAGTGCAGTTTGTTAAAAAAAATAAAAGTCACCCAAGAAATTATTACTCAAAGCTTCATGTGTTTCAGCGCTTGTGGTTGAATTCAATGTTTGGTAATAATATTTGGCAATTCTTATAACCCTGATGAATCTGACGTGTTCCAGAGTGCTGTGTGACTCTACTCTGGTCCAGCATTCGTGGATTGTGATGGCATGATGTTGTGTTTCAGTACATCGATGACAATGGAGAGTGGTTGGGTGTGAGTGTGTTTGGTGTGGGTGTGGGCGATCAGGTCTCTAACATGACGCAGCAGCAGCTCTCCCTGGTGGTCAGCCAGGCCCGTCGGGTAGGTGACTGTTACATTACTGCTGAGGGGGGTAGGTCACCGTTACATCACTGCTGAGGGGGTAGGTCACCACTACACTACTGATGGGGTGGGTAGGTCACTGTTACATTACTGTGGGGGCAGGTAGGTCACTGTTACATTACTGTGGGGGCAGGTAGGTCACTGTTACATTACTGTGGGGGCAGGTAGGTCACTGTTATGCTACTGTGAGGGCAGATAGGTCACTGTTACACTACTGTGGGGGTGGGTAGGTCACTGTTACACTACTGTGGGGGTGGGTAGGTCACTGTTACATCACTGCTGAGGAGGGTAGGTCACTTTTACATCACTGCTCAGTGCTGTGACAGCAACAGCGACAACGGTAACGAAAACAATGGCAACGATGGTAGTGAGGACGACGCTTACCCGGCACGCGGTGAGTACACACCACAGAAGCCTGACACCCATGGCCGGACCTCTACTACCCACACCACAACCACAACCAGAAAATAGAAGCTATCATGTCATCCCAGCTTCAGCAAGGGATAAAGGGTATCGGAAAACACTCAGAGGCCATTATAGGTACTTGCAGCACCTTGAACAACTAGAGGACGCTGCAGAACAGTGAATAATGAAAAGTAAAAAAGTGAAGAGTGAAGGATGAAGAGCGAAAAAGAAGGATCGAGGCATACAGTTACCCTTAATCGCTCTGTACTGTTATACTTATTAGATTTCACTTGTGTTCTATGAGTGAGAACCATGAAGAGTCGAAGTTAATCGTTTCGCACCACTGCATTTATTACAGTTTGTTTGTGTATTTTGCGGGGGAGAACCAGATGAAAGGAGGGTGCCGCAGAATTAAAGGGTAACCATGTTTTGTATAAATTAGTGTTAGAAAAGGGACATTATGTCAAAATGTTGCAGACCAAACCCGACTGAGAACGCCGAGAGAAGTGAACGAAGGGTATGAAAAATACACGCCTATTCCCCCCTGTACTTGTTCCTAATATAAGTGAGAGACGGAAGCCTCGAAGTCAGAAAGAGAGTAAGTGTCAGGGACTCAGGGAAGAGCATAGTGGCAGAAGAGGCCCGCCTGAGACACCCTACCACGACGATGAGACAAGTGCTGTTTTGAAACTCCACCGTAACAGTGAGTAAACATCTTTTTTTTTAGGTAATACATAAGGAAAGTGGATCGAAAAGAGTGGAAGAGAGAAAAATTAGAAGGAAGTGAAAGATCAAGAATGAAAATAGGAAGTGTAGAGCCGTGATAGGGTATAACAGGACGCGCCGAAGAGTATGATATTTTAAAATAAGCTTATATACCTAAAGATAAGGTTAAAGTGTAAAGTTGCTTTATAGACGATGTATGTAAACTGTAGAAAGGTAGAGAGTTAGTGCAGATAAAAGTGTTACGGTGCATTCATAATAAATAAGAATACTGAGATAATTATTAGAATGGTGGATAAAATATATTCTACTTTCGTAGTGTCATTATGATCAAGTGATGTTTTAATGAATTGACGCTATGATGAAGTGATGTTATAATGAAGTGATGTTAAAGGATGTGATGCTATAATAATGTAATGTTACAGTGATGTGATATTATAATGAAATTATGTTACAGTAGAGTGATGTTTATGGTGTTGTTGAAGTGCTACTATATAACTTGTGTAGAACAATTGGCACTCGAAGAGTAGTACCTTAATGTGGTTGATATCAATACTGAAGTGGTGAATAAAGATTAAATTTGTATATGAATTAAGTACATTGCAGACAAGAGTTATATTCTAAATGCGTGAAAGACATTTAGCAGCTGAATATTTTGTTTAATGAGTTTTTAGTTTTAGAGACGAATGCTGGTGTATGGTGGTATGATTTAACATTAATTTTGAGTGAGATAATATTTCAGTCATCGGACTGAGCTTGCTGAGCTGAATTGCAAACTTGTTGTTTTTTGACTCAATGTATAATTTATACATAGGTTTTACAGGATAGCTAGAATGAATGGGAAAACGGTTTTGAGTAACCTTGGAATCCCTACCTCTTATTAGAGTAGTGAAATGGACCTACGTAGAGCCGGCCTTAATGGCTTTGTGGCTATTAGAGTAAATGAATAGTTATGTCCGACTCCCAACTTGCACCTGACCAGCACTGTCTATACTCTCATTTAAAGAGAACAAGTTAAAGTCATAGCCAAGTAGGGCAGGTACAACACACTGGTGGCAGCTGGGCTGGGATTCTAAGGTGAAAAGACCTGTACCTCAAAGTGATTTTGTTATGCACTTAGGGCCTACAAGCCACCCACGTGAGTCGTCGCCAATGTCGTGAGGGATTAATACAAAACAGTCCGTAAACGTGGTTTAGACTATGTAGACGTGCATTGGAAGAGGCGTAACACGAGTATTTAGCTCATCTAAGAATACCGTCACCACTCCGGTGAAATTCAGGATTTTCCGATATTTTAGTAGATTAATTTGAGGAAGCTAGAGAAGCCAACATGAGCAGAGCACAGTCTTCAGTGAAAGGGGAGGGCGCTCCCGACCCCATGTATAAACTCGATAAGCTGAGTCAGACCCTGACTGGTAATGTAAACAATTATGCTGAAAATAAATGCCTTCCTTTTTTTTTGCAGAGGAGAGGAAGTGTCGCCAGAGTTCCCTCTGTATAAGTGTATAACGAGTGCTAGGCACTGGCTACAGACTATAGATAACATGACTGCAGGACCACTTTGGACAGATTAGGGTAGATTGGAGCTGGCCAAAACACACAGTATAGATGCTGCCTATGTGCACCTTCTCCGTATAATTAAGAGGGTTGGTTCAGATTGGGCTACTGTTGAAAAAGAATATGTGAGGATGTACCCAACTGATGTATGGTCCAGCCCACTTCTGAGTTAATTGATAGCCACGGTCCAATTTCCAGAAGAAACGATTAACCAATTTTCCATACACCACAAATCTTTAAGCACTCTACCCAGTGAGGTAGAGCCAGAACACGAGGATGTTACTGACCAAGTGGCTGTGGGTGCGTTAGGAGTGTTCAGCCTGAGGTACAAGATATGCTAAGTGACGTGGATCGCGAGGATCCTTACAAGATCCTAGAGGCGATAGTGAGGTATACAGAAACACATCCGAAGCTTAAGCTGCTTGAAAAGACAGAGAAAAATATACCCAACATTAATTCGGTGGCGCCAAATAAATCAAAACCCCGTTGTGGCCCCACCAAAGGAGGTGTAGGGGGAGTGAAGATGCCCTCATCTCTCACCTGTTTGTCTTGCAAGAAGGTTGGACATGTTGCGGGGAACTGCCAGATGGCAACTGAATCCTACTACTGCTATGGGAAGGGCCGTATTGCTCAAGAATGTAATTGGCTGCTTGGCCCTGCTAACATTCAGATTGGGAAATGTTACAATTGTAACAAGCCTAGCCACCAGGCTCGACAGTGTTGGGTAGAAAGAAGGGGAACACAAAAACGGGGGAAAGGAAGAAGTGATCAATGGGGACAGGCATCGTCAGAAAAAGTACTCTGACCCAATTTCGGTTGCCTCAGTCATGGGCTACGAGAGATTAGTTGCGATGCTGGTAGATGTGAAAGGCCTGGATGAAAGCATTTTAGCATTGGTTGATACAAGGGCGGCTCGGTCATAGATTACAAGGGAGGTATTTCAGCAATTAAAAAAAAATAAAAAACACTGAGCAAGATAACTGAGAATCAGGGGGAATGGTCAGATTATTCAATGTGAATGGAGATGAGATACTAATGAAGCAGTAGAATAAGACTTCAGATGGGAGATAAGTGGTATGCTAATACCTTTATAACTGTAGGAAGATTAGTTTTACCTGCACCCATGTTGCTTGTGATGGATTTTATGTTATCAGCTAGACTGGAGTTGATGACAGATCCCTTAACTTTGAATACAGAGGGCGAATCTGTAGATGTTGTGCCCCTAGAGTATGAAGGAGCAGCACTAATGAGTAGCGAATCCAATGAAACCCAAGTGGATAGGGACGTAGAAGTAGCAACGTCTGTGGTACGAATGAGTTCTGAGTTAGGTCAACGGATATGCGGTACCATTATCTTAGAAGTAAAGACAAAGCAAGGCGATGCAGGTATTTTTGAACCTCAAGAGGGAACATGTTAGCATCTGCGTTGTACCCAGGGTGAGTGTTGTTACAAGAGAAGACGGGGATCCCAGAGCAAGAAGGGCCATAGGAAATAGAGAAGGCACGAGAGAAATCGCAATTTCGTTTTAAGGTGAGCTTCGTTAATCTTAGTCCAGACAAGATCAAACACAAAGGAAATACATGTTTAGGATATGTGAGACCATGTTACAGAGTATCTTGGGACAGATGAAATAAGCCAGAGTACTAATAAGTGAAACCAAGGACAAGTTATATCAGGAGGTATGAAGAGAGATGACAAAACGGCAGAAAAATCACGATTGGAGAAATTATTCACTTTAGTTGATAGCAGTGGAGGATCCGGGGGGGAAGGGGGGGGGCAAAAGGGCCATGACCCCTCCAAGCCAACAGAGAGAGTGCAAAATAATTTTTACCCTTCGCCCCCCCGAGTGATGGAACTATGTCCCCTAAGAGGAAGACTAAGTTACTTTCTATGTATACTATACCAGTGACAGCAGTCTCAACATATCAGCATTATTCTTGGCTCCTCAGCGTGGATACTGGGAATTGTGGACATTTGTAGTGGGTATACTAAGAATAGTGTACAAGTGTAGTGAGGATAATGGGAATAGTGTATAAATGTAGTGAGGATATCAGCTTCCTTAAGGTTAGATTAATTGTTGAGGTCCTCGAAAGTGTTTCTTTATAATTGTTTCATAAATGAACTGCTTTAACATTAGACAGCCACTGCTATTGCCTTTCTGTTTACTTTCATTACAGTACATAATACTGATGTTTCTCTATATCGTTATGGTACCATACCTTTATATTCTTCAGTGTTATCAGTTTTGTCTCTATATTTATGTCCCAGTATGTTGGCATAATTATCTGGAGCATTTAACTTTCCTTTCTTTTACTTTTATATTTGTTTTATCACTATATCAATGAAGATTGTGGAGCTTTATGTACTATTAGTACTGTGAACTATATTGTCAGCAGTTTAATATGTAGGCTATGTATGATCATTCTTAGTTGTCCATTTCTTTTTTTTTTATCACTTGGTCATTAATTTTTTTTCAACCCCGAGGTGTTTTAACCCCTACTCTTCCCCACTCAAGGCTAGTTGCCAGCATGCACTGAACATTTGTTTTAACTTTTTGTTTTAACCCCTTCAGTACTGTGACATACTTTGAATATTTTATTCTGGCTTAACATTATGTAAGTTTTGATTCTGTTTCTAGGTGTTTGCAGTGTCGCCAATATCTACTGTTGATGTGGAAAGTATGTTTAGCAAAGTACAAAGTACTCTCTCAGCAGTAGCCATTATGGGAGAAGGTAGACTGACAGTGCTCATCATGTGCCAGACACAGATATATTACCATCAGCTGAAGTTGTCATTTTATCTTGCAGATCTGGTATACGTCGTCTAGATTTCAAGTTATCCCCTTGAATTTTGACTATAATTTTGTGTTATTAACCCGTCCCATCCTGGCGGATTTTTAACCAATGACCTCCCCCAATCCCGACATTTTTTCGATTCTGTTTTCTCTGGCTAAAACCTCAGCTTTTTATGAGAAACATCGAAAATTCATAGAGAAATAGCTCACCTGAGGTTTATAATACCAGATACAGGTAACAGTACCCCTTACCTTAGTGTGTTTTCTATCGGGGTGGCTCCAGAGAAAACGAGTTCTATAGGAGGGGTAACTATTCCACATCACTCATAAAAGGTATTTATTTATTTGTTTGGTACAAATTTATATTTAGTACGAGAGTATATTGGTTTTCACACAGAAATATAGGTGATATAAGCATTGTTTCACTCACTAAACACATCAACATACCTCACTGTTTTTGGCAACATTACCTGATCATCACTTCCGACTGTTTCTTCCTCTAATGTCCTCCACATTGTCATTGATTGGGGAATCACTCTGGCCTTGAATTTCGTTCCATGGAGCGACATGTCTTTACTGGCCAGGTAACTGGTAACAGGTGAATTGCCGAGACAGTGGCATGTGGGGGGGGGAGGTCATGCAGGGTAAGGCAATGTCCCTGCCTGGCGTCTGGTAGAGGAAGGTGTCCCATGTATATGTACCAAAAATCATGGACGATATTTGAAAAATGTACAAATGACAGACCTTGAAATTCTGACGCGTTTATATATGTCAATAGGAGTCACAGTGACAAAATGTTCGGACGTATACACACATCAAAGGGAGTCGGCGGGTTAAATTTCTAATTATCAGTATTCAGTTTTCTCTGCTGAATTGCTTCATATTTACTTGTAAAGTACCTAGACTTGAAGATTTCACATATTATTTGACTTCTTCTATCTGGTTAGAATAACACATAACTCATCGCATATAAATTTTGTGATTTTTATTCGAAACATGAATCAAAATGCTTCAAAGATACCTCTGATATGTTGGAGAACGTGTTGTGAATGGGGCTTTACCCAGGACCATGCTGACAGAGCAGCTACTGTTCACATGCACCCCTGACCCAATAGCTTATTATCACCCCTCCTCCAGCCTTGCACCCTATGGTGGACAGCTGGATCTGCTCCTGACAGGTCATGAGACTAAATACTTAAACAACCTAAAAATATGTCCACACATCCAGTTATTATGGCATGCACCTGAAATTACTCATATATAAAAAATTTTCTTGGGCAGTGGGCTTACAGCACCCCCCGAACCCCCCAGCTGAATAAGCTCACTTTGCTCGCCATCCTTCTCCATTCTTATTGCCTCCCCCCCTAAGATGGACAGCTGGATTCCATCACACATGTGTACATGGATGACATAATCATTCATGATGAAACTTGGGAGAAGCATGTATAGAATCTAGATAAGGTGTTAGGGAGATTGAGTGATGTGAACCTTTCCCTACAGATGTCTAGGTGCCACTTTTTAAAATCAGAGGTAGACTACTTAGGACATGTAGTTAGTGCAGAGGGGATAAAACCACAACCCCAAAAGGTGGAAACTATTCATGACATAGCCACTCCCAAGACACTCTGTGAGTTCCAGTCCTTTGTCGGAATGACTAATCATTATCGACGATACATTCAGGGTTATGCTGAGAAGGCTGGGCCACTCATTAAGCTGACTGGAGGTAGGATGCATAAAAAAATAGATAATACACCAATACAGTGGAGTAGGTAGGCGGATACTGCATTTCAAACACTGAAGCGAGAATTGCTTGAAAGATTAACTTTACAATTCCCAGTTATCATGAGAAAGTTTGTGCTAACTACAGATGTTTCTTCTTTTGCTATAAGAGGAGTATTGCAACAGGATGATGATGAAGGCCACTTACGGCCGATTATTTACTTTAGCAGGCGATTACATTCTGCCGAGGTGAAGTATGGCACCATAGAGAGAGAAGCTTTAGCTATGGTTTGTGGTCTCCAAGTGAACAGAAGTTTGATATTAGGATATGAAGTGGATCTCAGGTTAGATCACAGACCCTTGGATTGGCTATTGAATGCAACTTGCACAAGGCAATGCTAGGTGGCTGTCACGAATCAATTCGCGACATTTCCTTTTTGTGAGAAGCCACGAACTATTAGTGGAGGGCTCACTGTGTATCGCTCAGTTAACCGTTTCTCTCTCCATTTCGGGGTATACTTTTCAAATCATTCGTCACTTTCAAAAGTGACCGATTTAATGCACGTCACTAAGTGCGCTACTGAGCGATACAATTGTTTCCTTATCGTTCGCCTCTGCTTCCCTAAACCGTTAGCCACGCCTTCTTCCGGTGGCCTGTGCGTCCTGCTTAGGCATTATTTGAATTCAGTCTTGTGTTTGCTGTGACGGAGAAAGGGTCTGTGCTCAGAAGTGGAGAGGTCAGCTAGCACCCCAAGCTCCATTAGTACAGTTAATCCCAGCACTCCCACCTTAGTGGTGATACATAGTATTCATCGACTGGTATTTCTTTTGTGTATTTTGTAGTTTTAAGAGTTTAGTTAAGGTGTTTTTCCTAGGCATAAGTATTTAGCTTCTGTGTGAGTGAGCGAGTGCGTCTCATTTAATTGATTTGAATTGTAACGTTAAATTTATTTTTTTGTGATTAATAAATTTAACAGTTCCTTTCTTGAGCTTAATGTAAGTAAACTCTTGTTTCATTTAATCCAAATTAAGCTTATTTTCCATATAGCTCCTAGCTTGCATAAACATTTACTATTCATAACTGGTACTTAGACCAGTCTTGTTGTATTAACTTAAAATCCGTTGTGCCAGGAGTTAATGCATCAGCAAGAACCTGATGTTATTATTATTAGTATTAGTTATTTATTGTCAGGGGTGATGTAACTTTCTCCAGAGGCTAACAGTACAGTAATTCAGCAATTGTGAGTAATTAGTCACTGCTGTGTACTGTTGAGGAAGTTTATAAATTCTCGTTCTCAGAGAATCGTGCTAAGCCAGCGTAAAGTAATCGTTGCTTGATGTAGCAAGACAATCATTGTCTCTGCTCTTCAATATTATTGAATATTATTATCAATTTAAATAACATTTAAGCATTTATATCAAAATTACCGTGATATTATAAAAACCCCGTGACAATTGGCGACCTCATTCTAGGATATTAACTCCTAGCTCTAAAGCTATTCACGAGATAGTGCTCACTCATTCATATTTAGGTATTTATCATTAAAGTTTATAGGCACAAGCTTACTGGTGTTTACCCTTAATTTAGCAAGTGAATTTTGCTTTATTAATCATTAGAATACTTAACTCTAGTTTATTTTTGGTAACGCCAGACAATTTTATTCGCTTCTGGGAAGTCGCCGTACCATTGTGTTTATTATTGAGTCTTCCCAGTCATTTACATTTTTGATTTATTCTTTGCCAGTTAACTGGATAAGACTGGTCACCACTAGCTTGTGTCTGTACTCTTTACTTTTGTTTATTAGTATTCGTCGCTAAGCAGTCAGTACTCAATTTCGGTTTGCTTAATAAATTAGCGAAATGGCTACTACTGTATTTTTACAGGAAGCCAAAGAAATGGGTCTTTCGGACCCAACCGAAATTAAAGAGTATATACTCTCACGGCATAATCAGGAGCAGCAGCGCGAGAATGATGCCCGTGAAGAGCGTAAGATTCAGCGCGAATACGAGCGAGAACAGCGCAAACAACGTGAAAGAGAGCGTGCATATGAACAAGAGCAGCGTGAGAAAGAGCGCGAATACGAGCGAGAACAGCGCGAATACGAGCGTGAACAACGCGAGCGAGAACGAGAGCACGAACGTGCCGAGCGAGAAGCACGAGAAAAACATGAACTTGAAGCTCAAGCGAGATTCCTTGGCTTCAGACACGTCTGCTGCAGTTGGTCCAAGCTCCACGAGCTTTCTCTCTGCACATGTCCTGGCGACCCCACGCATCAAGCTTCCTTCATACAAGGAAAGCGAGCGAATCGAGCCGTACATAGCTCGTTTTGAGGACATGGCAGACATGTATCAACTGGATGAGGCAGCTAAGTGGCTTCAGTTTCTTAGTTTATTTGAGGGCCCCGCTCTCGATATTCTCCACAGAATTCGTAGAGACAATCTCACATATGAGATGATGAAAGCTGCACTCATTAAGGCGTATGGTCTCACAGTAGACGACGCCAAAGTTCAGTTCATGCGAGCTCGTCTCCAAGACAAGGAGACAGCTGTTCAGTTCCTTGATCGTCTCACAGCTTACTTAAATGAGTGGATGGAGAAAGATGAAACTCCTTCCACGCGTGAGGGGATAATTGACCTTATGCTGCGTACACAGCTAGAGAGGTCGTGGCCTGCTGAGCTCATAGCACAACTTAAGATCTGCCAGGTGAAAGATGCCAGCCAAATGGCAGAAAAGGCTGACGCATTCTTTACTGCATACGGGTATCAAGCTCGTAAGCAAAACACCTGGAGCAGAAAAGATACTGCCAAGTCTGGGAAGCCGTCTCAGACTGAACCCCAGCAACAAGGCCATTCTCAGAATAATGGCCAAGGTCCAAAACCGCAGTGGAAGGACCAGGGGCAAAACACTCAGAAACCTGGGTGGAAGAGGTACAATAAGTACCCTAACCAGCAGCAGTATCAGCCACGCAACCGACCGTCGGGACAAACTTTTTCACCACCAGCTCAAAAGAGGCAGGAAGCGAACGCAGCCTTCATTCCTCAGCAGCAGCACGGTGGTCACATCCCTACCAGTGTGGGTACTTCCCCACAGTTCACTAATCCCACAGTGACAGTGAACCCCCCTCCACAGATGGCCAATGTTCCATCTTCCCAATATAACCCTCAAGGCACAATGTTTGCCACATCAATTCAGCAGCCTCATGAGTGGCTAGCTGCTTCCTCCACAGGCCCTCCCACAGGTGACAGTACCTTCCTTGTTCAGCCAGGGTTTGTGGGAGGCATTCCTGTGAAGGTCCTGAGAGACAATGGTTCCTCAGGTTGCTCTGTTAAGCAGAGTTTAGTTCGGCCTGAGCAGTATACAGGTCGACAGATCCATGCAAAGCTTATTGATGGATCAGTGAGATTGTTCCCTGAGGCATGTATCCAGGTGGCATCTCCATTTTATACTGGTACGACACTTGCAGTTGTCATGCCAGAGCCTCTATTTGACTTAATAGTAGGCAATATTCAAGGAGTCAAGGATAGTTGCTCCGATGATGACGCTACTCAGACTTCGGCTGCTGTGGTGACACGAGCCATGACTGAGGCTCCAGACTGTGTCACTCCAGTGATCATTGAATCGCCGCAAGATCTGATGTGTAGCCAACTTGTTGTGCAAGAACAACAATCTGACCCGACACTTGCTGCCGTGCGGAACAAACAAAAGGGTCGAGTGATAAAGTATTCACGGGGAGGTCGAGCCAAGTTCCTTCGCAATCAAGGACGGCTCTACCGTGAGTCACGAACACCCGAGGGCGAGGTTCGACTGCAGTTTGTCGTTCCCGCCAAGTACCTCCTAGCAGTGTTAGAATGGGGTCATTGTTCAGCCTCAGGAGGTCACATGGGCAAAAGGAAGACCCAGGGCCATATCCGAGCTGACTTTTTCTGGCCAGGGATGGGACGGGACATAAATAGTTTTCTCCGTTCCTGCAGTGTGTGCCAAAGTATCGCCACTACTCAGGGACATGCCCTTCCTGTGCCATTTATAACCACACCTGTAATCTCTGAGTCAGTTGAGAGACAGGGTAGTGGTGAAGTGGGTGCAGACCTGACGTCTCGCCCATTGGCCCCACAGGACACATTATGTCCAGGGCCTGTACATACATGTTATGTACCGTAAGTTAAGGGGGAAGTTGAGAGGCGACTTGAGGCTATGGAAGACCCAAGTTTGCATAAGGATTCTCAGCTTCCCGGTACTAATAGAAGTACTGTAGGTTAAGGGGGAAGTTCGAGAGAGAACTCCGTAGAGGCGACTTGAGGCTATGGAAGACCCAAGTTTGCACAAGGATTCTCAGCTTCCCGGTACTAATATAAGTATTGTACTGTAGGTTAAGGGGGAAATGAGAATTCCGCAGAGGCGACTTGAGGCTATGGAAGACCCGAGTTTGCACAAGGTTTCTCAGCTCTCCGATATTAATATAAGTACTGTAGGTTGAGGCACAGGTTGAGGACCCGTGTGCGGTTCGAGGCTATGGAAGACCCGAGTTTGCACAGGGATTCTCAACTTGCCGACATAATCGTGTGCATAATTAATGGCGACCTCGAATGTACGTCGTAGCACTGACTGCTAGGCAGAGAGAGTAATTGTAACATAAAGTTTTGTCTCATTGACACTTTTGATGCTCCACCTCAATTGGTTTTGCAGGTTCAGCAATGGGTGTAGCAGTTTTGCTGTGCGGACCAGCTGATCGTCTGCCGCACGCTGCCGCCTCTTCTCCTCTGCCTCCGTCGTCGCCATAATATTTACTATGTCATTTTACACGTAGGTACAGTTACACTACAACTGTCACACCTACACTGTGTATTACATACACCACGCTACACAACAATTAGTTGTCAGTGTAAATGTAGCGAATTTTCGCTCAGTTTGACCTGAGTACAGGATTTTCACCGTCGTCACGGAGTTTTTCCCTCAAGCTTGCTTCTATTAACGTAAATACGAGGTTTTTTCGCTCACTGACGACTGCGACTTTCTCCTGTAGCAGGACAGCACACACACCACAGTGTGAATCTTGTGTGACTGAGTTAGGATTTATATGTATGTATATTGAAATCTTTCTTCTGAAGGAAGAAAGATTTAATTTTCATGGGGCGTAATGTCACGAATCAATTCGCGACATTTCCTTTTTGTGAGAAGCCACGAACTATTAGTGGAGGGCTCACTGTGTATCGCTCAGTTAACCGTTTCTCTCTCCATTTCGGGGTATACTTTTCAAATCATTCGTCACTTTCAAAAGTGACCGATTTAATGCACGTCACTAAGTGCGCTACTGAGCGATACAATTGTTTCCTTATCGTTCGCCTCTGCTTCCCTAAACCGTTAGCCACGCCTTCTTCCGGTGGCCTGTGCGTCCTGCTTAGGCATTATTTGAATTCAGTCTTGTGTTTGCTGTGACGGAGAAAGGGTCTGTGCTCAGAAGTGGAGAGGTCAGCTAGCACCCCAAGCTCCATTAGTACAGTTAATCCCAGCACTCCCACCTTAGTGGTGATACATAGTATTCATCGACTGGTATTTCTTTTGTGTATTTTGTAGTTTTAAGAGTTTAGTTAAGGTGTTTTTCCTAGGCGTAAGTATTTAGCTTCTGTGTGAGTGAGCGAGTGCGTCTCATTTAATTGATTTGAATTGTAACGTTAAATTTATTTTTTGTGATTAATAAATTTAACAGTTCCTTTCTTGAGCTTAATGTAAGTAAACTCTTGTTTCATTTAATCCAAATTAAGCTTATTTTCCATATAGCTCCTAGCTTGCATAAACATTTACTATTCATAACTGGTACTTAGACCAGTCTTGTTGTATTAACTTAAAATCCGTTGTGCCAGGAGTTAATGCATCAGCAAGAACCTGATGTTATTATTATTAGTATTAGTTATTTATTGTCAGGGGTGATGTAACTTTCTCCAGAGGCTAACAGTACAGTAATTCAGCAATTGTGAGTAATTAGTCACTGCTGTGTACTGTTGAGGAAGTTTATAAATTCTCGTTCTCAGAGAATCGTGCTAAGCCAGCGTAAAGTAATCGTTGCTTGATGTAGCAAGACAATCATTGTCTCTGCTCTTCAATATTATTGAATATTATTATCAATTTAAATAACATTTAAGCATTTATATCAAAATTACCGTGATATTATAAAAACCCCGTGACGGTGGCAACTTTTGGTTGTGGAGTATAATGCCAAGGCAACATATATCCCAGGAAAAGATAACATTGTAGCAGATGCTTTATGTAGACTCCGAGGTCAAGTCTTGTCGGAAGACAGAGTTCTGGCAGATATGGGTACAAGGTCAAAAGTGAGACAGAGAGAACTAGAGATGATGATGACGATGTTTATGAGAAAGAGGATTACCAAATATCCAGGACTGATGAGGATAGGGAGAGGAAAAGAATTGGTAGTAAGGTCAATGCAGGATGCGCATCCATTGTACAAGAAAATGAAGGAACAGTACCTTAACCCATCCCGTCCAGCGGATGTTCCCAAAAACCCTTCCCACAGCGGGACATTCCCGAAAGACAAGGTGAAAATCATCTATTTTTAAACCTTCATATCTCAGTTAATACTTAACCAAATATACAAGACAAAGTGTCATAATACTCACCAATCATTCATGTTATGCAGCGTATTCTGGGTTCAACTTCTTGAACTCAGATACGGGCATGGACTTGGGATCTTTTGTTCAGGACCAGGACAGAGCAAGCCAACAAGGGATAGGGCTCAAACGCAGGCTAACCAGTCTTACACATATACGAGTATTACCTTACAAATACACAGTGGACTTGTACAATGTAGAACACAAAACAACACTTTATATGAGGCACAAGTATTATACAGTGTTTATATCACAGGTAGGTGCAGGTGGCAGCCAGGTGTGGGAGGAGGGCCATCAGGGATGCGGTCTCAGTAGAGGCGCTGGTCTTGGGCTACACACTGAGGGGTCTGGTGTAGGCTGGAGGGCTGTGTAGTGGGTGGATCTTTCCTGGCAGGGGCCTTAGGGGTGTGGGCCAAATAGGGCTAGTAGCTGTGCTGCCCAGCACCTGACCTTGGCTGTGGTGGGAGTCCTGGTGGAGGGTCTGGGCCGGTCTGGGCCTGGGATCATCAGGGCACCCCTCGAGGTCCAGTGGCTGCGGTCTTACTGGGAGGGGGAGGCCATCAGTGGTCATCTGTGCCCGCTCGCCCTCAGGGAGTCCGTCAGCTTCTGGGGACGTCGGGGGCTTGGCTGCAGGGCCAGGACACCCAGGCTCACAACAGGTCCGCTCCAGACGCTCTCCAATAGGAGTCCTGTAGGGGACCCTTTGTAGTGTGGGGGCAACGTGAGAGGCGTCTTGTTCGGCCTCTGGAAGGGCAGACCGAGCCAGGGATGTCGCCCGTGCAGGGAGCCTCTGGAGTAATGGAGAAGGGACAACCAGCAGGTTGGCAGGTCCGGTGGACTCCACCAGAACTCCACTCCAGGGCAGAGGAAGGAGGTCTGGTGGACTCTCCTTCCACCCAGTAGGTCTGGTGGAGGCTCCCTCCCGGGGTAGTGGAAGAAGGAGGTCCGGTGGACTCTCCCTCCACCCAACAGATCCAGTGGACTCTATTGGGGCAGCACCCATCACAGAGACAGTGGGAGGAGGAAGTCCAGCGGACTTTCTGGCTCCTGCGGCGGGTCCAGTGGACTCTACCGCTGTCCTGCTGCTGGGGGAAGGTCACTGCTGAGGGATAACCGGTGGTCTCTCCCTCTGTGGCAGGTCCAGTGGACTCTACCACAGCTCTGCTCCCTTCCCTGGGACTGCAGGTGGGGGAAGTCCGGTGGATGTTCCGAAACCCTTGCACTGGAAGGTGGGTGGCAAAAGAAGGAGGTCCGGTGGACTCTCCTCCTACAGTAGGTCTGGTGGACTCTACTGTGCCACTGCTCCCCTTGGGATGTCTAGGTCTAAGAGGAGTGGTGGTCTCTCCTCCTCTTGTGATGGCAGGTACGGTGGACTCTGCTACTGAGGGCCTACTTGGGACTGTATCCAAACAAGTTCCACCTTAATCTGGCGAGTGCTGTCCTCGTTGGAGGGTAATGTACCTGGACAATGCACTTCCCATTGGTCTGGCCGGGTGGAAAAGGGGCATAAGGTAGCTGGGGACATGGGCCTGTGTGGCTCGGAGCTTCTTTGAGCCTCCCCTTGGCCTCCTACTGGGATGGGTATTGCTTCCCCGTGCCCTCCTCTTGGGGTGGGTGTGCCGGGGTCGCTCCGTCGGGTGGGTACTTCACCACCTTTGCGGGGCTGAAAGCCACATCTCTGTGGCTGGAGATGGTTGGTATTCACAATGGGCACCTGAGGGCGTGGGGTGGTGGAGCAGGTTTGTCCTATGGTGTGTAGGGTGGTGGTTTGGCTCCTGGTGTGGACAATAGATGATGGTCAGTGTGGAGGACTGTTGTGTTTGCTGGAAGAGGTGGCATTTGCGTCCTTCAGCCGGGGTCCACAATACGTGCTTGATTTTCATCTCAGGTGGCAGGGAGTAAGGTGAGTGACCTGTGGATGCCGGCTGCAGACTGGAGATGAGTGAGGTCGTCTTGCTTTTATGAGGTCATGGAGGGGTCGCCTTAATTGGCTCAGTAGGCCAGGCTACTGGAATTTTCCATCTTGTGTGGTGTATTTTTAGGATGAGGGGGGAGGTGTTAGGTGTAGTTGGTGTGGGAGGGGTTCATGTGTGTGGTGTGGTGGTGGTGAGGTTGTTGGGGCGTATCTGGCAGGGGGGCAGGATAGGCTTCCTGATCTGGTTTGGGTGGTGGTTAGTACGGGTGTGTGTGTGGTGAGGAAGTGGGTGGTGCATTAGTGGCGTGGACATGGGTGGTTTGTGGATTGGGAGGTGGAGTCGTGATTCGGCATGGCGGTGGAGGAGTGGAGGGGGAGGATGGGGAAGTGGTGTGATGGCTGAAACTGGGTGAAAGGGTGGAGTGAGGAGTGGGTGAAAGTGATGGGTGTGTCCAGTGCTGATAGTGGTGGTTGTGCAGGCAGGAGATGGAGGGAAGAAGGGTGGGCCATGTGGTGTCGGGCTTGGGGATGGTGGCATGATGGTGGAGGCAGGTGTGTGAGGTGAGGTTGCCGGAGGTGAGTAGAGGGTTTGGGGGGAAGATGAGGGGTCAGAGGTTGGTGTGGTGATGGTGGAGGGGGGGCTGGGGGAGGACAAGGAGAGAGAGAAGGTGTGACATAGCAGGAGTATGAATCAGCACCGCGCTCATGTGGTGGGGTGGTGAGCTGAGCAGGAGGGCGAGGGTGGCAGGATGGTGGGGTTAGAGGTGAACGAAAGGGACGCATGTGGCAGTTTCAGTAGGTCCGGGTGGTGTTGTGATATTATATGATGACTTGATAGAGGTTGGGGACTTTTACAACCGTAAAAGACCACATGTAGCATGGTGCTAATTTGTTTGTTGTCGGCAGCGTTGCCACCATGATGGAGTCACCTGGTTTGTAGAGGCTAGTTGCAGTGGTGTCGGGTTTCAGGTAATGGGTGTTTTGGAGATGGTGTAGTCTGCTTTTGAGGTGGTGTAGGGGGTCAGAGACGGGGGAGGTGCCAGGCGGTTGCAAGTGGTGGTGGAGTGGCAGGAGGAGGGGCACCTCGCCGAACATTCGTTCGTGTGGGGCGATGCCGTCCTCGTGTGGGCAGGAGTTCATCCCCCATTGTACACTCTTCACGTGGGCTGGCCAGTTGTCATTCTGGGTTTCCTGGATTCTAGTTCACACCTGGTTAGAGCAGGGTGTGGTGGCTCCTCTCACAAGTACTATTTCCTTGAGGCCAGTATGGTGAGGAACAGGAGATGCTGTATCTGAATATTTTGGCAAACTCTCTCCATATCTTGCTGGTGAATTCTGGGGCATTGTCGGAGCGATGAGCCTGGGGAATGACAAAACAAGGAAACACGTAGCAGACCAGTAGTAGGAGTAGACTGTAGCACCAGTCGAGCAGGGCAGTACTCCCGAGGTGGATGGAAAGCTGATGACAGGGAGTGCTGGAGCTCCCGTTTCATCAGCCCTCAGGACTAGTTCCTGACCATCCACCTTTGCTGAACTTTTTCAGTGTCTCAGTTACACAGAGAGTAGGCCAGCATGCTCTCCAGTACAAATTTCTCTAACTATCTTCACCAAACTACATGCACAGTACACACTACACTTCCTGTTCAAAATTTACCCAAAATGGCGTCGTTTTACCAAGCCTCGGAGTCCCCAGGGGGAGGGACCATAAATGCCCCCACCATCTGCCCCTCTCCCGGTGATGACTCAAGATGCCTGGAACCACTGTCTGACTCTCTTCTTCTTCATTTCTGCAACATTCGCGGCCTTTCCTCTAACTTTCGCTCTGTTGAGCACCACCTCTCCTCCTCTAAACCTCACCTTCTTTTTCTAACGGAGACTCAGCTGTCTGAGGCAACTGACAGCAAACCCTTTTCTGTATCCTCCTACTTTCTCTATACTCATTTCAAAGCCAAAGGTGGCTGTTGTGTATATATACGCAACGACTTATCTTGCTCTCGTGTTCCTGAACTTGATTCTTCTGAATTCTCCACACTCTGGCTTCGGCTTTCCTGTCATTCTCTGACTAAATATATCTGTGCTGTTTACTTATCCCCTAATTCTACTGACTATCAAAAATTCTTCGACTATCTTACTTCTACGATGGAACACATTCTATCCATTTCTCCTTTCTCTGAAATCTCCATTCTTGGAGATTTCAATGTTCACCACCACCTTTGGCTCTCCTCTCCTTTCACGGATCCACCTGGTGAACAAGCCTACATCTTTTCTATCCTTAATGACCTAGAGCAGCTTGTACAGCACCCTACCCGTATCCCTGACCGCCTTGGAGAGAGCTCCAACATATTTGACCTCTTCCTCACAACTAATCCTTCTGCTTACTCTGTTAATCTTTTCTCTCCGTTGGGCTCCTCCGATCACAACCTTATTACCTTAACCTGTCCTATCACTCCGGTACGGCCTGTGGACCCTCCAGGGAAACGTCGTCTGGCATTTTGGAGCCGCAGACTGGGAGGCCCTCAGGCAGTACTTCTTTGATTTTCCCTGGAATGATTATTACTTCCATGGCCATGAGCCATCTGAGTGTGCCTTGCGCATTACGGAGGTTATTCTCTCGGGCATGGAAACATACATTCCTTTCTCATATCCTTTGACTAATGCAAGAAAGCCTTGGTTTAATCACGCTTGTTCTAATGCTGTCCGCAACAAGGAGAGGGCCTACAAAAGGTACCGGAGCCAACCCACCCCTGAATCACATCATCTTTATGTTTCTGCCCGGAATCGTGCTAAGTCTGTTCTTCGCTCTACTAAAAATAATTTCATCCATACTAAATGCTCTCAACTCTCCAACTCGAATTCTTCCCGCTCCTTCTGGCATCTTGCCAAAAATCTTTCTAACAACTTTACCTCATCATCCTTCCCTCCTCTTTTCTACTCTGATGGTTCTGTAGCTATTTCTTCTACTGATAAAGCAGATCTTTACGCACAGACTTTCTCCTCCAATTCTACCTTAGACGTTTCCGGTGCTGTTCCTCCATCACTTCCCCCCTCTGACTTCCTCATGGCTGACATTAAAATTTCTTCAGTTGATGTATTTTCTGCCATCACTGGCCTCAGTACTAACAAGGCATATGGGCCTGATGGGGTCCCTCCTGTTGTTCTCAAGAACTGTGCTTCTGTGCTTACACCCTGCCTAGGCAAACTCTTTCGTCTTTGTCTGTCAACTTGTACCTTTCCTTCTTGCTGGAAGTTTGCTCTCATTCAGCCAGTCCCAAAGAAGGGTGACCACTCCCAACCCTCCAACTATCGTCCAATTGCTTTAACGTCCTGTATTTCAAAAGTTTTCGAGTCAATTCTTAATAGAAAAATTTTAAGGCATCTTTCCTATCACAACCGTCTTTCCGATCGTCAGTATGGGTTCCGTCAGGGACGCTCCACTGGCGATCTTCTCACCTACCTTTCAGACTCCTGGTCATCCTCATTTCGGGACTTTGGCGAAAGCTTTGCCATTGCACTTGACATCTCAAAGGCTTTCGATCGAGTCTGGCATAAATCTTTAATTTCCAAACTGCCCTCCTACGGTTTCTATCCTTCTATCTGTGCCTTCATCGCTAGCTTCCTTTCTGGTCGTTCTATAGCCGCTGTTATAGACGGCCATCGTTCTTCTCCTAGATCTATCAACAGTGGTGTTCCTCAGGGCTCTGTCCTATCACCAACTCTCTTCCTTTTATTCATCAATGATCTTCTAAGCTGTACATCTAACCCTATCCACTCATATGCTGATGACTCCACCCTTCACCTTTCCATTCGGTTCCCGCAACGCCCATCTCAACAGTTACTTCAACAAACAAGGGATGAGGCTATGGCACACCTAATGTCTGACTTGGCTCGTATCTTTGACTGGGGTAAAAATAATATGGTTGTCTTTAATGCATCTAAGACTCAGTTCTTACACCTTTCAACCCGACAAAATCTTCCACAGGTATACCCACTAATGTTTAATAATATTCAGCTTAATCCTACATCATCCTTGAACATGCTTGGCGTTTCATTTACTCGGGACTTATCTTGGAAAGATCATATTACATCTTTTGTAAAATCTGCTTCCAAGAGATTGGGTGTGCTAAGCCGACTCCGCTCTTTCTTTACCCCTGCGCAATTGTTGACTCTATACAGGGGTTTTATCCGCCCCTGTGTGGAGTACAACTCTCATGTGTGGGGAGGCTCCCCTCATACAGCTCTTCTCAATAGGGTGGAGTCAAAGGCTTTTCGTCTCATTAACTTTCCTCCTCTTACTGACTCCCTTCAACCTCTGTCTCTTCGCCGCCCTGTTGCATCTTTATCTCTTTTCTATCGCTACTTTAATGGTCACTGCTCCTCTGAACTGTCTGCTTGCATTCCTCCACCTCTACGACGGGCGCATAGCACCCGTCTGGCAGCAGACTTTCATCCTTTTTCTGTCCAACTCTCTAATGCAAGAATTAACCGTTACTCCCAGTCTTTCATTTATGCAACAGGTCAACTCTGGAACTGTCTCCCTCTGTCTGTATTTCCTGCTGCCTATGATCTCCAGTCTTTCAAACGCAGTGTGTCCAGACATCTCAAAATGATCGGATCTTGAATTTGGCTCTCTATTGTATTTTGTTTTTCTCTTGGAGGGAACTGTTACTGCGGGCTCATGGCCTTTGGTTCCTTCTTCCTCGCATAAAAAAAAAAAAAAATCTGCTACGGCGACAGTATGGTGTTCATAAGCTGGACAGGCGATCAGGAACTTAGAGTACATGTCGACAAATGTGATAATGTATTTTATAGCTTGATTTGGATGGAAAGGTCCCGACAACATCTTCTGAGAGGAGCTGCCATGGTTTACTGGCGAGGATGTTTCCGGACGGGCCTGGTATCTTGGTAGTGTTCTTTTCGAGTGCACATGCTAGGCAGGCTTGAATGACTTGCTTGGCAAGCTGGGTGGGGTTTGCGGTCCAATAGATGTGTTTTTGTTCCGAGGTGTATCCCGTTGTCTGAGTGTAGGTGGGTTAAGGTGTCTGGGTCTAGGGCGATGTGGCCTGAGTGGGTGCACAGGTGGTCGCCGTGTCTCTAGAGTTTGGAGAATATGTGTGGTGGTATCCAGTCGGGTCAGTCTTTCTCTTACCATCGCCGTAGGAGGGTGGAGGTGGCGTGGATGGAATTGATGGGCAGTCTGGATAGGCATCAGCATTTGTGTGGAGTTTGCTGGGCTGATACGCAATGTCAAAGTTGAATTCCTCAAGGGTTTCTCTCTATCGGATGATCTGGGCATTATGGGTTTCTGATTGCTATAACCACTATAGGGACTGGTAACCAGTGATTATGGTGACATGGGTGCCAGAAAGGTAAGCCCAAATGATTCCCAGGGCCCAAATATTCCCAGGCATTCTCACTTGGTGGCAGCATAATTCTTTTCCGCTTGGTTCAGGATGCAGTTGGTGCAGGTAATAATGTGCTCCTGCCCTTCTTGGATTTGGGCTAGGACGGCTCTAATCACCACTAGAGATACGTCGGTGTACAGGCGAAAAGGCAAGGTGTAGTCAGGGACTGCAACTATGGGAGCGGTGATCAGCATGTCCTTAAGGGTGTTGAATGCCTGTATTTGGTCCTCGGTGGTTTTGCTATGTTTGCAAAGCCTTTCACAAAATATCGGTAGTATGATGCGAAGCCGATGAAGGAGCTAACCTTGTGGACATCTCAAGGCAGGGGGAGGACTGCTATGGCTCGTAATTTCTCTGGGTCATGTTCTATGGCCTCTTTTGAGATGTGTCCCAGGAAGGAGAGGGAGTGTTGGGCTAGGACACACTTGGATAACCTAAGCTTGAGCCCAGCCTGCCAGATCATGAGAAAGACTTGCCGTCGTTGGCCGACCAAGGTTCGGCTGAAGATAATAACGTCATCTAGGTATGCGAGGTATAACTCCCACGTGAAGCCGCTGAGCACTGACTTCATCAGCTGGGAGAATGTCACAGGGGCATTGCAGAGGCCAAAGGGGAGGATGTTGAATTCATAATGTTTCCTGTTGCTTTTAAAAAATGCTGTTTTGCCTCTGTCATTGGGGTGCGCTGGGACCTGCCAATACCCTGAATGCAGGTCGAGGGTGGAGAACCAGGATGCCCCATTCAGGGAGTCGAGAGAGTCGTCGATTCTGGGCAAAGGTGTGGTGCCCTTGGTAGTTATGTCATTTAGTTCCCTGTACTCTACGCAAAAGCATAGAGTGCCATCTTTTTTCTTCACTAGGATGACGGGGGAGGACCAAGGGCTGGTGGATGGAGATATAATGCCGGTATTTAGCAAGTCTTGAACATGCCGGTCTTCCTCAGCCCACTGATTAGGGTTCTTCTTCCTTGATGGTTGGCGTATCGGTGGTCCTGTCGTGTGTATCTCGTGGGATAGATATGTGGTGTGGCCGATGTCTGTTGGTCCCAACAAGATGTCTTGAAAGTTCAGGAGATGTTGAAGGCTGTCAGTTTGTTGCGATGAGAGGTGCCCAGGTATGGGGGGCAGGGCAGAAGGGGGAAGAGGCGCAGGGCTCAGCTTGCTCCATCTCACCGACCACTAGTCCTTTGGGGAGGGTGAGGAGGACGGTGGAAATGTTGGCAATGTACATTACTCCGATGTGGTGGGCGGGGAGGAAGGTGGGTGACAAGAGGCAGGAGGCGATGGTGCCTGTTGGGGATAAGAAGATAGAGTTTCCAGTGGGTCGATGCAGGTGAAGCCAGGTCTAATGGTGGAGGGGAATGGTGAGGGTGGAGGCGATGGTAATCGGGAAGGTAGTGAGGGGGGGAAAGGGGGGCACTAAGGGTTGTGGGGGTAGGGTGGATGAAATGATGGGATCAGTAGGGGGGCAGGGAGGGGGGGGTGCACCTGCAATGTGGCTGAGGGAGAGGGATCCGGTGGTTTGTTGAAGTGGAGGCGCCACTGTGGCAGTCGATGCTGGTGTGGAGTTTTTGTAGGAGATCTAACCCCAGGTAGCCATTGTATGCATGGCAAGTTGAGTCAAAGACAATAAATCTGTGTTGAGTGGACTCGTTTTCGTGGGTTTCAGCATGTAGAGCCTGGGTCTCCCTACAGATGGGCAGGGGGCCGTCTTCCACATCTACGAGATGAGCGGAGGTGGGGAGGAATGGACCAAATGCTGTGGAGTGGCGGGAATAGAAGTGGGTAGAGGTATCATCTGACAGCTCCCGTATCAACCAGTAGCCTCGTTTTTACCCTGATCAGCCTCATCTTGTCGTAGACTGGGGGGGGTGGTATTAAAGTGAGGTGGCCCCTGCCACCGTGGGGAGATGCAGGGGTGGCCCTAAAAATCCAGCTGTTGTGGAGCGTCCTCCTCTTCGAGCTCTGATTCCCCAGGCTCGGAATAGTCAGTTGTGGGGGCCTTGTCCTCGATGTTATCATCCTCGATGGCGGAGACCTTCCTGCGCCCCTGGTTGGCTGCCCTGCATTGGGCTGCCTTCAGCTGCTCTTGTGGGGTCATGTATGGGGCACTGGTAGCTGCATGCAGAGAATTCCCACAGGTTGATGGAGATTAAGTTGGTGGTTTCTCTGGGGTTGGGGCGTCTCTTGGTGGTGAGTGCCCTTGGCAATGTCGGGGGAGTTGTAGGAGCAGCATTACTGGGGGGCAGTTTTCATGCAGGGACTGGGCTAACCACCCCGATCTACTGGGGAGTGGTGTGGGAGGCAAGGAGGCGCCTTTCCAGCTGAATGTCATTATCGAGTTCCCCCGTCAGATTGTAGATCGTTAAGTGTTCTCTGATGACACTAGGGAGGATCCTTCATAAAATGTTCAAGGTGTGTTGGTCCTGGGTGTTGGCATCGAATTCCGGGTAGGCAGTGGTGACGAGTCACCTGGCCTGGATGAGGGTGTCATCTAGATTACCATCGTAGGTGAGGGCGTCTAGTTGGGAGAAGGCAATAACCTTCCCCAGTGATGGTGTGACTACTTGGATCACCATTTTGTTTAACCCTTTAACCGCAGGTGTCATCCCAGAATGATATTGCAAAAACTGTACCAAACAGCGGGTGTCATTCTTGAATGTTTGCGAATATTTTGAATACCCCGCGTTTTTTCCGTGCGCCAGTTGTTTCAAGGGAGAGTAGCTATTAAGTTCTTTCACTCCAGCCGACCCCCACCTCCCTCCTCCCACATCCCGGGCCCCCATCTCCCACCCCCCGGGCCCCCCACCCCACCCCTGACCAACACGCATCAGTATCTGTCCAGCTGTGTGAGTGACAACAGCGCTGATGTGGCAGTGAAGTGAGGGCAATTACAGTGCCTTTTACCTGCCTCAGTGAACACAGAGTGGGTGTTTATCGTATGTGCAGTGTTCATATATGTTTATAGTATTATTATCAGAATAAGGTTGGCATTTGGTAATGGTGTGTGAGCGAAAAATAGTGATTACAACACCGCTGATGTGGCAGTGAAGTGCGGGCAATTACAGTGTCTTTTACCTGCCTCAGTGAACACAGAGTGGGTGTTTATCGTATGTGCAGTGTTCATATATGTTTATACTATTATTATCAGAATGAGGTTGGCATTTGGTAATGGTGTGTGAGCGAAAAATAGTGATTACAACACCGCTGATGTGGCAGTGAAGTGCGGGCAATTACAGTGTCTTTTACCTGCCTCAGTGAACACAGGATGGGTGTTTATCGTATGTGCAGTGTTCATATGTGTTTATAGTATTATTATCAGAATGAGGTTGGCATTTGGTAATGGTGTGTGAGCGAAGGTAATGGTGTGTGAGCGAAAAATAGTGATTTTTAGATCGCTCACTTCTAATGGCACTGCCCATCCAGTGATAGTCAACGAAATCATGAAACCTACATCATTGCAAAGCCGAAGGTTAGTACTTTCTAATGGTACCTTATTTTTCGCTCTAGATTTATTCTGTGCAGAGTTATAAAGGTTTAAAGTTTATTTACATTTTGGCTGAAACCCCCGCAGGAGAGGCCAGTCGGAGCAAAACAATGCCCGCGGTTAAAGGGTTAAACTGCACCCATGTTTGCTCTGGAACAACTTCTGCAGCAACACTGGAGAACACTTTTCCCAGGTGTGGGAATGTGACTGCAATCTTTTCTCTGTCATGTTCAAAACTTATGTCTGATATAGGTCTAACCACGTGCACATATGTGTCTATATCGCACTGATCTGGGTCAAACTTAGGTAAGTGGACGTGCGGTTTGGAAGCCATTTTTGTTACTTTCCTTTTGTTCCTTGTTGTCTCTGCCAGATCTAGAACCACTGCTAGCCACCAGTGTTATGCAATGTATTCTGGGTTCAACTTCTTGAAGTCAGATACGGGCATAGAATTGGATTCTTTTGTTCAGGACTGGGACAAGTCATGCAAACAAGGGATAGGGCTCAGACACAGGCTAACCAGTCTTACACATATATTTTTTACAAATACAGAGTGGACTTGCACAATGTAGAACACTGTATAACACTATATATGAGGCACAAGAATTACACAGAGTTTATACCACAGGTAGGTGCAGGTGGCAGTCAGGTGTGGGAGGAGGGCAGTCAGGGGTGTGCTGTCAGTAGAGGCGCTGGTCTTGGGCTTCACACTCAGGTGTCCGGTGTAGGCTGGAGGGCGGCAAAGTGGGTGGCCCTTTCTTGGCGAGGACCTTAGGGGTGTGGTGGCCCTCGGGACTGAGGCCAAACAGGGCTAATAGGCACGCTACTTGATGCCTGCCCTTGGCTGTGGTGGGAGTCCTGGTGGAGGGTGTGGGCTGGTCTGGGCCTAGGGTCGTTGGGACGCCCGTCGAGGTCCGGTGGCTGCGGTCTTGATGGGAGAGAAAGGCCGTCAGGGGTCGTCTGCGGCTGCTTGCCCTCGGGGAGTCCCTCAGCTGCTGGGGGCATCAGGGGCTCGGCTGCAGGGACAGGACACCCATTCTCACGACAGGTCTGCTCCAGACACTTTCCAATAGGAGTCCTATAGAGGAGTAATCTCCACCCTTTGTAGTGTAAGGGGAGCGGGAGGGGCGTCTCACTCAGCCTCTGGAAGGGCGGGCCGAGCCAGGGACGTCGCCCTCACAGGGAGCCTCTGGGGTAGTGGAGGAGGGACAACTGGTGGTCTGTCCCTCAGCTTGGCATGTCCAGTGGACTCTGCCAGAACTCCACTATGGAGCAGAGGAAGGAGGTCCAGTGGACTCTCCTTCTGCCTGGTAGGTCCAGTGGACTCTACCCAGGCTCCCTTCCAGGGTAGTGGAAGAAGGAGGTCTGATGGACTCTTCTCTGCCCGACAGGTCCGGTGGACTCTGTCGGTGCACCACTCGTCCCGGGGACAGCAGGAGGAGGAAGTCTGGCGGACTTTCTTTCTCCTGCGGCAGGTCTGGTGGACTCTACCACTGTCCTGCTGCCGGGGGAAAGTTGCAACTGAGGGATGGCCTGTGGTCTCTCCCTCTGTGGCAGGTCCGGTGGACTCTACCATGGCTCTGCTACTTCCCCTGGGACTGCAGGTGGGGGAAGTCCGGTGGACATTCTGAAACCCCTGCTCACGAAGGCGGATGGCAGAAGAAGGAGGTCCGGTGGACTCTCCTCCTACAGTAGGTCTGGTGGACTCTACTTCGCTGCTGCTTCCCTTGGGGTGTGTAGGTCTAAGAGGACTGGTGGTCTCTCCCTCTCCTGTGATGGCAGGTCCAGTGGACTCTGCTACCGAAAGCCTTCTTGGAACTGTATCCAAATAAGTCCCACCTTGAGTCTGGTGTGTGCTGTCCTTGATGGAGGGTAATGCACCTGGACGATGTACTTCAAGTGATTCTGGCTGGGTTGAAGAGGGGCATAAGGTAACTAAGGACATGGGCCAGTGTGGCGTGGGGCCCCTGTGAGCCTCCCCGTGGCCTCTTATTGGGGTGGGTGTGCCGGGGTCACTCCGTCGGGTGGGTATTTCAGTTCAATTTAAGCTATCTATCTATCTATCTATTGCCAGACGCCTCAATCCCGTTTGGGGTGGTCACAAACAAATCGCCTCCAAGTCGCCCTGTCCCCCGCCATTTCACTGCCCTGCTCCCAACTCACACCCCCCTCTCTCATATACCTCTCCACCCCATCCCTCCATCTCATCCTCGGCCTCCCCCTCCCTCTTCCCCCCTCCACCTCACTCACATACACTCTCTTCGTCAGTCTCTCACCCTCCATCCTCTCCACATGGCCAAACCACCTCAGTGTGTTCCTCATAATGCTTCCTATCACATCCACATCCACACCACAATGCTCCTTTATATCCTCATTCGTCAGCCTGTCTCTCCACGTGACTCCACAGGCTCCTCTTAAATAACTCATTTCCACTGCTCTCACTCTTGACTTCTTGTGTCCTTTCAACAATGTCCAAGCTTCACTTCCGTACGTTAGAGTTGGTATCACAATACTGTCATGTAGTAACTTTTTCATTTCCATGCTCACTTCCCTGTTTCTTATCACTGCTTTCAAGGAACCAGCAACCTTTCTTCCCTGCTGTACCTTTTCAAGCACTTCACCCTCCAAACCTCCATCCTTACTCATCACACTACCCAAATACTTAAACGTACTCACATTTTCCAATTCCTCACCATCTAACCTCGCTGTACATTCACTAACTTCACCTCTCTCAAAGACCATCACTTTACTCTTCCCTACATTCACCTTTAGGTTCCGTTTCTTACACACTCTCCCAAACTCATCCACCAAGCCTTGCAGCTCCCCTTCGTCTTCACTCAACAACACAGTATCATCTGCAAACAACAATACAGGGAGTTTCCAAACACTATCCTCTCTCACCAGGGCCACTCCAACATCCACTACCCTACCTTGTACCTCTTTTATTACCCCATCCATGTACAGATTGAACAACCATGGAGACATGACACATCCCTGTTTCAAACCAACTTTCAAAGAGAAAAATTCACTTAGTTCACCATCCACACGCACTGCAGCCTTTGCACCATCGTACATACTCTTCACAGCATTCAACAACTTCCCATCTACTCCATATATTCTTAATACTTTCCACAATCCTTGTCTATCCACCCTGTCATATGCTTTCTCCAAATCCATGAAAGTCGCATACAACTTCTTTCCCTTCTCTAGAAACTTTTCCACTAAAAATCTAAGAATGAATATCTGATCCACACAACCTCTTCTCTTCCTAAAGCCTCCCTGTTCTTCTCCAACTAATTTCTCTGTTCTTTCTCTAACTCTGTCTATAAGTATCCTACCATACACTTTTCCTATTATACTAAGAAGACAAATGCCTCTATGATTACCACACACTTCTTTTTCCCCTTTTCCTTTGTACAAGGGAATAATTATACCTGACTTCCAATCCTCCGGGACTCTACCTTCCTCCCAGGCCAATCTGCACATCTTCCACATCCATTCTACTACTATCTCTCCCCCATGCTTCAGCATTTCACCACACACTCCATCAATTCCTGGGGCTTTCCCTGATTTAACTTTCTTCATTGCTTCCACAACTTCTATCCTACTGATTTCTTCCTGTCTTCTCACTTCCCTCCTTCTCCCAGCCATTCCCCAGCCACTTATACTCGCATTACTTCCATCCTCTACGTTCAACAATTCCTTAAAGTGTTCTCTCCATCTGCTCACTTTTTCTCCCTTCTCCACTAGTAATCTACCATTTTTATCTTTCACTCCCCTGCTAACTTCACTTCCACCCTGTCTTACTCTTTTCACTTCTCTCCAGAATATTTTCTTACAGTCCCTCCACTTTACACTCAAATTCCTTCCAAATTCCTCATCCACTCTCTTCTTACTCTCTCTTACTAATCTTTTCACCTCTCTCTTCCTTTCCACATATAACTCTCTCTTCCGCCTCTCAACTTCTTCCACGCCCCTATTTCTCACCAATTCATTGTAGGCTTTCTTCTTTTGTGCCACAGCCCGTTTCACCTCTTCAGTCCACCACGCTGTTCCTTGCACCCCCCTCCGCCTTCTCTTCCTTCCACACACCACATCACATGCTGCACATATTTCTTCTGTAAATATCTTACACACACCTTCCACGTCTCCCATCTGCTCCAATTCATATTTACCCAATCGTTCCTCCACTTCTCTCTTATACTCTGCCTTTTTCTCATCCTCTTGTAACCTTACCACTCTCCTTGCAACTACTCCTTCCTCTCGTCTTTCCCTTCTTCTATTCCTCCATCTCACTTGCATCCTAATTCTGGCCACCACCAAGTAGTGGTCAGAAAGTCCACTCCCCCAACGTCTGTACACTCTTGCATCCTTTACACATCTTCGCATCCTTTCATCCACAAACACATAATCAATCATTGCCTTCCTTTCATTCAGTTCACCACCCACCCTTCTCATCACTCGCCATGTATACCTGTGGATCATTTTGTGCCTGAAGAGGGTATTGGTTATCACCAACCCCCTCCCAGCACAAATGTCCACTAACGCACTCCCATTCTCATCTATCTCGGCAGGCACACCCCACTCACCAACTATTCCATCCACCTTCACATTACCAACTTTACCATTCATATCACCAATCAAAAACACTCTCATTCCTTCCAAACTTTTCCATGCACATTTCCACATTTGTCCAGAACTCTTCTTTCACTCTTCTAGCACGATCTTGCATTGGCGCATACACACACACAATCGCCCACATTTGTATTCCAACTTTCAACTTTACCCACACAATCCTTGACCCAACTGATCCATACTGTCTTATGCTCTTCTTCCATCTTTTACTCACAACTATACACACTCCTTCCTTTGCCCTCTCATTCTCATCTACTCCTGCACATATACCCCATCCATACTCCCATTCTCTCACACTTTCTCCTCTCCATTTTGTTTCAGTTATTCCACATACATCCACTTTCGCACCCCCAAGCACCTGGACAATCTCTCTCTCTTTCACCTCATCATTCGCTCCTCTTACATTCCATGTACTCATTACCAAGTCCTTTGTCCGGTCCTGCATCAAATGGTTCGTGAAGTGTGTGTAAGGATAGTGAGTGAGTGGGGAATGGGGACAATTTTTTTTTTTTTTTTTGGCCGTTGTCAGTATGTGTGGCAGAGGTTCAGTGACACAACCACGGCTTGGACCAGCCCTGCACAATAATAACACTTCGATAACACTTCCAGGAGACTAATATCTACCACAAACACTGTTCACATGAAAAATTTTCCATAATCAGTCATACTTGGTGTTGGGAGGCTGGTAACCATAGCAACAACCTTGAGGTAGGCTGCCTGCTCGCCTCACCACCACCCCACCTTACAGACAGACAGACAGACTCTCTCTCTCTCTCTCTCTCTCTCTCTCACACGGAGATATATGTCTGGCTTGCATTGTCACTCGATTTTGGCACCGCTGTGAGACTAGATGTCTGGGTAACAACTGCTACAAATACTACTACTACTACTAGTTCTACTAATACTACAACTACCACTGCTACAACTACTACTGCCACCACTACTGCTACAGTACAAATAATACCACTATTACTATAACTAATACAACTACTGCTACTACTACTACATAAAACCTAAAAGTTATATTGTGAACAATAGAGTTATACATGTATTGTCCATAATTGAAATTACTGTATTTTCCACAGTAACATTTTTTCTCTGTGATATAGATTTTTTCATCATAATAAATATACATATAAAAAAAATTCACAACAAAATAAGGCACTGATTTCATCATGAAAAAGTTTCTGCATCCATTATTTCCCTAAAAACACAGACCGGTGGTGTGAGACACCACATTTCCTCCTCCCTCCTACCTTTCTCCACTGTGCTACATTTTTCACTATAAATTTCTTTTCCTGTGATTTGTACTTTTTCACCATAGCAAACATACACACACAGAAACTTTCAATAATGAAAAAAGCACTGATTTCATCATGAAACAAACATTCTTCTTCCATTATTCATGTAATTAGAGAGGGGTGGCTCAAGGCTCGATGCACCTCATTTCCTCCTCCCTTCTCCCTCCCTCCACCACCTCCTCTGTTCTCCACTCCCTACCTCCTCTTTCATTTCCTTATCCTTGCCAATATCCTCCTCTCCATGATTGTCAATACCCTCTGAACCATTCTCATCATCAGAAATAAAAGATGAGCATACAGGGGGAAATGATGGGCACAGTGGAGTGACATCTTCCATCCTCCTCACACGACGCATAAATATCGGCACTCATTATGGCGGTTGCTTTCCTGAGAGGAAGAGTCACTTTCTTCACTCACAATTGGTGATAATGTTACCTTGCGTTAGTTCCCTATTGCACTATCACTAAGGCCTTTTCTTTTCTGGCCTTTGGAAGTTGGCAGCTGTGGGTGCTCAGCCAATGATCTGGACACATGGAGAATTCTTGCGTAGTTCTATCCATTTCGGAGGTATGCAGGTGACCGGAGCATGACTCAGATGCATGAAGAAGGGTTACCAGTGGCTGTGTGTGGTGGAAATAGCCCACAGAATATTCAGACAATGCTGTGAAACAGTAGATCATGTACACATGTCACCCAGACCGCCCCATAAGGACATGTATACATGACACCCAGACGGGATGGGTTAAGTGCACACAAGACAGAAAAGTGAAAGTAATGGGAGAAGAGATTAACCCGCCCCATACTGACGTTTTCTGGGCAGTGATATGCCCCAGTCCCGACATTTTTGGACCCTTTTTGGGGGGGGGCTCAAACATCCGCTTTTGGTGAGAAACCGAAAATTCATAGAGAAATCGCTCACCTGAGGTTTAAAATACTCGATTTAGGTACGAGTACTTCCTTACCTGACTGGGTTTTCTAACAGGCTGGCACCAAAGAAAACGAGTTCTATGGGAGGGTAACTATTTTATCCATCATAAACAGTATTTATTTATTTACTTGGTACGAAATTATATGTAGTACAACAGTATATTGGTTTTCAAATAATAATATAGGCATTATAAGCATTGTTTCGCTCACTAACTCATCACCATTCATGACCTTTTTTTTCCCACATTACCTGATCATCATTTCTGACTGTTTCTTCCTCTAATGCTATGTAAACTTTGTCCTCCACTTTGTCATCGATTGGGGAATCACTCTGGCCCTGAATGTCTTTATTGGCCAGGTCACTGGTAACAGGTGAATTGCCGAGACAATGGTATGCGGGGGGGGGAGGTTATGTGGCATAAGGCATTGTCCCTGCTTGGCATCTTGCAGAGGAATAGAGGAAGGTGTCCCGTGTATACGTGCCAAAAATCACTCAGGAAATCACTCGCAAAAATTAAAAAATTGTGCAAATTAGGGACCTTGCAATGTTGCTGCGTTAATTCACGTCGCCGGGACATGAGTGCACATAATGTGCGGACGTTAATTCACTTCGCAGGGACGGCGCGGGTTAAGGATACACAGACAGCACTAGAAGTTTGTCTTAGTGAGTTCACAGTAGAAGATGACATATTGTATCATATGGGCAGAAATGATTATGAAGAGAGCCTAATCCAGGATGTAAGTCCTGGCAATTCAAACAAAGTGTAATTGAAATGGCTCATAAGTTTATGTCTGTAGGTCATGGAGGAGTTAAAGTCACTTTGGAAAGACTGAAATGATTTTGTTGGTGACCATGGATAAGTAAAGATGTTGAGGTTTACTTCAAGGCGTGCTTTACTTGTAATTGTTTCAAGCCGCTGGGGGATGCCTGGCACCACTACAGCGATACCTAAGGTAGGAGTACCTTTTGAGAGGATTCTTATGGATTTGATTGGCCCTATTAACCCAATTGAGGAAGGGTATAAATACAGCATGACGGAAACTGATGTGATGACATGATAGTTGATGACAGTGCCGCTCTGTACGTAAACAGCTGATGAGGTTGCAAAGGCATTCATCAAGAAGGTTGTATGTTCATGGGGCACCGTGTTGGATTGTTACGGATCAAGGAACAGAATTGGTAAATGTGACTCTTAAGGGAATAGAGATGTTGAGGATGAAGATGACAACTACGCCTGTGTAACATCCGTCTGCGAATGGGGTAATTGAGAGAGCCAATGTCAAAGTAATGAAATATCTAAGGAGCTTAGTTGAAGATAATCCACAGCTATGGGATATGATGTTGTGCTTTGCCAAGTGGGCATACAACACAGCATACCACAGGGTAGGCCTACTTAGGAAATCCCCTTTCTATCTCATGTTTCTGAGGGACCCAGGTGTCCCGTATGATGTCATAAAACAGGAATCAGGCTGTCATGATTTAGATGATTATAAGAATGAAATGGCCATTAAGGCCAATTGCTCATTTTGGAAGTGCCTAATATATATTGAGGAGAGTCAAGAGGCCATGCAAAACCAGCAGAAGTCAAGGGCAAAGGTGAAGGAAATCCATACGGGAGATAGACTCTATATTCAGAGAATTCCCAAGCCAGAGGAATCAAAGAAATCACAACCCCTATATGATGGACCGTTCTGCATTAAAGGGAAGATAAGTAATGTAGTAGTGAAAATAGTAAACATAATTACTGAGAAGATCATAAAAGTCCATACGGACAGAGTGAGGCTTGTTCATGAGGACAGCATAGTTGAAAAGGTGAATGGTAATGTACAGAGAGCATATCCAATTCACAAAGATCCTCTTCCACCAGAGGAGATAAAGCACTATGAATTAACAGATGTTTTAGGTGTTGAGAATGAAGAGAGTGAGGAAACTTCTGAGAGAGAAGCCTTTCAGAATTCGTGGGCAAGTGAAACAGAAGAGGACACACAAAATACATCACGCATGCAGGGTATGCAGGAGGCGCTGGAAGAAGGGGCAGAAGCAGTTAACCAGATAGATGATAGAGTACAAATCGAAGAAGAATGAAACGCTTATGGCTTTAAATATATGGGGCAAGTGCCAGAATTAAATGATATTATGGATCAACGTATAGAGTATACACTGGAAAAAGTCCGATTTCTTACAGGTCCTAATGACTGTTCATCAGTGGACTTGGATGTCAGGCTTGGGGGAACCTGACAGTGAGAGCGGGGCTTGCATTCATCTCGCAACACCAGGCGCATTTTATGGGCAACTATTTTCTTATCACCCACCTTACTAATATAAACCAGGCTCTAACATATGCACGTTAATTTGCTGCTGATGTCAACTGGTCGGTGGAACACATAGATAACTCCTCAATTGTAGATAATTCTTTGAGAGAGCCTTAACAACTTTTGACTTAGAGTTTGCCATATTGTTTCAATCTTTAAATGATTATCTGTCATTCACGTTAAATGAAGTGCAGAGCCTTTAACATTTTGGAAGAAATATCTAATGCTTTATTTGGTACTGCAACACAAGAGCAGATTCATAAGGAGATACATAATATTGAATCTTTTACGGAAGAAGAAAGAACTGAACTTACTATAGTTTTTCATGCTCTAATTTTAAATGCCACTGTGAGAAATATGCAGGATATGCATAAAGTTATCCGACGACTGGAAAAGGCAGCTAATGTGTCACATGATTTAGTTAAACAAGTTAGATTGTTAACACTAAGAAATGAAGAAGAGATTAAGATTATTGAAGCTATGATTGATTTGTCCTTTGCTTTATTGGATAAATAGAATTATCATTTTAAAGTTGGACTTAGAGAAGATGTTGACAGGAAGATTTTCATCATTTCTAGTTCCTGATTCAGTACTTCTATCACTTCTAAGAGAAGCTTCATTGTTAAAACCAGGCCTGTTATACCCTGCACGTCCAGAATTTCTTAGCTGTGTACCAAGATGCTATATCTGTTGTTCCACAAATGTCCTCTGCTTCTGCTAACATTGTGTTTTGCTTGGTGGTACCTTTGAGAGAGACCCTGATGACGTTATGTATATCATATAGGTTCCTTACACTTCAAAATCCCAGAAAAAGCGTACTTCGTCCGTCATGATAGAGTAGCTCAATATCTGGCGATAGGCCAGAATAGGGGACATTATGTTACCCTTGATTCACTTGATTTGTGTAGACACAATAGCCAGCTGTTAATATGTCCTCCTATTGGGCCAATATATGATATTTCTGTTGTATTTTGGGAAACTGTCCTGTTTTGGAGAAAGCGTAAGGCTAGTAAGCTGTATTCTAAGGTTGTTCTAAAAGATTTTGTTCCTGTGTATATAAGACATAAGACTGGATGGGCTTTTTCTGTTCCCTACCCCATTCACTTTACCCTCACGTGCCCTAATAAGATTGAGTCCCAAACAGAGCACGTAGCTCAAAATACTGGCTTACTGTACATGCCGTAGGTGAAGGCTGTAGCTCCAATAGTAGTGCATAAGTCTTGCCTGCCTATGCCACAGTTAATAGACAACAAGAGTTAAAGATAACACCCATAACAATCCCCATAAGTAAATCTCTGACACCTCTTGAGAGGTCAGCATTATTAAATCTGTAATTTAAAGGTACCCAAAATGATATCAAGATGGGTGGACCATTTCCACTTTGGGAACTCATCCAACTTATGAAGGTCATCGAGCCCCTCCGCCAACACCTGCACGCTCCCACACCTTGGTCCACTTATATAACTGTTACTTGTGTGGACATCCTTGTCCTTTTCATGGTAGCATTTTCGTGCTACCGTTTACATCGTACATATTTCCCACTACCAGTCCTTCAACATTCTGACTCAGGGCCTTCGAGGAACTTCGCCGTCAGCAGATGTCACAGGGACGTGCCATTCCAGAGAGGGGAGTATGCTGTGACAGCAGCAGCGACAACGGTAATGACAAAAACAGCAATGATGGTGGTGCTGACAATACTTACCAGGCATGTGGTGGGTACACACCACACACGTCTGGCTCACCCACAGCCGGACCTCAACTACCCACACCACAAGCACAACCAGAAAATGGAAGCTATCGTGTCGTCCCAGCTTCAGCAAGGGATAAAGGGTATCGGAAAATACCCAAAGACCATTATAGGTACTTGCAGCACCTTAAACAACTTGAGGACGCCACAGAACAGCGAATAATGAAAAGCGGAAAAGTGAAGAGTGTAAAAGGAGAAGGATCGAGGCATACAGTTATCCTTATGGTTTTGCACTGTTTTATGCTTATTAGATTTTACTTGTGTTTTATGAGTTAGATTCAGACATGGGAATGAAGAGTCGAAGTTAATCGTTTCGTACCGTTGCACTTATTAAAGTTTGTGTGTGTATTTTGCGGGGGAGAACCAGAAGAAAGAAGGGTGCCACAGAATTAAAGGGTAACCAAGTTTAGTGTAAATTAGTGTTAGAAAAAGGACACTGTCAAAACGTTGCGGACCCAAACCGACTGACAACGCTGAGAGAAGTAAACGAAGGATATGAATAATACACGGCTATTCCCCCCTGTACTTGTTCCTAGTATAAGTGAGAGACGGAAGCTTCGAACTCAGTAAGAGCGTAAGTGTCAGACACTCAAAGGAGAGCATAGTGGCAACAGAGTCCCACCCGAGACACCCTACCATGACGATGAGGCAAGTGCTGTTTTGGAACTTTAAGGTAACAGTAAACATCTTTTTTTTAGGGAATACACAAGGAAAGTGGAAAGAAGAGAGTGGAAGAGAGAAAAATTAATAAGTGAAATATCAATTTAAAAAAAACAGGAAGTGTAGAGCAGTGGTATGGTACAACAGGACGGGCCAAAGAGTATAATATTTTCAAGTAAGCTTATTTACCTAAAGATAGCGTTAAAGTGTAAGGTTGCTTTAAAGGCAATGTGTGTAAACTGTAGAAAGGTATAGAGTTAGTGCACATAATCGTGTTAAGGTCCATTCATGATAATTAAGAATAGTAAGATAATTATTAGAATATTTTTACTTTTATAATGTCATTATGATCAAATAATGTTATAATGAAGTGACGCTTGATGAAGTATTGCTATAATGAAATGATAAAGGATGTGATGCTATAATAATGTAATGTTACAGTGATGTGATGTTATAATGAAATTATGTTATAGCAGATTGATGTTTATGGTGTTGTTAAAGTGCTACTATATAACATGTGAAGAACAATTGGCACTCAAAGAATAGAAGCATAGCCTGGTTAAGGTCAATACTGAAGTGGCGAATAAAGATTATATTTTGTGTATGAATTAAAATCATTGCAGAAAGGAGTTATATTCTAATTATGTAAAAGACACTCAGCGGCTGAATATTTTGTTTTATGAGCTTTTAGTTATAGAGACGAATGCTACTATACGGTGGTATGATTTAACTCATTAATTTTGAGTGAGATAATGTTACAGTCATGGGACTTTGAGTCTGCTGAGCTGGATTGCAAAGTTGTTGTTTTGTTGACTCAGTGTAATATCTGTACATATAATTTACAGGGTAGCTAGAAAAAATGGGAAAACGGTTGTGAGTAACCTTAGAATTCCTACCCCCTATCAGAGTAATGAAATGGACTTACGTAATGCCGACATTAAATAGGTTTTTGGATGTTAGAGTAAATGAATTGTTATGTCCGACTCCCTATTTGTGTAATGCCACAAATTTAGTATTCATATATATGTTTAGAGGTACTGTAATTTCTAAGTTAGATAGGGTGTAATCTGAATACTAGTCTATATGGCTCCTGTCCTAAGTAGTAGTTCATGTGTTAATGATCAATGTAGGGATAACTTTATTTTTATATGTATACATTTCTGTATCTATGCATAGGTAGTGTAACTGTAAGTGTTAAGCTATGGGAGTTCATCCATCTGGTAGAGTAACGAATAACAGATCTGAGCAACGTCCCCCCGTGTTTGTGCGTCGTTGCCGGGCGCCAAGTTTAAACCTTAAACAGAATAATAATGGGTATACAATTCTTTCCGTATAATTGTTGTGAAATGCTTACTAATGAAGCTGCTAGAATCCAAATATATGAAATTAATAGTCAAAAAAAGGCCGAGATCATGTAATTTGTGAGGATCAAATAGTCCCGCTTGCCTTAGCCGTTACTAGATAGCATAAGCTACCCCAAACTCAAGGCGGGATGGCAGTAATTTCAGTATTTAAATGTAGTAAGGATTGAATCCCAAATTTTCCCCAATTCAATCAAAAGTTCTAACGTCATGTGTACACTACTATATAAATAGTGAAGAGAAATAAAACCCACCATATCGCAAAAACACAGTCTCATTTGATCTAGGAGTGGCGTCCGTACGTGCCCGACAATGCCACATTCGCTACTCAGACATGGTGGATAACAGACGTTGATTCAGGTGAGTTGTACACATTCCTCCTTTCTCCCCCCTTGCTTGTTTAATCCTTACTTGTCGTGAACCATATGAAGTAATGTTGTTAAAAGTTTAACGTAGACATTCGCTACTCAGACATGGTGGATAACAGACGCTGATTCAGTTCACAGACACCGTGACGTCGGAGTGTGCACGAGGCCATCATGTGTTATTGCCCATAGACTTGTCGTACACACACACTTACACTACCCATGAATAGTTTATAAACTGAATGTAATAGAAATTGTATTATGAATCAATCAGGTGAACCTTTTTTTTTTTATAGTAGATAAGGTACAAAAGTTTGAAAGTTAATGTGATCATGTAACGGAAAGGCGAATTCAAACTCATCAACCGTTTTCTTTCTCGTATATTAATATGTTAGGAATATTGGGAGCGTTGAAGGGAACTTAATAGTTGTGAGAAAAATGTGATTTTTGAGTTGTTCCTCGAGGCTAAACAAGCCCGAGTGATTATGAATTAGTGGTGATTATGAATTATTAATGATTATGAATTAAGTGATTATGAATTATTAGTGAATTGTGTGATGAGTTTATACTGCCTAGAAGAAAAGAACACGAGTGATTATTTTTGGTTCGAGGCTATGCCAGCCCGAAAAGACAATTCATGCCAATAAATGTCCCAGTCTTGAGGCTATTGAGCCCAAGAATAACCGATAATAAAGAGTGTGGTATGATGACCTCAGAAATCACTGTTGAATATTCAAATTGTTTCGCTTGGTAACAGTATTGTATGACTTTTGCCCAAACTATGGCTTAATTTACAACCCTTTTACATATGATTAAAGGTCATGTAATTCCAAAAATGTCTGTTGATTAACAAGTATAGAATTATTAAAGTAGAGTAAAGTATATGTAATTTTGATACCCCACCAAGGGAATTATGTCCTCTCACGCATAACTCACTCCCTTCCAGTTCAAGATTCCTCCGCTTTGGGAACGACTAACACACGTGGTACTGACTTATTCTCGACTCGGCCAAAACTACAAACGCTACCAAAAAACTATCTGTTAAACACTTAACCTTTATCATTCAAAGTCGAAGTGCTAACCCCCCTTTGTTTTACTGAGGTGAATATTTTACCAGTCATTGAGGGGAGACTATGAGTACCATTTGTATTATCAACGAGTAAGTTAAACAGAACCAACTACTTGGGAAATCCAATTTCCAGGCATTACCCTGGTAACACCGGTAAGAATAAATATCTGGCGTTACCCGACCATTACACTGGTGACAACCGGTGGGATAAAAACTCGGTATTACACTTGCATCTGACCAGTGCCACCTATACTTTCATTAAAAGGAGAATAAGCTAAAGTCAAGCAGGGCAGGCATGACGTGAGGAGGGTATTTCACCCGGGTAACTTGTACCATTTTGACGTCATCAGTTGCGGCAGGTGTCGTGGTGCGTGACAGTGGTGGTGGTGAGTGACGACCCAGCCTTCCTTGCTGCCTTCGCCCACTGGTCCCTCAAAGGCCGGCTCCTGGTATGGTCCACCAGGCTCCTGGTGCTCACTTGCCTGCCCAGAGATGACCTCGTGGCTCTGCTCGCCTCTCACTGGACATTCTCCATGATGAACACCATGGCCATCAGCATCGATGTGTCTGCACGAACACCCGTGTAAGTTTATACCGAAAGTTACATATCCCAGTTTGATAAATGTTATGATCAGACACAAAACATATATAATCTGACCACAGCAGTAAATGTATGAGATAATATTGGTTCTACAACCATCATTAGTAATTAATTAGTATTCATTAACATGTAATTTGTGGGAAGGATACTGAACGACAGCCACTTGTGTGAAATATTTTTTCTATGTTTTTCTGTATCTGTTTGGCGATAGGAAGCATAGGAAATATGGAAACACAAGAACAAGTATTGTCTTTCTAAACATATGTTACACCCACGTATGAAGCGAAAGAAAAGTGTAGGGTTAGGGGATGGATGCAGACAGGGAGCATCATACCTGGGTCTTAGTAAGAATCTGAAGGTGAAGTTTGGAAGAAGTATATTAGTGTCTAATAGAGCTCAGTTTAGAACAGATGTCACTCAAGTAACTAATGAGATGCGAACCAGTAAATTGCCCTGACATCTCTTTTTCCCGTTTCTTAAAAGGGGGCAGTCAGCAGAGATATTTTCTTTTTCGTCCTGAAACAACTCGGAGAATAAGTTGTTTTAATATGCTGTGTAGGTATTAGCAACGTGAATACAGTTTCAGTATATATGTACCTGATGCTGAGAAGAGCATTCCCTAGTCTGAGCAATTGCTTAGTGGACTGGATCACTAGGCACTTGCCCGTGAGACACACTCTGACACCAGATTTAACATGGACCTGCTCTGGTGTACCGGACACGCCTGTGCAAAATTTCAGCTCATTCTTGCCAGTGGTAAAACCTGTTGAGGGTTTCTGACGTCCTGCGAAATTCGAGCACAAAAGTGCACATGGCTCGTGTGCAACTGACCGCACATAGTTATAATCTACCCCACAGTTGCCAGCTCTTCATTCCACGTCTTATGATCATGGCATGTCGAAATCCAAGGGTGTAAAATGTGGACACACACACACATACATACACACACAGAGGGATTCAATCTAGGCAGACGTGCGTCACCGGCGCTCCGTACCAAATCATCACGGCCAGTGGCATTACCTAAATTTGTATCTTTGTATGAGTCAAGCTCAGTATCAGGTTAGAGTAAATGATTGCTCATTATAAAAAGGAAAAAAATAATAAGTTTAAACAGGACTTGTTCAAACAGGAAATAGAACCAAGACGAAAGAATACACTGAGTCATCTCTGAGGTTTGTTTAGACTACAACAACACGGAGATTCTAAGTACATGCTTTGCACTTTAAGTATTGCAAAATGGATATATACTTTAGTAAAGCAAATTTGGAAAAGAAAAGGGATAAAGGTAAAAAGCAAAATGATGATTTCTATCAAGAACTGGTTGAAGTAGAGACTCACAATAGACTGGTCGAACGTATAAACAAACTAGAAATGGCTTTAAAAAAAGAAATTGATGAAATAAAGAAGCAGATGCACTTGCAAAAGGAAGAAATAGAAAAACTATGAAGGGAGGCCAATAAGAAAGACACAACCAGCAGTGAACTAACAGTGGAATTGAGTACACTTAGGAAGAAAATGAGTGAAATGGCAAGTACAGCAGTCAATCACGAGAGTGTTATGGAAGAGTTCAAAAATGACACAGAGACAATTAGGCAAGTTAGCAGTCTTATTGACCAGAGCAGTGATATTGAGGAGAAGATAACACAAGTGAATGAAGCTGTGCAAAGCTACAAAAATGATGTAGAAACCACGTATGCGGAAATGGTGAAAGTAAAGAAAGACTTAGAAACAAGGGTGGAGGAAAAAAGCATCAAAAAGGAGGTGAAAAGAATAATCCAGAACAATCCAAAGTTAGTCAGAGATTCAGTAGAGATAAACAAATCAATAGTAATCACTGGTATAGAAGAGGAAGAAATTAAAAACAAGATCACAAGAGACAAAAAGGAGATGACAAATGTAATGAACTTACTGAAAGAAGTATCAGAGGAAATCTGTAGTAAAGACATAGAGGAACACAAAGGGTTAGTGAAATACGAGAAAAGCAAGACAAGACCTCTAAAGGTGACTTTCCAGAGTGTAAACACTGTGGAAGAGATACTAAAAAATGCAAAGAATCTTATGGAAAAAGAGGAGTTCAAAAATGTATGGATAAAAAGATTCCTAACACTAGAGGAACTGGAATTACTGAAAGAGAAAAGGAAGGAAGCAAAAAACAAAAAATGAGGGAAGATCAGAAGAGGAGAAGAAGAAATTTTTTTACAAAGTAATAGGATTGCAGGTACGAAAGTGGTACACAAACAGGATAGAAGAAAAAGGAGGAAGGTAGTAGAACCATGTCATGACAAGTATATAAACAAGATGATAAAGTTGATGTACTCAAATGTGGATGGAATGGTATCTAAATTACTAGAGATGAATGATTATGTCAGAGAAAATGAACCACAAATAATATGCCTAACTGAAACAAAATTAACACCAAGGATATCCAATGACATACTAAACTTAGAGGAATACAATATATGGAGAAGAGACAGAAATTTAAAAAAAGGAGGGGGAATTATAATATTAACTAAGAAAAATCTAAAAGTCAAGGAAATAAAACTAGATATACCATCACAAGTAGAACTGATTGCAGTAGAGATCGACACATCTGAAGGTAAAGTAATTGTAGCCAATTTGTACATGCCACCCAGAACAAACACATGGGAAAGAGACGAATATGAGGACCTGGCAGAGAGTACAATTCTGAGTATAAGATCATTCCTACATAAAATGGAAGAGAAATCGGAAAGAATTATACTAACTGGGGACTTCAATACAAATATGAATTGGAATAATCTAGATATAAATAGCCAAGAAAGCTGTTGGGACCAAAAGCTCCTGAATCTCGTACAAGAGTTTTTCTTAACGCAACATGTGAGGGAAACCACCAGAAAAAGAGGACTTGATGTACCTTCAGTACTAGATCATATATTTACTAGGCAAGAAAATGATATTGACAGTTTAATTTATCACCCTCCACTCGGCAAAAGCGATCATGCAGTACTAAATTATAACTTCAGGATAGCATATGACATAGTAAACAGCAATGACAGTTACAAAAAGAGCCTAAACTATAAAAAGAGAAATTATCAAGACCTAAAGAAGTATTTCTTAGAAGTTGATTGGGAAAATGACCTTAGACTGAATGTAAAAAATTTTGTGAATTTTATGAAATAGGAGTCCAGAAGTACATCCCACAGCACAAAGAAGCAGATAAGAAAATACAGAAATGGTTCAATACAGAATGTAAAAAATCAAAAGAAAGAAGAGATTTGTTGTGGAATAGATACAGAAGACACAATAGTGAAAGGGCGTATAATAATTACAAACAGGCAAGAAACGACTATACAAGAATAAAGAAGGAAGCCCAAAAACAGTTTGAGGAGGATATAATAAATAAAAGTAGTGATCAACCAAAGCTGTTTTACAGCTATATCAGAAGCAAAACCAAAGTAAAAGATATAATACAATCCATTACGGACGAGGGAATCACTTATACACAAGAAAAAGATATTTGTGAAGCACTAAATAAGAATTTCCATTTAGTTTTTACAGAAGAAAAAAAATTTGAGAGGGACTATGTGGAACAAGCATGCCCACACATACTACCAGATATACAAATAGCAGAAAAAGTAATACAGGAGGAGTTAAGTAGATTAGACAGAGGAAAAGCAAGTGGTCCTCATGAAATTTCATGTTGGGTATTACGAGAACGTGCAAAGGAGTTAAGTAAACTATTATTTATAATTTTCAAGAAATCCTTGAGTCAAGGTAAACTACCTGATATTTGGAAAAAAACAAATATTGTCCCCTTATTCAAGAAAGGAAATAGACAAAATCCACTCAACTACCGACCAGTATCACTGACCAGTGTTGTAAGCAAGGTATTAGAAAAACTTATAAGAAAAGCTTGGGTAAATCATCTAGAAGTACACAGTATGATAACAGAAAGACAGTTTGGTTTCAGAAAAGGAAAATCGTGTGTTACTAATCTGTTGAGCTACTATGACAGAGTAACAAACACAATACAGGAAAGGGAAGGATGGGTGGACAGTATCTATTTCGATTTCAAGAAAGCTTTTGACACAGTACCACACCAAAGACTTTTATGGAAACTGTACCATCAAGGAGGAATTCGAGGCAAACTGTTTTGTTGGATGCAAGACTTTCTCATAAAAAGAGAAATGAGGACAGTACTAAGAGGAAACTACTCATCATGGAAAGAAGTGACTAGTGGAGTACCACAGGGTTCAGTGCTGGCACCAATCATGTTTTTAGTGTATATAAATGATATAAACAGTAACACTGGAAATGAGAGCTATCTGAATATGTTTGCAGATGATGCAAAAATACAAAGGAGAATTACTAACACAGACTCTTGCAGAGAGCTACAAGAAGAATTAAATAAACTTCATGAATGGAGTAGTACATGGCAAATGGAATTCAATGTGGACAAGTGTCATGTAATCAAGTTTGGTAAAAGTGGAAAAAGACCTGATTGGGATTATAAGTTAGGAAATAAAACCCTATACACATCAGAAAGAGAGAAAGACCTAGGTGTGATTATCAATAACAGACTTTCTCCGGCTGACCACATCAGCGAGAAGGTACGAAACATGTATACACTGCTTGCAAATATGAGAATAGCATTCACATACATAAATGAAGACATGCTAAGAAGGATAATAACATCATTCATTAGACCAACCCTGGAATATGCATCAGTAGTCTGGAGTCCTCATCTCAAAAAGCATATAAACAAGATTGAAAAAGTTCAAAGGGCCGCTACAAGATGGATACCAATCTTAAGGGACCTAAGCTACGAAGAAAGACTAAATAAACTGAATCTACCAACTTTACAGGAGAGAAGGAAAAGAGGTGACATGATAATGCTATATAAGTGCATATCAGGAAAGGAGAAAATAGACATAAATGATTACTTAACATATGGAGAAGCATCAGCAAGAGGACACTGCAAAAAACTGCATAAGAAGAGAGGTGATAAAGACGTAAGGAAATTTAGTTTCCCAAACAGAGCAATTGATCAATGGAATGCACTACCAAATGAAATAGTGTGTGCCAAAATAATTCACAAATTTAAGGATATGTACGATAAATATGGTTTAAGACACGGGGCAGTACGAGCTTGACTCATTCCTGTAAAGATACAATTAGGTAAGAACAATTAGGTAAGGTAAGAATACACAGTTGAGGCGCCAGAGAGGCAACACGTACAACACATTGCTCTGCACGCTGGCCAACCTTGGCCACAACTGGCCATACCTAAATAGTATCTTTATATGAGTCAAGCTCTTGACTAGGTTAAACTAAATGGTGTTCTAATATAAAAGAGAAAGTTTAAGTAAAGGTGTTGTTCGAATCACAGAATACAACAAATTAGTGCAGGAATGTGCTGAGCAAGCTCAACAGCTGTTTAGTCTGTTGCGTGCATCAAGCAATGCATACTTGTAAGTAGAATTTTCTTTCTCGTAGTACTACAAGATGACCACCATCTTTAGTAAAGCTAATTTGGAAGGAGTTAAGAAAAAGGATAAAAGTAGAAAGCAAATGATGATTTCTACCAGGAACTGATTGAAGTGAAGATGTACACAAGCTAGTAGAACGGGCACACAGATTAGAGAAGGCATTTCAAAGTGAAATGGATGAAATTAAGAAGCAATTGCACATGCAGAGGGAGGAAAACGATTAATTAGTAAAGGAGGTAAATAAGAAAGACACAACAATAGATGAGCTGTCAGTTGAGGTGGGTTCACTTAGAAGGAAGATTAGTGAAATGGCAAGCACAGTTCTCAACAATGAAAGGATTATGGAAGAGTTCAGAAATGATGCAGAGTCAATTAGGCAAGCAAGCAGTCTGATAGGCTAGATCGGAGCAGTGATATTGAGAAGATAACCCACGTGAATGAAGCGATGCAAAGCTACAACAATGATGTGGAAGCTATGTATGCTGAAAGGATGAAAGTAAAGAAAGGCATAGAAACAAGTGTCAAAGAAAAAAAGCATTAAAAAGGAAGTGAAAAAAATAATCCAAAACAATCCAAAATTGGTCAAAGATACAGCAGATATGAACAAAGCTATAGTAATCACTGGTATAGATGAGGAAGAAGTAAAAAATCAAGATTTCGAGAGACAAAAGGAGGAAGGGAAAGTAACTGTGGCAAATTTTAACATGTCACCAAGGTCAAATACTTGGGAAAGAGGTAAATATGAAGACCTGGCAGAGAGTACAATTGAGGATTTAAGAGCATTACTACATAGAATGGAGGAGAAATCTGAAAGAATTATATTAACTGGAGCTCTCAGTACAAATAAAAATTGGAATACTCGAGATGTAAAAAGCCAAGAAACCTGTTGGGACCAAAAGTTCCTGGATCTTGTGCAGGTGTTTTCCCTAACACAAAATGTAAAGGAATGCACCAGAAAAAAAGGACTTGATGTACTATCAGTACTAGATCTTATATTTACTAGGCAAGAAAATGATATTGACAATATAATGTATCACCCTCCATTTGGCAAATGCGACCATGAAGTATTAAGCTGTTACTTCAGGATTGCATATCACATAGTTAACAGTAACAAAAGTTAGAAAAAAAAGCCTAAACTACAAAAAGGGCAACTATCATGGCCTAAAGAAGTACTTTTTAGAGAAAAATTGGGAAAAAGAGCTTAGAGGACAAGATCATGTAGGAAATGCTGTGAACTTTATGAAATAGGGGTCCGAAATAGCATGAAGCAGAAATGAAAATTAAGAAGTGGTTTAATAAAGAATGCAAAAAAAAAAAAAGAGAGATTGTTGTGGAATAGGTACAGAAGATACAATCGTGAGAGGACATATAATAACTATAAACTGGCAAGAAACGAGAATACAAGAATAAGGAGAGAAGCCCAAAGACAGTTTGAGGAAGACATTTTATTTATAAGTAGTGATGAAACAAAGCTATTTTACATCTACATCCTAAGCAAAACCAAAGTAAAAAATAAAATACAATCCATTACGGACGAGGGGATCATTTATGCACTAGAGAAAGATATTTGTGAAGCACTAAATAAAAATTTCCAATCAGTTTATACAGAAGAAAATAATTTTGAGAGGGATGATATGGAACATGCATGTCCACACATATTACCAGATATACAAATATTAGAAAAAGAAATACACGAGGAGTTACGTAATTTAGACAAAGGAAAATCAAATGGTCCTGACGAAATTTCGTGTTGGGTGCTACATGAATGTGCAAAGGAGTTAAGTAGACTAATATCTTTAATATTCAAGGAAGCCTTGGGTCAAGGTAAACTACCTGATATTTGGAAGAAAGCAAACATTGTTTCCCTATTCATGAAAGGGAATAGACAAAATCCACTCAGCTACAGACCAGTATCACTAATCAGTGTTGTAAGGTACTGGAAAAGCTGAGTAGAAATGTTTGGGTAAACCATCTAGGAGGACACAATATGATAACCGAAAGGCAGTTTGGTCTCAGAAAGGAAAAAATCATGTGTTACTAATTAATTAAGCTACTGTGACAGAGTTGCAGAAACATTATAGAAATGATAATGGTGGGTGGTGAGTATCTTTCTAGATTTCAAGAATTTATTTGACAGAGTGCCACACCAAAGACTTTTATGGAAACTGTACCATCAAGGAGGAATCCTAGGTAGACTGTACTGTTGGATGCAAGATTTTCCCAGAAAAAGGGAAATGAGAACAGTGCTAAGGGGAAATTACTCATCGTGGAGGGAAGTGACTAACGGAGTTTCGCAGGGCTCAGTTATGTTTTTAGTGTATATAAAAGACATAGATAGTAACACTGGAAATGAAAGCTATTTAAATATGTTTGTTGATGATGAAAAATACAAAGGAGAATTACTAACACAGACTTCTGTAAAGAGCTACAAAAAGAATTAAATAAACTTTGTTTTTTGTCCTCTTTTTTTGTTAATCATACAAACTAAGTTTATAGTACAGCGCTACAAAAATCACAGAGGAGAATGCTAAGGTGTCTGTACATGGAAACAAAATCACTAAGGATGACATGCTATGAAATAACCATAGTCACTTTGGAATATGCAGGTATGGCGTATTTAAGCAAAGTAGGCCTATTACGCAAATGGTTATCACTCTCTTTACCCTAGTTTTGCAAAAAAAAAAAAAAAAAAAATCTTCATTCCGAATGCTGTGCTGTAGCAACAGATGAGCACTGGAATATGGTGCTAGTTCAGAAGGAGTGCTATGGAAATTATGTTGAGCCGTTGCATAGTTATTTTTCGCCACTCAACTCGCTGATGTACTGTCACCTCTGCGATCCAGACTTTTACGTGGTCAAAAGGGACTGAAATCAAGTCACTATTGATGACCACCGTGTGCTGGAACGGTCGGAAACTCAGATTGATGGAGACTTTCTCCCACCAGTGGCCTCTTCGGTTGCGTTTATTATATTTCAAGTGGTAAAGTTAAGAATGGTAGCATGCCAAAATGATGGGGCCAGTCTCCAACTAGACCAACCCAAGCCCGACCTTCGCAATTTCCCAAAATGCTTCTAAGGTTTCACATTAACAACTACTAGGTAAGTTCTATACCACCAGTTCTCAAGGGTTATACTCGTACAAACAATAAAGTTCGAGTGGGAGGGAATGTGTGTTAACAAGACCAAAAGAAAGGTAATCTTTCCCAGTTACTTGCTTTACAGATTAAACCTGAATCAGTTGGCACGTTCAAAAAAAAAAAAAAATGTAGTCCTAATATCAGATCCACAAAACTTAGCTCCTTTGTACCAGTCCAGTATGTTTCTTCATAATCGTCCCTCTGAACACATAGTTCACTGGTCCAGTCCTCTGCCACTCCCGACCTTGGCCTCCTCACTGGGACCTTGACTCATGCACTGGGACCTTGACTCACTCACTACGACTTCGACCTCCACACTTGAACTTTGACTCACTCACTGGTTCTTCGACCTCCACATTTGGATTCTGACTCACTCACTGGTACTTCGACCTCCACACTTGAACTTTGACTCACTCACTGGTACTTCGACCTCCACACTTGGATTTTGATTCACTCACTGCTACTTCGACCTCCACACTTGGACCCGCTAGCAGTTAACAGGTATAATGCATATCTATTCTCCCCAGTGCAAGTAATCCCTTCACATGATCAGGAAAGTCTCATAATAAAGAAACATGAGTTACAACACTCAGCAACCCAAGTAATAACAGAATAGCACATGGCACTACAGACACATAGGTCTGCACAAAATACTACTTATTGTAGGGATAACATGGAAGAGAAAGTACTATAACAAATACAGTAAGCATGAATAACTTTTAACTCTAACCATGAAAATCATCACTGCATCAATATCATTGTGCCTCACGAAATAACTACGTGAACATTAACTCACAACATAGCCCTAATAAGTACTGAACTGCAAAGTCATCTCAACACATATTAACAATTTACAGTTCCCGGGCACCTGATACTTGGCCCACAAAAATCACACATTTATCTGAGACTCAGACAGAACTAGCTAGCATTCTCGTATTCCAGTTACTAAATAATAATACAAAGTACAGTACACAAATATATGGGAAGTACCTCACTATTCAGCTCACAGGATACCAGAGTGGAGCGGAAAACTCAGGACTCGCTCTTCCACTGGCTAATGGCATCACCAATACACACTTCCTGAGGAACAACAGCACTTGATTCTACCCGAGTCTATTTCTTTATTTCATCATTATTATCACTCGTGAGATATCACTACTCGAGCTTCAACATGTTAAACATCAATAATATCAAATTAATTGCAGAATTCCTTGGGGGGGGGAGGAGGATGACGACAGTACCGACCATCCATCATCTATCACGGCCGGTGAGCGAGTGAAACACGCCAAAACTGCGTGATGGAAAGGGGGGGGGGAAACGGCTTACGCTATTTAAAATTTTTATTATTACAGACTCGTGATAGACTCAATGTGATGTCTTTCCCTTTACAATCGATATACCCGAAAAAAATAACATTCTCTAGTTATAGTAACTACTCAACAACACCTCTCTCTTAATACCCTTACATAAAAAAACAATAAAAATCATCGTGCTTTACATCCTTTTGCGCACGCGTACATTATGCTGGATTACGTGACCAAGACACATATTCCCATTCACTCGAGTTTTTATATTATAAAGAGACTTAATACTAGTAAATTACAATAGGAAAAAAAATTAATTAGCAACTATGTAACTTAATCTATGTTCTGGTCACGTCTGCATGGTAACAACTATGCCCCGGCCACACACTCTCACTCAGCCGAACTTTTGGTCATATAAAATAAACTAGATACAACTCATTATCACTTCCGGGCACTACATCTGCCCACGGTTAGGGAAGACCAAAAGTTCGGGCGACTGGACCTGAACTCCTCAGAAATACCCAGTACCCATACCTAACACATACGGTACGTTAGTTCACCTACTTGACCAGTCTCCCTCAATACTGCAACTGTGGGGTGTTCTGCACGCTCCTTGCTCGTGAGGGGAAACCAATCTACATGCCTCCAAAACACCAGCCAGCCTGTCCTATACTGCGACTGTGGGATATTACATAAGCTCCATGCTCGAGAACAGTCGGCGGCTATCCTGTCCGCAACAAAAAAATAATTCCTCTACCACGGGTAAATTTTCTCATGCCACTCACGATATGCAACTGACGAAGTATGCCACTCACCAGGTATATTACTCACAAGGAGAATGCCCTGCTACAAGGAGAAATTTTGTGCTTTGCTGAGAGTAACACAAGCCGCTCCACTGCGTTCCATCCAGGGAGACCGAGCGAAACCTACCTACCTCTCCTAATGTGCAAGAGGCCCATAGTTCTACTTCTCGAAGCCCTATAGAGAAACTGGAAACTTCCCCTTTCTCTCTGAGCAAATCTATACTGCAGTTTGGGTATTATATACACTCAGTGCTCGAGGTTCTCAAAGCAAGTAGGAAACCTCCAGGAGGAGACATTCAGGTAGAACTGCCCCTCACATGTACAGCTCCCTAACTCTGGGGAAAAAGAAGTCCTAAGTGTGATATCTCAATATCCCTAACTAAGCCTAACAATCTAACCCAAAGAAAAAAAAGGATCGAGGTAAGGCAAGAACGACGGTCCATACACCGTGGTGCACTCAATTTGAAAACACGCAGCTTCCACACCTCATCTCTCCAAAAGCTGGACATACCCTAAACAACTACTCAACGCTATTAATCACCCCAAAATTACAACTCATAAGTACTGGTAGAAAAGATAAAATATGCAGGTACAGTCTGGAGAGACCTGGAAGGGCATACCTGACTCCATGTTCCCAACCAGTTAAGGCAAGGACAAAACGTGCTCAGAGAAAGAAAAAAAATGAGAATAAACAATATACCATACACCCATCTGAGTATATACAGTACAATATACCATACACCCATCATCTACGTGTACTGCAACCTCTCAGGCGGTCTCCGGGATCTTACACTAGGCAGTATCTCTTTCTCTTCCTCACTGGTCAAATACTTATGATCCACCGTACTCAATAAGGCATCTCTCTCAACATATCTTTTGACCTTTTCAGTTGCTCTACTCAAGATGGTGCCATCAAACACATTTTCTAATTCATAGGCTCTACCCTGACTGATAACTTTGACAATCTTGTACGGACCCTGCCATTTTTTATTTAGCTTTGATGCCGTACCAGGCATGAACTCTTCAGCATAGATCCAAACTAATTCCCTGCTTCTAGAGAGTCATTCCTACGTGCCTCATTTGCCCTGTTAAGATATCCTGCTGTCATCCGACGTTGTGTCTTTTTGAGTTTCTGTTTGACCTCTATTTTCTCTACACAGTCTTCATCAGTGGGCAACTGCAAATCTCTTACCTCGCGATTTGGATGGCGACCATAAAAAGCAAAGAATGGTGATGTACCTAGGGACGTATGCACTGCTTCGTTCAATGCTTTCTCAGTGTCGCACAGGTGCATGGGCCACGTACTCGGGTGTTCTTGGCTCAAGATTGCCAGTACTGTCTTTAAGGTCCTATGTGCTCTCTCAATAACTGAATTTCCTCGGGGATTGTAGGGTAGACAGAATCCTTGCTTAATCCCGGCTCTCCTACAAAAATCTCTAAACTCTGCACTGGTGAATTCTCCTCCATTGTCCATGATAACTACCTGTGGCTTGCCATACCTACAGATGTCCTTAAATTCTTCAGCTATGAGTTTGATGGATTTTGTACGAAGGGGGTAGATACGTAGGTACCTAGAAAATTGGTATATCACGTTAGACAATACCTGTGACCACTCCTGCTATTATGCAGATCTTTGAGATCTATCGCAACTCTCTGACCATTATCATCTACTTGTGGCAATTCCTTAAAATGGTGCACAATCTTCCCGTGACCCTTGAACTGCTGACATGTCTTGCATGATTTTACAAAATGTCGCACATCGGCCAGTAGAGATGGCCAATAGAAAAACTCCCTTGCCTTGGCTACCGTCTTGCGTTCTCCTAGGTGTGAAGGGTTATGAACAATTGAACAGGCAATAGCAACTAAAGACTTGGGTACTACCAGGCACAACCTCGACTTTCCCATTTCTTCTCTTCGGACATACAGAATCTCCTCGTTCATTTCGAAAGCGTAAATGGGACGACTACCAGACAACTTCCTGGGTAACTGACCTCCTTCTAAATACGGAATTACCTGCCTCCACCTCGGGTCTGTTTTTTGGGCTTCCCTGATCTTGTCCACCGTAAAGCCCAGTCACCGAAATTCTGCATTAGATTGGGTTATATCTGAGGCCTCCTCAATTGCTCCTACTGGTCTACTCAAAGCATCTGGGACATAATGATTCACACCCTTTTTATACTTTATCACAAAATCGTAGTCCCTCATATCCAACAAATAACGCGACATACGTGGGCATTTAGTCTTTTTGTTAAAGATGGTGGTTAATGGTCTATGGTCAGTAACAATCGAAAAGGGTTTGCACCATAAACAGTGGCTGAAAAATCTACACGGACTCACTACTGCCATAGCTTCCTTGTCTGTTACTGAGTATCTTTTTTCTGTTGGGGTAAGTTTCTTTGAAAAGTATCCAATAGGTCTCAGATTTTTCTCGCCCTCCAGCTGCAAAAGAGCTCCGCCAATGTGCGAGTCGCTAGCATCTGTGTGTAACTCAAACAGTTTAGTTAAATCTGCCTTTACTAGTACTGGAGCTGACACAAACTTTTGTTTAAGAACTAAGAATGCATTCTAACACTCCTCTGACCATTCAAATTTTGCATCCTTCCTAAGCAAATTTTTGAGAGGACTGGCAATGTTAGCAAAGTCAGGAATGTGTTTGCGATAAATGTTACACATGCCCACAGAGTGCCTCACTTCCTTGGCCTTCGTTGGTCATGACATCTGTTCAATGACTTTGAGATTCTTACTGTCAGGGCGTACTCCTTTCTCCGACACTATATGTCCCAAAAACTTAAATCTCGCTTTATGGAAGACCATTTACTAACATTCAGCTTCATTCCAAACTCGGTTAATCTGCCAAAGGTAATCTTCAGTCGGTCTAGTATCTGATCGAAAGAATGTGCCCAAATCACAACATCATCTAGGTAGTTACGGCACCAACCTTCTCATACTAAAGGGGCTAACACTTGCTGCATTTTCCTCATGAAAATAGCTGGACACACAGACAATCCAAAAGGTATGCACTTGTATCTAAACAAATTAACCCCATCAGAAAAAGTTGTCAATTCTCAAGAGCTTTCATCCAACCGAATTTGGAGGTAGGCGTCTTTCATATCAAGAGTGCAGTAAAACTTTTTCCCAGCGCTTTCCTCTACTAATTCGTCTAATCGGGGTTGGGGCTGGATATCTATATTGATCTTCTTATTAAGAGCCCGATAATCAATACACATCCTTTTGCTGCCATCCGGCTTGCTGACTAAGACTATGGGGGCTAAATATGTAGCGGTTGATTCCTCAATCACATCCTTATCAATCATCTCGTCAGTCATCTCGGAAATTATCTTCCTTGCTTGCTCAGGATGCCGATACAAGGGCATACGCACGGGTTCAGAGTCGATAGTATCAATGTGGGCTTCAGGTACCTTAAGTGTGCCAATTTCCTTTGGACCAAGAATGAAAAGTAGATGATTATCCAATATCATCTCTCTCAATTTGTCCCCTTGTGACTGAGATAAATGTGCCCACTTCAGCTCTCTGAGAATTTAATTAAGCGCAGCACGACGGTCACTCTCATCCTGTGCCTGATCCATGTGTGGTAGCAATGCATTATCGACCTGAACTACTTGTCACGGGGTTTTGGGGAATTTATATATTAAAGAATACTTTAAATCTAAACTTGTCAATAAAGACAAGGATGATTTGTGAAAATCAAGCAATGATTACTTTGTGCCGGCTTACTTCGCCAATTCTCTAAGGACGAGAATTTATTTACTTTCTCAGCAGTACACAGGAGAGACTAATTACTCACAAATGCTGTTTATTAGTACTGCTAGCCTCACGAGAAATTGACTCCACCCCTGACAATGAATAGCTAATGCTATGAATGATAAACAGGTTCTTGCTGATGCATTAACTTCAAGTTGGCACAAAGGATTTAAGTTTGATGCAAAAGGACTGGCCTAAGTACCAGTTATGAATAATGCAAAGCATTATGCAAACTAGGAGCAGTAAGTAAAATAAACTTAATGTGGAAAAATAAAATATGAGTTTACATTACATTAAGCCCAAGAGAAAAGAACTGTAAATTTATTATTTACAATGAGATAAATTTACATTACATGTCTCAAAATTAATTCAAAATAACAAAGAGAATACACTCACTCGCTCACTCACAAGCTAAACTAAACTCTTACGCCTAGGAAAAACGAAAAGAAATACTGGTCAGAAAAGGGGGGCTAGGCGGGATGAACTGGGCGTCATTACGTAGGAAGGACTCTGCCACCATGTTGAACCTCTACGTCGGATCACTCTGAGTGGAGATTTCAGGAACTCGCTGAAGAACGACCTGCTCTCACAGCACACAAAGGCTGATTGACTTCAAATTGTGAGAGAGTGGCGAGGGCTGGCCACGCTTGCTAACGGCCAACGGAAATAATGCGAGCAATACACTCTCAGAATAAATCACTCAGCGAAGAAGTTCATGTCGCATGCAAGGATGATCACTTATGAAACAGTGAAAAATGTTCTAAAAACAGTCCCAATCGAGTGAATGCGTGGACAGTTGAAATGAGCGATACACAATGAGAATTCCAATAGAATTCTCGGTTTCACAGTGAACAAAAATGTTACGAACTTATAAACACGTTCGCGCCAGTTCGTGACATTACACCCCATCAAAATGAATTTTTTTTTTCTTCAGAAGAAAAAAGAAATTGATATACATATATATAAGTCCTAACTCAGTCACACAAGACTCACACTGTGGTGTGTGTATTACCCTGCTATAGGAGAAAATCACAGTCTCCCATGAGTGTAAAAACCTCGTATTTACGTTAATAGAAGGAAGCTTGAGGAAAAAACTCCATGACGACAGTGAAAAATCCTGTACTTAGGTTAAACTGAGCGAAAAGTTTGCTACATTTACATTAACAACTAATTGTTATGTAGCGTGATGTATGTAATACACGGTTTAGGTGTGACAGTTGTGGTGTAACTGTGCCTACGTGTAAAATGATATAATACAAATTAATAAAAAAGAGATGACGAGGCAGAAGAGAAGAGGCGGCAGCATGCGGCAGGGATGATCAGCTGATCTGCACGACAATGCTGCACCTGCCAGCTGCACCTGCGAAAGGAATCAAGGTGGAGCATCAAAAGTGTCATTTCTCTCTCTCTCTGCCTAGCAATCAGTACTTATGTTTATTATTAACCAGGAAACGTAGTCTTACAATTCACAAATCTCTCAGGACCCTTGTAGTTTACTGGTTAACCTAGCATTATTAACCAGGAAATGTGCCAGTTCTTGAATTGCTCAAATTTCTCAGAACAGGCAGTTTACTGGTTAACCTAACTCTACACTTACAATTAACATTAGGAAGCTGAGAATCCCTACGCAATCTCGGCTGGTCACATTTTAACACCCACCGTGGGTGTGAACACTCATGTGGATAATGTGCATTCTCCGGGAATCCTATCGAGAAGGCCCACAGCTCGAGACACCACAAGGTAATTCATACGCAGCCTCAGAATGTCCTTACGGGGGTCTCAAACTTCCTCTTCAACCTGTCACGTCCCGAGCCTTTCCGCACCTATGACATCCCCCAGTCCCGAGCCTTTTTGGAAAATTTTTTTTTCTTATGAAACTTCCGCTTAGGTCGAGAAACTATGGAAAATGTTGAAGAAAGTGGTCTCTGCGGTCTATAAGTGGTCTATACAGGTGCGGTTTCCCCCCGCAGGTATCGTATTCTGTAATGGGCTGGATATGCGTAAACGTTTTCTATGGTAAGGAGTAATGGGACAAACAACACACAACACCTCTACATTTATTGAATTTGTACTAATAAACAATAACAGTAACAATATAATGTATTTCAGACACATATATAGGAAAAATAAGCATTGTACCATCGCGCGAGCATAGCAAGTTAGGTCCGAGTCGTATCATGCTATCTGCTAATTTTCTGTTATGAGTCTACCGATCATTTTTTCTACTTGTATACTTCTGTTTCAATGACAATTTACTAATTACAACTGTTTGTAAGTGATTTCAGATGTTTTCATTCATTTTGATGACATGCAGCATAAGTTTAGCGCACATCAGCTTAGTAAGCGCACTCGCTATGTCTCGTATTTCAACATACCAAATTGTTTTATCACTTTCCAATTATTTTCCCATTTACATAGAACCTTTCCCCCACCACTGTGAAGGTTTTCAATTATTTTCATTCATTACGAGGGCATTTTGCGATATGCTAGCGCCTATTCACGTAGCAACCACGATCTCAAACACTCGTGTTTCATCATCTACTTTATTTATTCACTCCAATTATATTTTCCCACTTACATTACACACGTTTACACCCCTATAATGCACTGTACATACTTACTGCCATTATTTATTCAAGTGAGCGTGAGAATATCGCCTGAAAATACCCTCGCAAGGAATGTTACGTCATACATAATACTCACACACTTATATACTAATTCACGCACACACTTATATACTAATTATTCACTTTATCACTTGCTGACTTTTATTTTGACTAATACGTGCCTTATTCATTCGACTAGGCGTCAGGAAATCTTATCTTTATAGACACGCTATGAATATTTGACTTAGGAAATACATCATCATATACAATAATTTGAACTTATATTATACCCGTAAGAATGTCACATAATAGAAAATATATAATAAGGGGCCGTATTTATTGCACTGAGCGACAGAATATCGCATCAAACAACCCTCTCTATGTAAGTTTCAACTTAGGGCAGATTTATATACTTACACCCAATGTTTGCACTTATGTTCTACCCGTAGGCACTTTATACTAATATTTGGCGATCCTCATGACTGATATTTTCACAGAGCGTCTGTCTGTCGCATTTACATTATAATTTCTGCGTCCTTTCGCAATCACACCATGCTAAAATTGCAGCAACGTGTGGTATTCACTAAAACATGGGTGAATACACAGACCCACGTCACACTGCACGCACTCATAGCGGGTGTCCTTCCTCTGTGTCGTGAGTCTCACCTGGGAATGACTGCACACGTGACACCTGCGCTGGGGCCTAGGTCTGTTGGGCTGGGGCGGGATAGGAGTGGGGAAATGGCGGGTGGATATTCTCTGGGGAGTGTGGGTAATAGGGGCAGTGCGGGGGAGCTGTTGGGGCCTTTCAACCGCATATTTTGCAAAGATTTCTCGTGTGAGCTCCCTCACAAACCCTTCAAAGGTTTCCTGAACTCCTGTGGTCATGGCGTGAAGGTGGTGGCAATTCAGAGCAGTGATATCTAGCAAGTGAAAGAACAGTTTCTTATACCACTTCATCGTGGTCCTGGCACACTCTACCGTCGATATCATGGAGTCTGACTGGTCCACGAGGCGCATGTTTATATTATAGTCCATGACACATTCAGGTTTCCAAACACGACGCCTGCTCTCGCTATGGTAATCAACAGAATCAGTACGGTGCATCAAGGGGCGGTGAACCGTGGACAAGAGGCTTACTTCTCTGTTGTGGTTCCACATTGTTGCAAGGATGTTGTTTGCTTTGAAGAAGACAACCTCACTCCTTGCAAGTTTCCGCCTTACCTTGACCATGTGACGCCGGTTCACCTCACGGTTCCACAGACTCGTTTCATGTCTGTGAAGATAACGAGCGAGAAGAGGGCTAGTGTACCAGTTGTCGAGATAGAGAACGTGACCACGATGAAGGTAGTCTTGTATCATCGTCTTTACCACTGCTCCAGAAAGTCCTATACTTCGATCTTCTATTATGTCTGTCTGTGCACCGGTGTACAAGACTATGTCTTGCACGTATCCAGTCCTACAGTCACACATAACAAAGATCTTGAACCCAAAACGGTGCCTTTTGCTGGGTATATACTGTCTGAATGAAATATTGCCTCTCCACAACACGAGACTCTCGTCTATGACGAGATCTCTATAGGGATAGAATGAGGATCGAAAGGTTTGCCTGAGGTGATCAAAGACCAGCCTAATTCGCCTCATTTTGTCCGTGTTGTTTGCATTTGCAGGGTCATTAGCATCATAAAAATGGAGGCGACTTAGAATTTGTTGAAACCGATTATGGCTCATCACTTGACCAAATATGGGGGTAAACATAACAGGGTCCCTAGTCCAGTAAGCAGGAATTCTATTTTTTCTTATTATACCCATCAAAAGGACAAGGGCAAAAAATAAGAACATTTCTGGAATGGAGACAGGGTAATCATAAATCATTGAATGCCTACTCCTTGTTCCCAATCTTTCACTTTCTAGCCGCTGGCCGCTTGCAAACAGGTTTGTTTGAAGCACGATCTGATCAACGAAGGCCTCACTGAAAAACAGGTGGAAAAAATCCAACCTGCTTGAATTACAGTGAATACCTGGTGCAATGCAGCCAGATCGCCCCTGCTCAGTGAAGGGGTGAATGAGGGGAGAAAAATCACTCCCATCCTCCCAATCCCACAACACAAATCCCTCGTCCCCATCACCGCCTTCGTCTGGGTGGGGAGGAGATCCTGGTTGGGGAGGTTGGGGAGATGGAGTACGGAGGGCTTCCCCACCGTCACTCCTCTTCCCTCTGCCTTTACTCTTTCCCTTTCCCTTACCCTTACGGCCTTGAGGAACATTAGGGGGCTGTGGGGATGAAATAGTTTGATATTGGGGAGCAGAAGACGTGCTGGGGAGTGGTTCCTCCCCACCTTCCCCCTCCATTACCACACCACGTGCTGTCTCACACAACCTTGCTCGACCACGTGTTAGGGGATATTGGGGAGCATAAGACGTGCTTTGGAGTGGTTCCTCCAGACCGTCCCCCTCCCTCACAACCCCATGTGTTAAGGAACGCACCCGCACTGGCCCACGTGATCCACTCTGCCGCCTCACACTGCGTAGGGAGAGCAATGACTCACCCACCTCACTCTCACTTTCCCTAATCCCAGGAATGTCCATTTCACTCCTCACTTCCTACCGCCCCAAACAGAATGCTTGGCCCATACCTGCTTAGACGACGTGGTGTGCGCTCTGGGCCACGATGCGTAATCACCTCCCGCCCATACCACGTGGCAGCACGTCCCACGTCTCCGTCCTCGTCCTCGACCTCGAATTCAGCTTCCAAGGCACGCTGGGGATAGGGATATGACATACCACGTGCCTTCTTTGCCTCCTGCCCCTCTCTAGCAGCACGGTAAGTCACGTACTGCCGCTTCCTTGGTGACGGAACTTCCTTGTCACTGCTGGTGGTTTCTTCCTCCTCTGGCTGCACATAATCTTTGTCCATCTCCTCGTCATCCAGTGGGGAATCACTGTCGCCGGTAAAGGTGTCCAGGGCGACTTGAATTTCGCTCTCTGAGAGACCTCTCTTAGCCATGTCTGAGCAGGACCGTGGCTACCAGGTGAGTGGACGAGTGGCGGGCTAGCGTGGGTCGCGCGGGTTCGCTGAGTGTCCCCGCCTGGTGGCAGGTAAGGGAAGGTCAGGCGAGGGTACGTACCGCAAATCAAGCGCGAAATTTGAAAATTGTCGAAATTATGCACATTGCAATTGCACGACGTACTGGTACGTCTCCGGGACTGGCAAATGCAAATCGTGGTGATGTACCCATATGTCGTCAGGACGGGGCGGGTTAACCTATGGTATACATGTATATACAGGTCCTGGACGTAACGTGTCCTGTGGGACCAACGGGCGAGACGTTAGCAATTCCTGGTACACTATTGACTAGAAACCAGGCTGGTCATTGGATTACTCAAATCTCTGAGGACACCTGTCTTACAGAACCCAGCATAAAACAGTTGCCTGTGTTAGTCAGCAGTTAGCAGGCGACACATCAGGTCTGCACCTACGTTGTCACTTCCCTGTCTCTCAACTGCTTCAGAGATTATGGGTGTGGATTCACATGACACAGGAAGGACATGTCCCTGATTAGTGGTACATTGGCACACATTGCAGGAACGCACAAAACTATCCATTTCTCGTCCCATCCCTGGCCAGAAAAAGTCAGCACGGATATGGCCCTGGGTCTTCCTTTTGCCCATGTGACCTCCTGAGATGAACAATGACCCCATTCTAACACTGCTTGGCGATACTTAGTGGGAACGGCAAACTGCAGTTCAACCTCGCCCTGGGGTGTTCGTCACTCACGGTACAGCCGTCCTTGTTTACGAAGGAACTTGGCTTGACCTCCCCGTGAATACTTTATCACTCTACCCTTTTGCTTCTTCCGCACGGCAGCAAATGTCGGGTCAGAATGTTGTTCTTGAACAACAACTTGGCTACACATCAGATCTTGCGGCGATGCAATGGTCACTGTGGTGACACGATTCAGAGCCTTGGCCATGGCTCGTGTTACTGCAACAGCCGAAGTCTGAGTAGCAACATCTACAGCGCAACTGTTTTTGACCCCCGGTATGTTGCTGATAATGAGGTCAAACAGGGGTTCTGGCATGACAACAGCAGCTGTCAAGCCAGTGTAGAAAGGAGATGCCACCTGGATACGTGCCTCAGGGAACAATCTCACTGATCCATCAATAAGTCTAACTTGGATCTACTTACCCGTGTACTCGTCGGGCCAAGCTAAACTTTGCTTGACAGAGCAACCTGAGGAACCATTATCTCTCAGGACATTTACAGAAACACCTCCCACAAACCCTGGCTGAACAAGAAAGGCAATGTTGCTGGTGGAAGGGTCTGAGGAGGTAGCAGCCAGTCATTGGTGAGACTGTGGAACGAACGATGCAGCAAATGTGGCGCCCTGAGAGCTAGATGCCTGAGGGGTTGTACTCACTGTGTGGGGAGATGGAGCGTTGACCTCCTGTGGCAGAGTGTTCACTGTTGCTGGGGAACTAGAGAACTGTGGAGAAGTACCCGTACTGCTAGGGACGACACCACAGTGCTGCTGCTGAGGAATGAAGGCTGCATTTGCTTCCTGCCTCCCAGGGGCTGGTGCTGAAAAGGACAGTCCCATTGGTCGGTTGCGTGGCTGATACTGCTGCTGGTCAGGGTACTTGTTGTACCGCTTCCACTCAGGTGTCTGGGTATTTTGCCCCTGGTCCTACTTGTTTGGACCTTGGTCATTATTCTGGGAACGGCCTTGTTGCTGGGGTTCAGTCTGAGACTGTTTCCCTGATTTATCAGCTTTCCTGTTCCAGGTATGCTGCTTGTGAGTTTGATACCTGTATGCAGTGAAGAATGGATCAGCCTTCTCCACCATTTGGCTGGCATCCCTTACCTGGCAGAGCTTAAGCTAAGTCATAAGTTCGGCAGGCCACGACTTTTCTAGCTGCGTGTGCAGCATAAGGTCAATCACCTCAAGCGTGGAAGGAATTTCATCTTTCTCGATCCACTCATCTAAGTAAGCAGTAAGCCGATCAAGGAACTGAACAACAGTCTCTTTTTCTTGTAAACGCACCCTCATAAACTGACTCTTGGCATCGTCAACTGTGAGACTGTTCATTTGATGAGCGCGGCCTTCATCATCTCATATGTGAATGAATGAATGAATAAATGATAATGTGACATGGCGGCGCAACAGCAGAAGTCATATGCCGCCGAACACAAACATTAAAAAGAAGTAAAAAAAACATAAATGAATAAATAAATAGATAAAATGATGCATAGAACAAAGTGACAAAATCAAAGAAACAACCAAAACTAAAACGTGGTGGAAAGATTGAGGTTAAACGAGAACAGTATAAAACACAAACTAAAATATGGTAAAGTCCTACAGTTTGTGGAGAAGGCCGGAACTTAACACAAAGGAGAAGTTGCCTCCTCCCATAGCACAAGCCTCTTCCCCAAGAACCGAAGAGAGAAGATAAGGTCCGTTGTCGGCTCGGCACCCGGAAAGGTACTGCCGACGAAGGTCCTGAAGACTTGGGCATTCCAAAAGAAGATGCTGCACAGTCAGAGGAACCAGACAGTCATCACAATAGGGAGGAGGCACCTTCTCCATTAAAAAACCATGAGTCAGCCTAGTGTGGCCAATCCAGAGATGGGCCAAAGCTGTTTCCCACTGTCGGGATAATCCCACATATCCTCTATCGCCCAGGTTCTGACAAATGTTGCGGAGTTTGTTCGACCCTATTGCATCCCACCTTCTCTGCCAACAGAGACGGACAGCTTCTATAGTGCTAGTACATAAATCCTCAGATGGGACATGGTAATGGGGAGAGGAAGGGCGAGAGGCAGCGGCTCTCGCCACAGAGTCAGCACGCTCATTGCTTACGACCCCCACATGAGCAGGGACCCAACACATCTGTACAGAAAATCTGCGTCTGTGTAATAAGAAGAGCCACTCCAAGATAGACAGGACTAGAGGGTGTGATGAGAAGCCACAAGACAAAGCTTGCAAGGCACTGGCTGAGTCACTAAAAATGATGAAAGAAGCAGGGGGGAAACTAAAAATCAACTCAACTGCAACTAAAATAGCTGTAAGTTCAGCAGTAAAAACAGAGGCGGAAGGAGGAAGACTCCCACCACGGCTAAAATCATAGAAAACTACACCAAAGCCTGTCCCAATGCGGGACTTGGAACCATCAATATATACAAGGATCGAGCCACTGTGGGCAGAGGCGTGTTCTAAAAAATAAGACAGAGCTACCTGTGTGGAAAGAGAGGTCTTCCTCTCAGGAAAGTAATCACATGGCCATACTTCTGGGAGGAGCCAGGGAGCCACTTGGGGAACACGCACAGGGCAAACAGGAAAAGGCTGAACACCTAACTCCTCCATGGCAGCCCTCATTCTGTACCGAAACGGTTGTGGATAGCGAGGGTGGGTGTTATAAAAGGGGAAAAGAGTGACCTCGGAGACAGCCATACAACTTGGTGAGGAAAGTAGACAATGAAGGCGGTGCCAACACTGCACCAGTAAGGACTGGCGACGGAGATCTAGTGGCGGTTCATTCGCGTCTACTAATAGACTAGGAATTGGGGAAGACCGGAAAGCTCCAGTTGACAGACGGATCTCAGCATGATGGATTGAACTGAGAGGTTGCAGCCATGCCTCAGTAGCAGAAGAGTATACCTCACACCCATAGTCCAATTTGCTCCGTACCAAGGCACGGTAAAGGTAGAGCAGGGTGACTCTATCAGAGCCCCAAGACAGGTGAGATAGAGTCCGTAGGAGAGACAGGGCATGGTGGCAGGATAAATGTAATGCCCGGATGTGGGGAACCCACGTCAGTTGTCTGTTGAAAACAACACCAAGAAACCTTGCTTCATCCACACATCGGACGCTGTGGCCATGTAACTTGAGATCAGGGTCGGGGTGGACACCTCTCAAGCGGGAGAAATGTAAGGCCACTGTTTTTGTTGGGGAGAAACGGAAACCATGCATTGTGGCCCAATGAGATACGTGGTCTAAGGTAAGCTGCATGCGACGTTCAGCCACGGGCATCCGGGAGGCACCATACCGTATAGCTAAATCATCGACATACAGTGAGGCAGACACCCCCTCTGGAAAAGAGGACAGAATACCATCTAATGCTATAGCAAAAAGGGTCGTGCTAAGGACACTTCCTTGAGGCATGCCTTCATCCTGAGGGTACGAAGGAGACAGAGTATCACCAATTTGAACCCTGAATGAACTGTCACGCAGAAAGTCTAATATAAATAGGGGCAGCCTACCATGTAAACCTAAAGAGTGAAGCTGCTTGATGATACCAAACCGCCATGTAGTATCATATGCCTTTTCTAAGTCAAAGAAGATGCACACCAGATGCTGCTTCCTGGCAAAAGCATCACATGCTGCAGCTTCTAGGCGGACAAGTGCATCTGTCATCGAACGATATTTGTGAAAACCAGACTGAATTGACCATCTTTTCAAACAGTTTACACAAGCATGATGTAAGGGCAATTGGTCGATATTCTAGAGGACTGGATCCTGTCTTCCCTGGCTTCTGGAATGGCAGGACAACAGCTTCGTGCCAAGAGGTAGGAAGAGAAGAGTCTCTCCAGATTCTATTAAAAAGCTTGAGGAGAAAAGACAGTGCATCATCACCCAGGTGCCAAAGCATTGCATAGGGAATATCATCTGACCCTGGTGAGGCGTCATGACAAAGGGAAAGAGCAGATTGGAGTTCATGGGAAGAGAAAGGGAGGTTGTAAGACTCCCCCCTCCAAGAATGGAAGTTCAATACCCTAGGCTCTTCTACGTCCCTGTGTCTGGCAAAAACTGGAGTGCTAGCATCTCTATGGCTGACTGCTGCAAAGGCAGAAGCAAAAATATCGGCCACAGCCGCAGGGTCACCAACAGGCTCCCCATTTGACGGCAGCACAGGGGACCTGCCTCGCGGGAATTTTCCTGAAATCTTTTGTACCCTCTTCCACACCTGAGACACTGGTGTCTTAGAGTTTACGGAACACACATAAGCCATCCAAGAGTCTCGTCGGGCTTGTTTGAGGACCCGGCATGCCCTAGCATGTGCCCTCCTGAATTCAACAAGATAATGGTCTGTTTTGTATCAACAATAATGTGAAAATGCTGTCTTTTTGGCACATACAGCAATACTACAATTCTCATTCCACCATGGGACAGGGCAATAGTTGTATGTGCCAGAGGTTCTTGGAACAGCGTGGAGGGAAGCAGAATGGATAATAGACGTAAAGAACGAAACAGCTTCATCTATATGTGGAAAGTCTTTTATGGAAACACCAATAGAAGTCAAGGAAGAAAAAAGGGACCAGTCCGCCTTATCTAACCTCCACCTCGGGAGACAGGAACAAGGACTAGATATTGCTGCAGTAAGGAGGATAGGAAAGTGATCACTCCCATGCAGATCCCTGAGAACCTCCCAGGTGAAATCCAGGAGGCAGTCAGGAGAACAGACAGAGAGGTCAATTGCGGTAAATGTATTCGTCTGAGGATGAAAATGCGTAAACTCGCCAGTATTCAGTAGGGAGAGATCCTCGTCCTCCAATAAGGATGGCAATAAATGCCTACGTTGGTTAATTAGACAGTCACCCCACAAAGGGTAGCGACCGTTAAAGTCCCCCTGGAGGAGAAAGGGTTTAGGTAATTGTCTGAGGAGGTCTTCAAGGTTTGCTTTACTAACTACTGCGCTGGGTGGTAAATAAATGCAACAGACAGTATACCAGCAGAGGGCATACAACCGCACAGCAACACACTGGAGATCAGACTGGAGGTGAACCTGTTGATGAGGGACATTAGCCCTCACCAAAACAGCACCACCTCCAACAGGATCCTGGGTTGGAGCTGAGTAAAAAGCATCATACCCAGGTGGTGCATGAGGAGTGGCAAGTCCTACAAGAGATTCCTGGAGACACACACAGAAAGGGGAATAAGCCAGGAGGGTCCGCAGCTCCTACCAATTACCACGCAGCCCTCAACAATTCCATTGTAATATACTGGCTGAGAATGCCATAGTACCCACAGCGAAGAAAGAATCAGGTTGTGGGGCGAGACAACCTTGCCCCCGGCAAGCAACCAGATTTAGATTGCTGCTTAGAACTGCCCTTAGACAGGGACTGCCTGGCACCGTTATGGTGTACAGTGTGCCGCCCAACTGCAGATAACCTGGAGGAAGAAGAAGAGGGCCAGACGATGGTTTTCTTCTTTGGCGGGGCAAGAGATGGTTTGGCAGGTGGACTGCAAACTGCCCTAGCCGGAATAGAGCAGGCAGTGCCACCACGAGAAGGAGCACAATCAGTAGCACATCCCACAGCACTGGAATCCTGAGAGGGCAAGGCCTCATGCAGCTGAGCTGGTGCATCAACTACCTAAGAACCACCACTATCTGGCGGTGGCTGGGTCATCAGCGAGATGCTATCCCGAGCCTGCACTTGCCCTGACCCCTGAGCATCCCGAGGAGGAGGAGTAGTGGGCTCCACTGCAGAGATCTTTGGTAGCAGCGCTTCGCTCTCTGAGCACTCTGAGGAGCCACGGCGACGCTTACCTTGCACAGGAAGGACATCGGGAGTTTTGGATCTGTCAAAGCAAGGTGTAGCATCGACACGGGTGTTTGTCACAGAAGGAACTGGAGGAACTGGGATGGGGGAGGCACTCCCAGATGCTGGAAGCACCACCACAGAGGGGACACCCCCAGAGATAGTGGGCTCCTTCCCGGAAGAAGCACAGCTGCTTCCAGGCTGCACTCCCTCGGTGGAACCTCCCGGCCGAGAAGGCCGGGAAGTAGAACCCCGAGAATTTGATGGGGCATTGTGTGATGGCAGGGGCACCTGCTGATTAGCCTTAGGGCGAGACAACGCAGCAGCAAAGGTAACCCCAGGGCGAATGAACCGCTCCCTAACCCTGGCCTTTGCCTCGGAAAAGGAAATTTTCTCCTTCGTTCGGATGGAAATAATCTCATATTGATACTTGTATACTTCGCAATCCCATGAGGAGGCTGCATGTGCTCCTCCACAGTTCAAACATTTAGGGGGTTGAGAACAATCATCTATACCATGAGAAATTCCACCACAATTTCCACAGACCTCAGGAAGGCCAGATGCTTCCCGCCTGCAAGAACATCGGACATGACCAAATCTTTGACAATAATAGCATCTTCTAGGTCAGGGAACATAAGGTTTAGCCTTTAGCTTCCATCACGCAGCAGTGATAACCTCTGGCAAGGTAAGACGGTCAAATGTCAAGATAAAAGTGGGCGTGGGGGTTAAAACCCCATCAACTTTCTTCATAATTCTCTGTACCCCCTGAGGAGCCAGCCCCTCTAAGAGGGAAGAATCAGAATATGAGATCGAGTCACGAGAATACACAACCCCTCGGGACTGGTTTAGGACCAAATGGCGAGAGGCAGATACAGGATAACCGGCGACCACAGTTAGAGACTGGATGGGTGAACTCTCCTCTTCATTCCTGGCTTCTAACAATAGAGAACCATCGCCCTGCAAAGAGACCTTGGGGGTAAATCCACATGCTGTAACAAGACCACTGTGAATCTGAAAACAATTCAGGTTCTGAAAGGAAGTACCATTATCCATTTGGAGGACAATGTATTTTGTGTAAGAGTGATTCACAAAAACACCAGATAACAGCTCCATAGAAAGGGCATCGTGATTCACAGTTTTGGCAGACGACCTGGAGGGTACAGGGTTGTCTTCCAGAGAGTGACCAGTTGATGCCGACTCGTGCGGCTGGTCACCGACCACATGAGTGGGTAAAGAATTGTTTAGTGTATCCATAAATACATTAGTGAAAATAAATTGGCACCAGGAGTCAAGGGAAACCACCTACCAGGGAGTGAGGGGACCGAGCGCTGTCTGATGGGAGCGGGGTACCTCATCCCCAGAGGGTGTCCCAAAAAAGACACCCCGTGATTTGAAAGTTCGCCCCCACCAGTGCAAAGACCCCCTTCCCCAACACCCCCCAGCCCAGACACCCAACCACCCAACTCAGGACAGCACTGAGGCGATCCCTCTGGAGGGCGGAACAGATGACCCATACGTGTAACCTACGTTTCGGGCAGTGCTTAGTCAGACCCCTCACCCACAACCCTACCTGCATGGGAGACCCTGCCAGATGTCGTTACATCCACGGGCAGGCTTGTGGGATCACCGGAGCATGCAAGCCCCCCCACCACGACAAGGTGGCTGCCCATGGGGGGGATCTCATATGTGAGATTGTCTCCATGAATTCTGTGGAGAATATCGAGGGCAGGGCCCTCAAACTGGCTAAGGAACTGGAGCCGCTTAGCTGCCTCATCCAGCTGGTAAAGCTGAGCCATGTCTTCAAAACGAGCTATGAATGGCTCGATTCGCTTGCCTTTCTTGTATGGAGGAAGCTTGATGTGTGGGGTCACCAGAACATGAGCAGGGAGAGCGCTCGTGGAGCTTGGGTTAGCTGCACCAGATGTGTCTGAAGCCAAGGAGTCTTGCTTGAGTCTCAACATCTCAAGTTCATGTTTTTCGCGTGCCTCTCGCTCGGCACGTTCGCGTTCTCGTTCTCTCTCTCGTTGTTCACGTTCGTATTCGCTTTGTTCTCGTTCGTATTCGCGTTCTCTCTCTCGTTGTTTTAACTCGAGTTCGCATTGTTTTTGCTCGTATTTGCGTTGTTTTTGCTCGTGTTGACGTTCTCTCTCGCGTTCCTCGCGCTGTTCTCGCTCATATTCACATTCCCTTTCGCGTTCCTCACGCTGAATTCGACACTCTTCGCGAGCATCATTCTCACGTTGCTGCTCGTAACTAAACCGAGAGAGGACGTAGTCCTTAATTTTTTAAGGGTTGGTAAGCCCCATATCTTTAGCTTCCTGTACATAGACGTCGGTAGACATGATGCTAACTCAGTCTGAGTGAACTAGAGACTAAGTACTGACGGTTATTTTGCAGAGAAATGCCAATAAACAATAATGAAGAATATAGGCACAGGTTAGTGGTGACCAGTTTTATCTAGTTAAACAGGTAAAGAAAAAATTTAAAAAAAACTGACTGTGAAAACTATTCCGTAAAATTAATAGAAATGAATCAATAATCACCAGTAAGATAGTGTATGGTAGGATACTTATTGACAGAGTTAGAGAAAGAACAGAGAAATTAGTTGGAGAAGAACAGGGAGGCTTTAGGAAGGGAAGAGGTTGTGTAGATCAGAGATTCATTCTTAGATCTTTAGTGGAAAAGTTTCTAGAGAAGGGAAAGAATTTGTATCCGGCTTTCATGGATTTGGAGAAAGCATATGACAGGGTGGATAGACAAGGATTGTGGAAAGTGTTAAGAATGTATGGAGTAGATGAGAAGTTGTTGAATGCTGTGAAGAGTATGTACGATGGTGCGAAGGCTGCAGTGCGTGTGGATGGTGAACTAAGTGAATTTTTCTCTTTGAAAATTGGGTTGAAACAGGGATGTGTCATGTCTCCATGGTTGTTCAATCTGTACATGGATGGGGTAATAAAAGAGGTACAAGGTAGGGTAGTGGATGTTGGAGTGGCCCTGGTGAGAGGATAGTGTTTGGAAACTCCCTGTACTGTTGTTTGCAGATGATACTGTGTTGTTGAGTGAAGACGAAGGGGAGCTGCAAGGATTGGTGGATGAGTTTGGGAGAGTGTGTAGGAAACGGAATCTAAAGGTGAAAGTAGGGAAGAGTAAAGTGATAGTCTTTGAGAGAGGTGAAGTCAGTGAATGTACAGCGAAGTTGGATGGTGAGGAATTTGAAAATGTGAGTACGTTTAAGTACTTGGGTAGTGTGATGAGTAAGGATGGAGGTTTGGAGGGTGAAGTGCTTGAAAGGGTACAGCAGGGAAGAAAGGTTGCTGGTTCTTTGAAAGCAGTGATAAGAAACAGGGGAGTGAGCATGGAAGTGAAAAAGTTACTACATGACAGTATTGTGATACCAACTCTAACATACGGAAGTGAAGCTTGGACATTGTTGGGAGGACACAAGTCAAGAGTGAGAGCAGTTGAAATGAGTTATTTAAGAGGAGCCTGTGGAGTCACATGGACAGACAGGCTGACGAATGAGGATATAAAGGAGTGTTGTGGTGTGGATGTGGATGTGATAGGAGGCGTTATGAGGAACACACTGAGGTGGTTTGGCCATGTGGAGAGGATGGAGGGTGAAAGACTGACGAAGAAAGTGTATGTGAGTGAGGTGGAGGGGGGAAGAGGGAGGGGGAGGCCGAGGATGAGATGGACGGATGGGGTGGGGAGGTACATGAGAGAGTGGGGTGCGAGTTGGGAGCAGGGCAGTGAAATGGCAGGGGACAGGGTGACTTGGAGGCGATTTGTTTGTGGCCACCCCAAACGGGATTGAGGTGTCTGGTAATAGATAGATAGATAGAAGATAGTGCCTATAGACTTTAATGATAAATACCTAAGTGTGAGTGAATGAGTAGTATCTCGTGAATAACTTTAGAGCTAAGAGTTAATATCCTGGAATTAGGTTGCCAGATGTCATGGGGTTTTTGAAAATTTATATATTAGAGAATACTTTAAATGTTAACTTGTCAGTAGAGACAAGGATGACTTGTGAAAATCAAGCAATGATTACTTTATGCCAGCTTACTTCGCCTATTCTCTAAGGACGAGAATTTATTTACTTTCTCAGCAGTACACAGCAGAGACTAATTACTTACAAATGCTGTTTGTTAGTACTGCTATCCTCACTAGAAAGTGACTCCACCCCTGACAATCAATAACTAATACTATGAATGATAAACATGTTCTTGCTGATGCATTAACTCCAAGCTGGCACAAAGGATTTAAGTTTCATGCAAAAGGACTGGCCTAAGTACCAGTTATGAATAATGCAAAGCGTTATGCAAACTAAGAGCGGTCAGTAAAATAAACTTAATGTAAACACAAATTCTATCTATCTATCTATTGCCAGACGCCTCAATCCCGTTTGGGGTGGCCACAAACAAATCGCCTCCAAGTCGCCCTGTCCCCCATCATTTCACTCCCCTGCTCCCAACTCACACACCCCTCTCTCATATACCTCTCCACCCCATCTCTCCATCTCATCCTCGGCCTCCCCCTCCCTCTTTCCCCCTCCACCTCACTCACATACACTCTCTTCGTCAGTCTTTCACCCTCCATCCTCTCCACATGGCCAAACCACCTCAGTGTGTTCCTCATAACGCTCCCTATCACATCCACATCAACACCACAACGCTCCTTTATATCCTTATTCGTCAGCCTGTCTCTCCATGTGACCCCACAGGCTCCTCTTAAATAACTCACAAGTTTACATTACATTAAGCTCAAGAGAAAAGAACGGTAAATTTATTATTTACAATGAGATTAATTTAAGTTACGTCTCAAAATAAATTTAAAATAACAAAGAGAATACACTCGCTCACTCACAAGCTAAACTAAACTCTTAAGTCTAAGAAAAACGAAAAGAAATACTGGTCAGAAAAGGGGGGTTAGGCGGGATGAACTGGGCGTCGTTATGTAAGAAGGACGCTGCCACCATGCTGAACCTCTAAGCCGGATCACACTGAGTGGAGATTTCAGGAACTCGCTGAAGAATGAACTGCTCTCACAGCGCACAAAGTCTGACTGACTTCAAATTGTGAGAGAGAGACGAGGGCTGGCCGCACTTGCTAACGGCCAACAGAAATGATGTGAGCGATACACACTCAGAATAAATCACTCAGTGAAGGTGCTAATGTCGTGTGCAAGGATGATCACTTATGAAACAGTGAAAAATGTTCTAAAAACCATCCTAATCGTGCGAATGTGTGGACGGTTGAAATGAGCGATACACAATGAGAATTCCACTGGAATTCGCGGTTTTCACAGTGAACAAAATTGTCACGAACTTATAAACATGCTCGCGCCAGTTCATGACACTACTGGTGCCACAAGGTCACCTTCTGTCTCACCTACTGGTCGCACTAATACAGGTGGACTTCTGTCTTGTTCCTTGGGGCTAAGATAAGTAATATTTGACTCGTCAGCAACATGGTACATCTCAAACACTTGTCCTGGGTTTAGCTTCACTGGTCCCTTGGTTACATTGGCAATGGATAAATAGCATGTCCCATTCTCACTAACTCTCACGCAGCAATTTGGTTTTAATGAAGCTTTACCCCTGGCCTTCAGAAATATACTAACATGTAAGACATCACCGGGTTTTCTGTCTTTTAACGCAATGGGTACTGACATCAATGTCTGTGCAGGCACCACGGTCCTAAACTTCACTTGTACTAGCTCTCCTTCTGCCTTTCTCGTATGATTAGACCAGAACTTTATTCTGTTCACCGTCTGGGAAAGCTTATATCGGACCTCGTACTGCTGACCACCCCAATGCATCACCTGACCTTCTCCACCCCAAGTGGAAATCGCTCTACCAATTAAGTCTGCACCCATGAGCACTTTGGTTGACAAATAATAATCTGGGACCACTACAAATCGCTGCACTATGCTTATCTCAGGGGCAATATGCACTACTGATGAAACCTGGTCAACAGCAGTTAACTTATGGTTGGATACTGAATGCAGTGAACGTCGGCACTTGCTAATCTTTAATCCTAATCTATTTGCTGTACTTTCTTTCATCAATGTTGCTACACTACCAGAATCTACAAAGCTGAAACCTGATACTGGCCCAAAATCAAGCGTATCACTGGAGTGTCTACTTCACCTTGAACTTTTCGAACTTCCTCCACCTAAGTATCTGAAAGGTTCTGACAGTCCTCATTCTGTTCTACAGCCTGTACGCTACACACAACACGACTGGTAGCCTGAATTACCTCAGGGGCCTCTAGTCATTCCCTAGGCAGTTGGGAGTCTGGATGTAACTAAGAATCCTGCTGTAGGAGGAGACTAGCTGTTGCGGGAGGTGTACTTGGCATGCTTCTCCCCAGTTTTCTACTCAAGTTAGGTCTACCAGGGCATCCCTCATGTCCCCTTCTAGAGTTCGATTTCAAGCAATCAGAACAACTTCCTCACTCTGGTTTCCTTGGGCAACTCACCCGGTCATGTTTACAGCCACTTGAACACCACCCACAAGGCCACATTGTAGGTATAGGTTTAAAGGATACCTGACGTATGGGTACTCGAGTCACTGGACAAGCGTTTTCACTAACAACTGGAGGTATGATTCTAGTAGGGGTTGGAACATAATTATCAACAGACCTTTTGTTCATCCACTACTTTTGCCACTCTGCGCCACTGTCTATAACCCCTTTCTCTCTCTAATTCTGAAATAAAGGTCTTCTCCATTCCCAGATCTTTAAACATAACTCTAATCGTTCCCTATCTTCCTGCGGTTTATTAAGTAGCACAGCTTTCTTCCACAACTGTTCCACATTGGGAGGATTAATATGGGGATGTTCTCTACAAATTGCCATAACTGTCTAACAAATCTCTTAGGCGGATTCTCAAAGTTATATTCCATTTGGGCAAGCTCACGGAATGCATCAGCGATCCCTTCGGCACCTCTAAACTCACGCTGCAACGATGTTTTAATGTCCCCATAAGTTCCACCTGCCTCACATAAGCTTAACTCTCCCAGAACATATGTACACAACTCTGTGTCCATACGTGTGAGCGCTACCGCCTTCCGCTGTTCTAAGTTAGCATTCATTGACTCCACCTTCATTAGAAAGTGATCCACCAGGGTCCTAGTATGTAGCCATACATTTCACTCATCCTTAGAACATCTACATCCTTACACTCTAGTACTACCGAATTTCCCTGATAGCTCCGCATACCTCCTACAGGCAAATTTGACCACTATGGAGTTGATTGCCTGAATGGATTTCCAGACTTTATGGGGGTAGATTCTGATAGGCTTCCAACCTTGCTCGAGGTAAGTCCAGGTGGGCCTAACATCTCCTCCAAAGCTCTAATACGCTCAAAACACTCATAAATTGTGGAGGGTCCTTGCTTCACACCTACTCCCTGAGGCATTTCAGTTTCAATGTCAATCAATTTTTCAACACGGGACTCCATCATCAATTATACAAACGTGAGCAACCCCAGGAGGTGAATGCTGAACTACTAAAATGCCCAACTGCAACACCAAGATAGGATACACTACAAATACACATACCTTATAATTCTACATATAAAGCCAAGTGCATACACCTCTGAGAACTGGGGGATGAGCTTTTACCTTAAATTTAATTAATGACAATCATCTAAATGACCTCTCAATTCCTGCTTACAAGTTTAATTACCCTCACATTAATAGGTCATCACAAGGCTGTGCCACCACTTGTACTGTCACCTCTGTGATCCAGACTTTTATGTGGTCAAAAGGGACAGAAATCAAGTCACTATTGATGACCACTGTGTGCTGGAACGGTCGGGAACTCAGACTTATTGAGACTCTCTCCCAATAGCGGCCTCTTCGATTGTGTTTATTATAGTTCAAGTGGTCAAGTTAAGAATGGTAGCATGCCAAAATGACGGGGCCACTCTCCAACTAGGCCAACCCAAGCCTGACCTTCGCAATTTCCCAAAATTCTTCTAAGGTTTCACATTAACAACTACTAGGTAAGCTCTGTACCACCAGTTCTCAAGGGTTATACTCGTACAAACAATAAAGTTCGAGTGGGAGGGAATGTGTGTTAACAAGACCAAAAGAAAGGTAATCTTTCCCAGCTACTTGCTTTAAAGATTAAACCTAAATCAGTTGGCACGTTGTTCAAAAGAAAAAAAATATGTGGTCCTAATATCAAATCCACAAAACTTATCTCCTTTGTCCCAGTCCAATATGTTTCTTCATAATCGTCCCTCTGAACACATAGTTCACTGGTCCAGTACTGTGCCACTCTCGACCTTGACCTCCTCACTGGGACCTTGACTCATGCACTGGGACCTTGACTCACTCACTGGGACTTCGACCTCCACACTTGAACTTTGACTCACTCACTGGTACCTCGACCTCCACACTTGGATTTTGACTCACTCACTGGTACTTCGACCCCAACACTTGGACCCACTAGCAGTTAATAGGTATAATGAATATCTATTCTCCCCAGTGAAAGTAATCCCTTCACATGATCAGGAAAGTCTCATAATAAAGAAACATGAGTTACAACACAGCACCTCAAGTAATAACAGAATGACACATGGCACTACAGACACATAGGTCTGCTCAAAATACTACTTATTGTAGGGATAACATGGAAGAGAAAGTACTATAACAAATACAGTAAGCATGAATAACTTTTAACTCTAACCATGAAAATCATCACTGCATCAATATCATTGTGCCTCACGAAATAACTACGTGAACATTAACTCACAACATAGCCCTAATAAGTACTGAACTGCAAAGTCATCTCAACACATGTTAACAATTTACAGTTCCCGGGCACCTGATACTTGGTCCACAAAAATCACACATTTATCTGAGACTCAGACAGAACTAGCTAGCATTCTCGTATTACAGTTACTAAATAATAATACAAAGAACAGTACACAAATATACGGTAAATACCTCACTATTCAGCTCACAGAATATCAGAGTGGAGCGGGAAACTCGGGACTCGCTCTTCCAATGGCTAATGGCATCACCAATACACACCTCCTGAGGAACGACAACACTTGATTCTACCCGAGTCTATTTCTTTATTTCATCACTATTATCACTCGTGGGATATCACTACTCGTGCTTCAACATGTTAAACATCATTAATATCAAATTACTTACAGAATTCCTTGGGGGAGGAGAAGGATGATGACAGTACCGACCATCCGTCGTCTATCACGGCCGGTGAGCGAGTGAAACACGCCAAAACTGCGTGATAGAAAGGGGGGGAGGGATGCAAGCTTACTTTATTTAAATTTTTTATTATTACAGACTCGTGATAGACTCAGTGGAATGTCTTTCCCTTTACAATCGATTACCCGAAAAAAATTACATTCTCTAGTTATAATAACTACTCAACAACACCTTTCTCTTCATACCCTTTCCTCATAAAACAATAAAAATCATCATGCCTTACATCACTTTGCACACGCGTACATTATGCTGGATTACGTGACCAAGGCATATATTCCCATCCACTCGAGTTTTTATATTATAAAGGGACTTAATACTAGTAAATTACAGTAGAAAAAAAATGACTTAGCAACTAGGTAAATTTATGTTCTGGTCACGTCGGCATGGTAACAACTATGCCCCGGCCGAGCACTCCACCGAACTTTTGGTCATATACAATGAACTAGATACAACTCATTATCACTTCCGGGCACTACACTGAAATAAACCGGCAAAGAACGGAAATCTGGGCCAAGTTAGGGTAAAAACGGTATGGTTGTTGAATTAGTTCTTACACTGTAGTGAAGGAATAATATCATTAATTTTCCTTTATTTGATATTTATAATGTAATAGAGATGCTCAATATATATTGGATAATCCTTTATTTAATATTTTTTGTGTATTACAGATGGGGAATACTGTATATATTTAACCCACCCTGTCCCAGCAGATTTTCAACCACTGACCCCCACCCAATCCCGACAAATTTTGGATTTTTTTTTTTTTTTTTGGCTCAAACCTCTGCATTTTATGATAAACATCGAAAATTCATAGAGAAATCGCTCACCTGGGGTTTAAAATACTGGATAAAGGTAACAGTACCCTTACAATGTTTTCTGTCAGGCTGGCTCCAGAGAAAACGAGTTCTATGGGAGGGTAACTATTCCACACCACTCATAAATGGTATTTATTTATTTATTTGGTATAAATTTGTATGTAGTACAAGAGTATATTGGTTTTCATACAGTAATATAGGAGATATAAGTATTGTTTTACTCACCAAACACATCAACATACCGCACCTTTTTTGGTGACATTACCTGATCATTATTTCCGACTGTATCTTCCTCTAATGCTACAAAAAGTTTGTCCTCCACATTGTCATCAATTGGGGAATCACTCTGGCCTTGAATTTCGTACCATGGCGCAACATGTCTTTACTGGCCAGGTCACTGGTAACAGGTGAATTGCCGAGACAATGGCGTGCGGGGGGGGGGGGAGAGGTCATCCGAGGTAAGGCATTGTCCCTGCCTGGCATCTACTAGGGGAAGGTGTCTCATGTATACGTACCAAAAATCATGCATGAAATTTGAAAAATGTGCAAATGACAGACCTTGCAATTGTGGCATGTTTATATACATCAATGGGTGTCACAGTGACAAAACATTCAGATGTATATATACGTCAACAGGAGTCGGCGGGTTAATGTTCATTTTTCTGACATTTATTGTGTATTACTGGTGTGGAATGAATCTTTGTTTCCTATATTTGACATTTATTGTTTATGACAAATGTGCAATATCTCATTTATGTTCCTTTATTTGATTTTTTTTGTGTTTTACAGATGTGGAATATTTGCACACCTGCCGTACACTCCCACTGGTCCTCGGGTAGTGCAGGTGGCCTCGTGGACCCCCATTCGAGGCTTCATCCAGTTCAAGTCTCGAATCATGTTTCCTGATAAATTCCACAAGTTTGTCCATCTGTCTGCCTGTCTAGAGCCAAATGCCATTATACCGGAAGAAGTGGCCACCAACAAATTGCCTCCATACCACCGTATCCTTTGCCATCAGCCTGCTCCATCTCCAGATCACATACCCCTCACCAATATACCTCTCCACCCCATCCATTCTTTCTAATTCACTTGAGGATGTCACAATAATATTTTCCTTTTTTTCAAATTTTGTCATCTCTCCTTTACTGCTGAGCTGTAACAGTGGAAAAACACCAGAATGTGACTCTTGTCACTATGATGTGGTTCGGAAAAGAACGGTGAAACAGTAGTATTGTCATTTTTTTTCGACTGAGCTACAGAAAACAAGCTGTAAAGAGGAAAGTCTTTCCCAGGGTAGGATTGTTGTTGTTTTAGTTGTTGGTCAACCTCGGTCCGCCTGATGGAGCAGACCTGTTGACAGCAGGTATGCAACTGCGCCTATAGTCTTGTCCCATAGATTTCCTGTACCACTGATGTTTTGTCTGCGTGCAGAATGTGTTATACAGTGTTCCAAAATGTGTGTTAAGTTCTGTGAGACTAGTCTACAAACCGGGCACGTGTCATCTGTTATTCCACTCAACCCAAATCAAAGCTGGTAATTGAGGAGGGTTGGATGATATCCAGCTCTTAGTCTAGCTAGATGAACCTGATCATATCTGTTTAAGGATACCGCCGATGGGTGGGTGATGGGAGGGAGGCTTGGATTGTGGTTTTGTGATCACGGTGTTGTATTGCCATGTGTGTGAAGTGAGTAGGCGTTTTTTTTTTTTATTGTTAATGGTGGATTGTGTGCACGTGGGATATTGTTGTAAAGCCTCTATAACAATATCCCACTTCTAGGCTGGGTTGGATGAAATTTGTTTGGTGATTGCTTTATGTGTTTCGGTGTGTTGTGTTTCTATGTCAGGTACTGACAGCAGTGTTGCATATTGTCACAAGATGGTGCATAGAATTCTATATTGTGCCTGTCATATCAAGATAGTCTCTGACAGAAAGGACTTTGGTTTCAGAGTGTAAGGGGGCTGTCGGGGTGGTTTGAGTGCAGTCACTAGTAATTCACAGAGCGTTGTTTTCTATGATTTGCAACGTTTTTGGTGAATATTACATGGGATGGAAGCTCACGCTTGGGAGGCATAAGACATCACTGACCTAGTGTATTGTTTGTAGAGGAAGGAGAGTGTTACTTTTTGTTTTCCAAGTCTGGCCCGGTAGTTGCCTTCAGTGTATTGAGTCTATCCAGTTTTCCAGTAATGGAATTTTATGTAAGTTTATTTAACAGCTTTCCCAAACACGATTTAAGAATTCAAGTAAAACGTGCAGGATATGGAACAGGAATGTTTTGGGAATTTCTTATAAACCAGACGAAACAAAATGAGAAGTATGATAAATCCTCGAGGTCATGTGGTGGTATGCCTTCAATGGTGGTGTGAGTGACCAGTTGTCCGTAATGTAGATAACTTGAGCAGCGCCAGTTAACACACTAAGGTGAATCTTGGCCGATACCAGAATATGAAAAATATCCATATTTATCCAACAGTAACAAAATGGCCCGTATCTTTATCTAAGCGATTTGTTATGCTACACCTTACTGTTCTCTGCTGTGTTACATAAATCCTTCCAAAATCACCATTCTGTGCATCAATAACATAAAAAATTATATTAACAACCCATAGCCAAAAGTAAAATCGCTAAGGAACATGTGTTATGAAGATTTCTTAACCGATGATAAGTCAATGTAAAAAAAAAAAAAAAAAAAAAAAAGCACCAAGGTGGGACTGAAGAAAATGTATATTGTTTCAGTTTTCACGGTATGAGGATGAACACTACAGCTCTTCCCTATGAACCCTTTTGGATCACATCGGGGGAGGGCGACAACACAACACACTTCGGCATGGACTACAACCAGCTGATGTATCTAGCCAGGGCACTCAATTTCACAGTCCATATTTTACCTTCAAGAAACTGGGACGAGGTGGAGTATCAGGGAAAATTAATGGTGCCCCCTTTTGGCATTGATTTTTCTTTTCTTTAATCGTTTTCTAAAACATCCCAAAACTCAGAAAATGTCGAGCACAGTTTACTTTCCGTGCATAAAGAGGTTTAAAATATGCTCCTTATCCATGGAAGATAAATTTTGCTGGACATTTTCTACATTTTACTTATGTTAATTCGATTGTTGGCAGAGTGTGACTATTTTATCCAGATTCATGATTCATCGTCCATATAATACTATTACGCATTTGAAATACTAAACCTCATATTCTCTTCGGTTACGGAGGCACCCTAGCACCTTTTCCTTAGCGATTCCTTTTGCTTACTACACATTGCTACTCGCTTAATAACTGTTAATATCATTACATTTCCAAGACAGATCACAAAAATAACTCGAAAGTTATTGTTAACGAGTTATGCAGAAAAATAATGCTAAGCAAGGGATGTTAGGAAGCTTCCTTTCCGACGAGAATATGGACTTAAGTCCTTCAGTCCGAGGACATCCCATTACTGTAGACTTTTACAACCATCAGCTGATTTTGTTCAAGTTAGGGAGAACTTTTTGTAATGAAGTGGATAGTGCAATCTTTTCCCAGGCCCCTCAGTTCATAATGCCGTTCCTTAACAGAACAATTACCTCCGAAAATAACGAGAATTAAATATGTAAAGCTGTCTTTCAAATGAGAGGCTAAATACTTACATTTTCTGTTTTATCTTGCTTCGTACAATGACGCCTTCTATTATATTATTTTGCGTTTGCAAAACGTTGTATGCAACAAAACGTTCTATGCCACAAAGGGGACGTGAACAGTATTATCCTGAAATACAAGATTGTATGGAGTTACTTGCATAATGAAAAGAAGAGTATAGTTATATTTGACAGAATGGTTTGACTGCCTGGACTGGCCTAAATGGTAAAGAGACATGTATGTTTCTCGGGGATGGAATTTCTGAAGTAGTTTAAGTGTAGAATTACACATAATAACCTATCCGTCTATCTATCTATTGTCAGACGCCTTAATCCCGGAAGGGGTGGCCTAAACTTTTTTTTTTTCCAATTACAGGGCAGAGGCAAGAAAGACAAATGAATACGAAAAATAATCCATACGCCTAATTACAAGCTTCCTCCATTCATAAAAAAAATCTGTAACAGTTGGACTTGAACACGGTTGACGTTTGGAGGGAAACCATTGTCGGGAAGCAAGTTTCAAAGAGATGCAATTCGGGAAATAAAATAATTCTGATAGGCAGAAGTTCTGGAACATGGCAGTGTGTGAGTCCAGTCACGAGCGCTACCAGGTGCCTGTTTAGTGCTAAGGAAGGCATGGAGAGGTGGCACAGTAGATGCTATTTCGTCCGAGCATTTGTCATAAAAGTATCAATATAATAATCCAAGAGAAGCAACATTCCTTCTTGCTTGAAGGGGAGGTAGTTTATTTCTAATTGTAGGGTTATTAATAATTCTAACAGCCTTGTTCTGAATATTGTCCAGTAGTTTTAGTGCCACCTCTCCACATCCATTCCACTAGGGACAGCAATAACCTAAAAGACAAACTTACTCAGGAACCGAATGGGAAAGTGGTATGAAGTAATTAAAACGATTCTCAGCTTTGTTTGATTCTTTTATTCTTATGCCGCATTTTACTTAAAAAAAAAAAATGCCGTACTACTTTGCTCTATTTAGGGAGGGCCCCTCGTAGTAGAAAGGTTTATGAAACCTATGTGTAACCTTAAAATCTCCAAAATTCTCTCCTAACCTAAATATATTCTACTGGGAACAGCAAGGATAGTGCAGGAAATAACTGACGGGACTATTTTCTTTGCCAGTAAGACGCGTAGAAGACGGAACGGGAAAAATTAATATATGCCAGGTTCAAACAGTTTCACTTACCTTTCCACAGGTAACTGATCAGGTGAAGGCCAGGCAGTCCTTCGTTGCCAGCATCTTCCACCCGGTCGTACCCATTTTTCTCGAAAAGTAAGCAGGAGTACTGTGTAACCATCCTGAACTGTGTCCACCTAAGTTAGATCAACATTCTTCGGAAGTAATTTGTTTTATAATATACTGGCCAAGAGTTAGGCTGCATGATAATATATAAATTAAGTTCCTTTCTTTACGTAACCCTACCCTTTCATCTTGAGAAAAGAAGGCAGGACCACTATGTTTTAGTTGAAAATTGAAGCCAACCAGATGGATCAGCAGTTCTGCTTTTGAGGTTTATGATGTACCGTAATTCACTGACATTAAAGCAGACTAACCTCCTTTCCATTACGTGGCCGTATCTACCCCTCTTGAGATATAAGCAGGACGTTGACGTAACCATTCTGTACTAAGGTCAGTAAAGTTACATAAACCATTTGAAACGGTCTTTAAAACGTCAACTGTGTATTTTGAGTCAATGAGCATCAGATAGTACAATCGTGAGCCATTGGTTTTGCTGACCCACTAATCCTACCACAGATCGGAGGGAAGTCGTATCCAAGGTATCACAGTGAAGGGCAGCCTGTTAACCAGTATTAGAATAATAGTTAGAAGCCTGGCTAACCTGCACCAGTAATAGTTAGCAACGACACTGTAAGCCCATGCTCACACAAAAGTCCGATTTCTCGTCGGGTACGGAACCTCCCTAACATCTCTTCCTTTACGATTTATTTTTGGAAGTGGCTGGCTAATATCTTTTTGTACGTCAACTGTGCAGTGTATAGCAGAATTAGAAGGATTTATACATCATAGAAAATTCTAACAAAGTGTAACCAAATAAATCGATCACAAGGTGATGTTATAGAGCTTGCTTATTCAGTGAAAATACGAGCCATGACCACTTCTCCCCACTAATATATTACAGGTGGGACTACACATACATTTGACAACATATAAACCTGGGACTGCATCAGTGTGTATCAGAGGAATAGCATTTGCTACGCTTGACAACACTGATATAATGAAAGGTTGTTGGAAGCACTGACGTTAACGAACGGAGGTGTCAAATACTAGCTGAGATGATCACGTCGCTGTGATGAATGAATCTGAGAAATTATAGGTAGATTCCCACTTCTCACTGACATTGTCTTAGGTTCATGTGTGGCCAGGTGTACATGACCTAATCTCCCATTGATATGTTACAGGTGGGACTACACATATTCAATCGATCAGGACGCTTTAGGTTTCGGAATGGCCAAACCCGTGTCAAAACCCACCTGGTTCAGTTTTTACTATCCTCTGGGCAACCAGGTGTGGGCAGGGGTGTTTTCCTCCACGCTGACCATCTGCTTCACGCTGGTCTGGGTGAGTATGGGATTCACGGCACCACCATCGCCAGATAAAGTTAATCAGAATTTATTAATTCCTCGAACTGCTTCTCGTTGGAACTCGCTTCCCCAGGCTAGTTTCCCTCGAGACTTCAACTAAGAGCAATTTAACTCCAACTGTTGCAGCTTTTTAATGAATGGAGGAAACCTGTAAAATGGTGCTTGGAATATTTTTTAAAATTCTTTTCATTCCTCTGTTCTGTTATATATATATATATATATATATATATATATATATATATACCTAGCCTGCTTCCCCCAAGGAAAGGGAGGTAGCCGAGACAGGACGACACACTCCCCATTTACTCATCCATTCAAACACATTCATTCGCATCTTAGCCCCAAAGGGGAGAACGGACCGATCCTCACCGCACCACACCACACACACACACACACATATATATATATATATATATATATATATATATATATATATATATATATATATATATATATATATATATATATATATATATACACTCGATTCAAAAAAGTAATCACAGCTAATTGTGGTCACAATGAACTTAGTTGCTGTTCGCATTCTCTTCTAAAGGTCTTCTAAAAAGAAACATTTCTGAATGACGGTTTACTTCATATGTAACCTTCAAGCTTTATGATATTTTGTTAATACCAGCAGATGAGTAAGGGGTGACTGGAGATCATTTTCAAGTCATTTGTCAGCTGTTTCTGAAAGTAGAGACGGGAAAGTCTAAAGGTAATTATATTTTTTCTCATGTGTACATCCATTTCGCCATAAAACACCAAAGTCGGCCTGATCAATAGGTTCAATAAACACCTTTCACATTAACTTGCCCTTAAACTGACACTTCTCCAAATTACATGATGTTCTACTGCAAACAGTTAACACAGCAACTTTCTGCTAGTCACGAAGAAGTGCCATGGAAAGACTGCAGAGATGTATTGTTTTATTCCGTCACTGTGCTGCGTGTAATGAACTGTTAAAGGATGAAAATCTGGGCCAAGTTAAGGTGAAAAGACTATAGTGGTCACAGGAACCAAGAGAATTGTGACTTTCATCAGCTCAGTACATCCTGTAGGCAAAAATTTGATGTGAGAAAATAATAGCACCTCAAACAGGCCTACTGCTAAAAATGATTCAGTTGTTGCTGCTCCGGGGTTTCTTTTGCAGGATGGTGATGTGGAGTGAATGGAGAGTGTGTGACTGAAAATAGTCGCGGCGCGCGCCTCTGAGGTTGTTATTATCGTGCCCTGGCAACCTACCATTCAAAAGTGCGTCTGATTTCGTATATAATATGAGACGCATGTGATTTGTGTTTAATATGTTCGTGTATAATAATATTCGTGTATAATATATTCGTGTCCAATAATATGATTCGTGTATAATATGATACGAAATCGGACGCACTTTTGAATGGTAAGTTGCCAGGGTACGATAATGACAACCTCAGAGTCGTGTGCCGCGACTATAGGAGAGTATGAAATCGAGGTCAGTAGGATGAGGAGAGGAAGATCGAGACTCAGGTGGAGAGATACGATGAGAGAGAGAGTGCAAGGAGAGATGATGTGTCTTGGGCCAGGTATTCTCATCGGGTAAGAAGTCTCCTTAACTTCCAAAGCGATTTATTTTGCTTATTACACCTTACTACCCTCATGAGTGATATTTAGGTTATTCTAATATCGCTGTACTCTGCATAAGTGACGCGCAGAATTATACTGACCAGCTGTATTAAAAATGAACTGGTAAAGAAGAGGTGTTACGGAGCCTCCTTATCCGATGGTGAATACTGGCCTTGGAAAGAAGGGTGGTCACTAAGTACAAAAATGCCTGGCGGTTCTTTTCTAGAAGTCAACCCTCATAGGATGTGTTCTTACGCGATAGACAAGTTGATTGATAGTCTTAATTTTCAGGTATTAAGAATACATCGTACTCTTAGATGACTGTTATAAAAGAACAACAACGTAGTCAGATTTACCACATCATAAGTTCCCAAACATTCTAACACAACGTTTCCGTTTCCTTTTAGCTATGACGAAGTATTCACGCTTCCCATTTTTAAAATATAAAATTAAAACTCGACATTGTGTAGTTTAGATTGTGAGGGTAGCCATGTAGGCAATTAATTTGTCTTATTTGCCAACAGAGAAAAGATGGCTAGATTATTTAAGAAACCATAAACCTTCCCATGAATCCACGGCCGGTTACTGACACACGACATTATTATGCACATGGCAGGTGGTAACAAGTTTACACAGAAAAACTACATCCTCGTACTGGAGAGGTTAAGAACATTGTCTGATGAATCCATATAAGGCACGATCCTGGATCGGACCTTTTCTATGAAAGGAAAATGAATGTTAAAATTAACCTTCCCCATGCTAGCGAACCACGAATGGATAAAGAAACACGATATATGTCATAAATACTGTTGCATCATTCCTTCACCTCCAGATTACGAGAACAGAGGTGTGGCAGGGTAAACACGGACGACTGAGCTCTGGGTCGGTGGTGGTGGAGATGGTGGGCAGCTTTCTGGGTCAGGGGCTGCTTGATGGCCACTCATCCAGTCGGTCTAACTACATCCTGGTGGGGTCTTGGCTTATATTTGGTTTAGTGATGGGCACGGCATATCGTAGCAGCCTCATCGCTTCTCTCAATATTCCCAGGCTGCCACCAACACCTCAAACTGCTGAGGAGCTGATAAAAGTAGTGGAAAGGTGAGGTGTGTGTAGAGCTGTGGTGCAGGGTGAGGGCATGCAGGGTAGTGCAGTGTGCTGCAAAACTATATCTATCAATTAATCTTTGTATCAATCTATCTATCAACATATATATATATATATATATATATATATATATATATATATATATATAGCGAGAGAGAGAGAGAGAGAGAGAGAGAGAGAGATTTTCCATCCCTTTCGATGTCCCCATTTAGGAATAATCCAGAGGTCTTGATGTAGTTTCAACAGGAGTTTATTCAGTGAAGACAAACACAGGTCCAACCCGTTCAATGCCAGCCTCTCAACCACCCATTGGGAGAACAGTGCGAAGAGCCGGCTTGGAGAGCGTTTTGCAGGTGTTAGCATTCGTCAAACTTTGCTGATACTGGCACTATAATGTCACGTAGGCACCCACTACTAGATACATATACTGTTAACCTTTACACTTATACACAGTTAGTTGTTGTTTGCAAGTTCAAGAGATTATCAACGTATGGTTACAGTGTAAAGGTATGGATACATAGTATGGGGTTACAAGGTATGGTTACATAGTACGGTTATAATACTCCCCCATATAATCAAAATGGTGTCTCCTGACACAGTTAGCCATTATCATACAAAGCGTTTATTTAGGAAGAATATGTGAGGGGAGTGAGTTAACTAGGTTTGTAAGTACTTGGAATGATAATCATTATGGGGTATAATATTCTTATACAAGTATTTGGATTAAAACAGAATACAGTTTTTATAATACATGACCATGTGAGTGAAGTGGGAAATCAAGTATTGTGATATATAAATGGAAGGGTAATATGTATGTAGTGGATATAGTATTTCTAGTAATATATAGATTAGAATTGTTCATCGCTCAACAGTCGAAGTAAATTTTTACAGATATAGTATTATAATGATACATGGAGTAGTAATCTTTCAACAGTGGAGCACACAAAGAGTAACTGGATATGTTCACACTTTTTTCTTTCTTTTGTCGCTTTTCTCACTTTTGAGTATTGTTCCTCGTGTCATTTTCACGCTATTTACTGTTCATTTTGTTTTCTGTGTTACAATTTTGATAATTTTCTGTTCCCATGTTCAGTTCTTGTTATTTATGATCCTTTTACCATATATCACTTAATTTCATTAACATTTCGGGGTCGTCATTGTACCTTTCAACTTGTCATTTTACTTTCCACATTTGTCATATGATTCTTTGGTCACTTTTAGCAGTCATATGAGCGGATACTAAGTATGGCCACCTTCAACGTCCTGTGGTGGTTGTACTATACTTGTTGCGATGTGGATTTCATGTAGTCTGCGTTGTCTTAACACAACAACGCACTGGACAAATGGTCAGAATAAATCCACAAAAATTGGATGTACCCATGAACGAGTGAAGGCCTTGGAAAACTGATCCATAACAAAATCACTGTGGCTGAGAAAGTCCAATATACGCAGGTTTACAGAGGTGATGGATAGATTGTCAAAAGGGAAGCTGGGAGTCATGTTGATGGGTTGAAAGATTTCATGTGTGTGATTGCGTACGGCCTGATGAAAACGAGTGGGATACGTAATCACAGATTCTTATATAAGTGTACAATAGTCAGGCGCCTTATAGAGACCACTAGCAGGCACTAAACGAGCAGAAGTTCCAGGACACATGATACTAACAGAGATTGGGACAGAGATGAAGTACCGGATGTAGTTTATATGAGCATGATGCAATGGGAATTGAGGAGCCAGAACAAAGGAGCAGGCAGAGTGTACACGATGGTTGTGAACCTGGGCAGACTCGCAGGGTGTGACACTACTAGAAAAAATATCCAGAAGGTAGGCAGCAGAAAGACGAGAAGCAAGTTTAAGGAAGGAACACTTGTCGAGATCACTGGAGGATGTGAAAGCAATGGAGATTCGATCATGGGCTAGGAGGAAATACTCCGAGATAACAGAGGCCTGCAATAAGCAATTATTGAACAAGAGGGGAAAAGGAATAATTTGGAAGAGATCGAATGTGATGATAGAATGAAGTAGGAGTATGAACGACAATGTCCTTAGCGAGGAAGGTGGCCTCAAGTACTGGACAGTAGAATTCTAGAGAGGAGAATGAAAGCACTGGAGACAAGTCTAAAGTAGAGTGAGCCCAATGCAATAGAGAACGAAAATCAGAGATAAGTACTAAGTCTGCAGTGACGCAATCACCACCAGCATCAACTAGAGTACGAACTAAAGTAGTGACTTGGAAGTGAAGAGAGCCTAGGGAGAGTTGCAGATTGTCCATGTGTAGTTTGACATATAGGAGCTCTGAGACAATGTGAATTTTTTAAATTTGCTTCTTTAGAATTGTGGTAGGTGGGGGCACTCACCATCCACTCACTCGATGTAGTGCTGCTCTCGGGTGTCTGCTCTTTCCTCTCTTCCCTCCATTCCTTCCTTCCTCTTCTATCTTTCTTTACTTGATTCTTTCCACGTCCTTCTGCCTATGGGTGACTTTACACTCCCTCTTTTGTCTTTCTGTCCTTCATTCTTTCCTCATCATTCTGTCTGTGGGTGACTCAACACTGAGTGATAAGCCAAATGGTTTCCTGTACATCAGGAAACCATTTATTACGCTGGGTGGTAACCATATAACCAAATTATGGCGCCTGGTGGTTTAGTGGGTAATTACGGCGCTCCAATCAGATTGAGCCGGTGAAGGTTTATATCCAAGGGGTGGTTGGGGCTATTGCTCACGTAATGCCACTCAGGGATGAGTGAGGCTGGTCACTCTCATCTTAAATGTCAGGACCAACTTGCCTAGCCCCGGGTTCCTAAGCTCCTCATGGGACAATGTAAGATTGGATGATGGATGGATGGATGGATGAATGGCTTCTTTATAATTCCTGTGAAGTTGTTTAGAGTGTATGTAACATCATTTAAGTGGGCTGTGATCTTCTGTAGCATAGTGTGTTGAACCTTTATTACTCGATTTTGAGACTCGAGGGCACCGGCTAACTGAGCAAGGTTGGATTTGAAATCAGAGAGGTCATGAGTTGTTGCAACTCCAAATAAGCCACTTAAAATTTCTTCCCCAAGGTCAAAGAGACCATGCTGCACACATGAACGACCTACAGGTGCCTGGCTGGAAAATGTGTCTTTAAGTGAGAGAACTGTTAGAATATACTCAAGTTTCCAACAAATTGGTAAATTAAGACGGTACCAGAATGTATCCGGGTTGTGAAACCCACAATGGTCGATAGGAGGGTCTGTATCTCATCAAGTTGGTGTGCGTAGTGAGGCAGGGCGATGGCTACGTCGGCCAGGGGCTCAAGATCGTAGCGCATGAAGACTACATCTATTACCATTACCTCGCCTCCTGAGCCAACCAAGACCCCTGGACGTACTCCACCATCGTCCTTACCCAACCCGGACCCAATTAGAGTCAGCACTGCCAACAAGGTCAAACATCTTTATAAGGAGTAGACTGTAGCACCAGTCGAGCAGGGCAGTACTCCCGAGGTGGATGGAAAGCTGATGACAGGGAGTGCTGAAGCTCCCGTTTCATCAGCCCTCAGGACTAGTTCCTGACCATCCCCCTTTGCTGACCTTTTTCAGTGTCTCAGTTACACAGAGAGTAGGCCAGCATGCTCTCCAGAACAAATTTCTCTATCTACAACAAACTACATGCACAGTACACACTACACTTCCTATTCAAAATTTAACTAAAATGGCGTCTCTTCACCAAGCCTCGGAGTCCCCAGGGGGAGGGGACAATAAATGCCCCCACCATCCGCCCCTCTCCCGGTGATGACTCGAGGTGCCTGGAACCACTGTCTGACTCTCTTCTTCATTTCTGCAACATTTGCTGCCTTTCCTCTAACTTTCGCTCCGTTGAGCACCACCTCTCCTCCTCTAAACCTCACCTTCTTTTTCTAACGGAGACTCAGCTGTCTGAGGCAACTGACAGCAAACCATTTTCTGTATCCTCCTACTTTCTCTTTACTCATTTCAAAGCCAAAGGTGGCTGTTGTGTATATATAGGCAACGACTTCTCTTGCTCTCGTGTTCCTGAACTCGATTCTTCTGAATTCTCTACACTCTGGCTTCGGCTTTCCTGTCATTCTCTGACTAAATATATCTGTGCTGTTTACTTATCCCCTAATTCTACGGACTAACAAAAATTCTTCGACTATCTTACTTCTACGATGGAACACATTCTATCCATTTCTCCTTTCTCTGAAATCTCCATTCTAGGAGATTTCAATGTTCACCACCACCTTTGGCTCTCCTCTCCTTTCGCGGATCCACCTGGTGAACAAGCCTACATCTTTTCTATCCTTAATGACCTAAAGCAGCTTGTACAGCACCCTACCCGTATCCCTGACCGCCTTGGAGAGAGCTCCAACTTACTTGACCTCTTCCTCACAACTAATCCTTCTGCCTACTCTGTTAATCTTTTCTCTCCATTGGGCTCCTCCGATCACAACCTTATTACCTTAACCTGTCCTATCACTCCGGTACAGCCTGTGGACCCTCCAGGGAAATGTCGTCTGTGGCATTTTGGAGCCGCAGAGTGGCAGGCCCTCAGGCAGTACTTCTTTGATTTTCCCTGGAATGATTATTGCTTCCATGGCCGGGAGCCATCTGAGTGTGCCTTGCGCATTACGGAGGTTATTCTCTCAGGCATGGAAGCATGCATTCCATTCTCATATCCTTTGACTAATGCAAGAAAGCCTTGGTTAATCACACTTGTTCTAATGCTGTCCGCAACAAGGAGAGGGCCTACAAAAGGTACCAGAGCCAACCCACCCCTGAATCACATCATCTTTATGTTTCTGCCTGGAATCGTGCTAAGTCTGTTCTTCGCTCTACTAAAAATAATTTCATCCATACTAAATGCTCTCAACTCTCCAACTCGAATTCTTCCCGCTCCTTCTGGCACCTTGCCAAAAATCTTTCTAACAACTTCACCTCATCATCCTTCCCTCCTCTTTTCTACTCTGATGGTTCCGTAGCTATTTCTTCTACTGATAAAGCAGATCTCTTTGCACAGACTTTCTCCTCCAATTCCACCTTAGACGATTCCGGTGCTGTTCCTCCATCACTTCCCCCCTCTGACTTCCTCATGGCTGACATTAAAATTTCTTCAGTTGATGTATTTTCTGCCATCAGTACTAACAAGGCATATGGGCCTGATGGGGTCCCTCCTGTTGTTCTCAAGAACTGTGCTTCTGTGCTTACACCCTGCCTCGGCAAACTCTTTCGCCTTTGTCTGTCAACTTGTACCTTTCCTTCTTGCTGGAAGTTTGCTCTCATTCAGCCAGTCCCAAAGAAGGGTGACCACTCCCAATCCTCCAACTATCATCCAATTGCTTTAACGTCCTGTATTTCAAAAGTTTTAGAGTCAATTCTCAATAGAAAAATTTTAAGGCATCTTTCCTATCACAACCTTCTTTCCGATCGTCAGTACGGGTTCCGTCAGGGACGCTCCACTGGCGATCTTCTCACCAACCTTTCAGACTCCTGGTCATCCTCCTTTCGGGACTTTGGCGAAAGCTTTGCCATTGCACTTGACATCTCAAAGGCTTTCGATCAAGTCTGGCATAAATCTTTAATTTCCAAACTGCCCTCCTACGGTTTCTAGCCTTCTATCTGTGCCTTCATCGCTAGCTTCCTTTCTGGTCGTTCTATAGCCGCTGTTGTAGACGGCCATCGTTCTTCTCCTAGATCTATCAACAGTGGTGTTCCTCAGGGTTCTGTCCTATCACCAACTCTCTTCCTTTTATTCATCAATGATCTTCTAAGCTGTACATCTAACCCTATCCACTCATACGCTGATGGCTCCACCCTTCGCCTTTCCATTCGGTTCCCGCAACGCCCATCTCAACAGTTACTTCAACAAACTAGGGATGAGGCTATGGCACACCTAATGTCTGACTTGGCTCGTATCTCTGATTGGGGTAAAAATAATATGGTTATTTTTAATGCATCTAAGTCTCAGTTCTTACACCTATCAACCCAACAAAATCTTCCACAGGTATACCCACTATTGTTTGATAATATTCAGCTTAATCCTGCATCATCCTTGAACGTGCTTGGGGTTTCATTTACTCAGGACTTATCTTGGAAAGATCATATTACATCTCTTGTAAAATCTGCTTCCAAGAGATTGGGTGTGCTAAGCCAACTCTGCTCTTTCTTTACCCCTGCACAATTGTTAACTCTATACAGGGGTTTTATCTGCCCCTGTGTGGAGTACAACTCACATGTGTGGGGAGGCTCCCCACATACAGCTCTTCTCAATAGGGTGGAGTCAAAGGCTTTTCGTCTCATTAACTCTCCTCCTCTTACTGACTCCCTTCAACCTCTGTCTCTTCGCCGCACTGTTGCATCTTTATCTCTTTTGTATCACTACTTTAATGGTCACTGCTCCTCTGAACTGTCTGCTTGCATTCCTCCACCTCTACGACGGGCGCGTAGCACCCGTCTGGCAGCAAACTCTCATCCCTTTTCTGTCCAACTCTCTAATGCAAGAGTTAACCGTTAATCCCAGTCTTTCATTTATGCAACAGGTCAGCTCTGGAACTGTCTCCCTCTGTCTGTATTTCCTGCTGCCTATGATCTCCAGTCTTTTAAATGCAGTGTGTCCAGGCATCTCAAAATGATCGGATCTTGAATTTGGCTTTCTATTGTATTTTGTTTTTCTCTTGGAGGGAACTGTTACTGTGGGCTCATGGCCTTTGGTTCCTTCTTCCTCGCATAAAAAAAAAAAACTATAAAATAAGTTTGAATTAATGGCAATGATTATGAGGAAGTGAATATGCAAGAAATAGGTTTGTGTGCGGAACGCAACTTGGATCGATATTTATTGGCTAACGGGGGGGGGGGGAAGGTGTGCGTGAAGAGGGTTCAGATGGAGGAAGAGGAGAAATAGAAGTAGATGTTATTTGTGTAAGTGATTCCTCTAACACAAGGCCTCTCGGTGCACACATAAGATCGTCTGCATGCACCCACTTGGTGTCTCTAGTTGATAATTCCTGTATTTCAAACTTGTTACCCTGTCGAGTTATCATGCGGTGTGGGCCCATAAATTTGTCATCCAATTTATAGGTGCGGGTAGATGAACGAGCAAATACCAGATTTCCAATATTGATTCTGATAGGTGAGGTAGATTTATACTGGCATTGCAACATGCTCTCCTGAAATGAAGTCAAATGTATGAAGTACTGATGTTTTTTCTGGAAATTTGACATTTTCACTTTTACATAGTCATCCAAATTATAGAGGGAACCAGGCCTTGACGATAACATGGAACAGAGGAGGTCTTTATGGAACTCATATAAGACAAAGAAAGGAGATTCGCCAATAGAGGCATTGCTGGAACTATTTATAGAGGCTGCAACCTGAGGTATCTATTCATCCCAGGAGGCACTTTGTGATCCTAGATGTTTTAAACAGTCTAAAACCTTCCGGTTATTACGCTCTACGTGGCCATTGGAAGCTGGATGGTTAGGAACTACATTACATTTGTTGATATTGTACTGCTTACAAATTTCTACCAGGAGACTTGTTAAACCCTGTGCCATTATCTGTAAACAGTAGTAGATGGGATAGTAAATGGGCAAATGACATGGTATAAAAGGACGTGAAACACTCTTTGCATTCTTATCTGAGAGAGCCACGAGGAAACAGTAGCGTGAGATGTGATCGACTGCTATGAATAAATATTCTGCACCAGATTCTGTAAGATGTAATTCAAGGAGGTTGATATAGTTTTCCATGGGCGTGATGGAACTGTGTATTGCAAGAGTGGTGCAGGTGATCCGGTTGATCCTTTGTGGCGATTACAAGAAATACAAGAGCCACAGTGCACATTAATGTCTCATCTCATAGTAGGCCAATTGTATCCGAGACGTGTTTGTCTCAAACATAGATCTTTACATGGATGAGATGCACGAGGAGTGTTATGAACGATCTGAAGTACCACAGGTATTAGGTTGTTTGGGACAACGAGTTGGTGTACTTCCCTGTTGGGTATGTCCTTTCCTGTACGTAATGTTTTCCTGTGCAAGATACCATTTCTTAACATGATCTCATCTCTTGACACCGACAGAGTAGGTACGCTTGAATTGTCTCCCGATTCTAGGAAATAAATTACTGTACCTTGGACCATACAGGATGACAATTTTCGTTTGACTGATATGATGAAACTGCCGCCGCTACATGGCGTGAAAGTGCATCAGCAACTACATTCGATTTCCATGGCACATACTGAAAGGTTGGATTAAAGAATTGGATGATGACAGACCATCGAACCAGCCGACCTATAAGATTTCTTTCCTTGAACAAATCACAAAGAGGGAGGTAGTCTGTCTGGATACACACTGGGTAACTATATACTATTTCTCTGAAATGTTTCAGGGACCAAACCACTGCTGGGGCTTCCAAAATCGTAACACTGTAATTTTGTTCTGCAGAGCTGAGAGAGCAACTAGCATACACTATTACACCCTTCCTGGATGCCTGATATAGTTGCATCAATATTGCACCAATTCCTACCCCTGACTCATCCGTGCACAAAAGGAAGGGTTTCGTATAATCAGTGAAGGGCAAGACTGAGGCACTTACAAGGGCTATTTTCACTGCTTGTAAGGCATGTGACTGATCTTTAGTCAACACGAAAAGTGCATTTTTCTTTAGTAATTGAGTCAGAGGAGCAGCGATCTGTGCATACCCTTTAATAAATCACCGGTAATAACCACTCAGTCCAAGAAAACTCCTTACATCATCTGTACTGGAAGGTTCTGGTGTACTGTCACCTCTACAATCCAGACTTTTACATGGTCAAAAGGGGCAGAAAACAAGTCACTATTGATGACCACTGTGTGCTGGAACGGTCAGGAACTCAGATTGGTGGAGACTCTTTCCCATTAGCGGCCTCTTCGGCTGCGTTTATTATATTTCAAGTGGTCAAGTTAAGAGTGGTAGCATGCCAAAATGACGGGGCCAGTCTCCAACTAGGCCAACCCAAGCCCAACCTTCACAGTTTCCCAGAATGCTTTTAAGTTACACAATAATAAACTACTAGGTAAGCTCTATACCACATTTTCTATCCTTAATGACCTAGAGCAGCTTGTACAGCACCCTACCCGTATCCCTGACTGCCTTGGAGAGAGCCCCAACATACTTGACCTCTTCCGCAAAACTAACCCTTCTGCTTACTCTGTTAATCTTTTCTCTCCGTTGGGCTCCTCTGATCACAACCTTATTACCTTAACCTGTCCTATCACTCCGGTACGGCCTGTGGACCCTCCAGGGAAACGTCGTCTGTGTCATTTTGGAGCCGCAGAGTGGGAGGCCCTCAGGCATACTTCTTTGATTTTCCCTGGAATGATTATTGCTTCCATGGCCGGGAGCCACCTGAATGTGCCTTGCGCATTACGGAGGTTATTCTCTCGGGCATGGAAGCATACATTCCTCTCCCATATCCTTTGACTAACGCAAGAAAGCCTTGGTTTAATCACGATTGTTCTAATACTGTCCCCATAAAGGAGAGGGCCTACAAAAGGTACCGGAGCCAACCCACCCCTGAATCACATCATCTTTACGTTTCTGCCCGGAATCGTGCTAAGTCTGTTCTTCGCTCTACTAAAAATAATTTCATCCATACTAAATGCTCTCAACTCTCCAACTCGAATTCTTTCTGCTCCTTCTGGCACCTTGCCAAAAATCTTTCTAACAACTTTACCTCATCATCCTTCCCTCCTCTTTTCTACTCTGATGGTTATGTAGCTATTTCTTCTACTGATAAAGCAGATCTCTTCGCACAGACTTTCTCCTCCAATTCTACCTTAGACGATTCCGGTGCTGTTCCTCCATCACTTCCCCCCTCTGACTTCCTCATGGCTGACATTAAAATTTCTTCAGTTGATGTATTTTCTGCCATCACTGGCCTCAGTACTAACAAGGCATATGGGCCTGATGGGGTCCCTCCTGTTGTTCTCAAGAACTGTGCTTCTGTGCTTACACCCTGCCTAGGCAAACTTTTTCGTCTTTGTCTGTCAACTTGTACCTTTCCTTCTTGCTGGAAGTTTGCTCTCATTCAGCCAGTCCCAAAGAAGGGTGACCACTCCCAACCCTCCAACTATCGCCCAATTGCTTTAACGTCCTGTATTTCAAAAGTTTTCGAGTCAATTATTAATAGAAAAATTTTAAGGCATCTTTCCTATCACAACCTTCTTTCCGATCGTCAGTATGGGTTCCGTCAGGAACGCTCCACTGGCGATCTTCTCACCTACCTTTCAGACTCCTGGTCATCCTCATTTCGGGACTTTGGCGAAAGCTTTGCCATTGCACTTGACATCTCAAAGGCTTTCGATCGAGTCTGGCATAAATCTTTAATTTCCAAACTGCCCTCCTACGGTTTCTATCCTTCTGTCTGTGCCTTCATCGCTAGCTTCCTTTCTGGTCGTTCTATAAGCGCTGTTGTAGACGGCCATCGTTCTTCTCCTAGATCTATCAACAGTGGTGTTCCTCAGGGCTCTGTCCTATCACCAACTCTCTTCCTTTTATTCATCAATGATCTTCTAAGCTGTACATCTAACCCTATCCACTCATACGCTGATGACTCCATCCTTCACCTTTCCATTCGGTTCCCGCAACACCCATCTCAACAGTTACTTAACCTGTCCTATCACTCCGGTACGGCCTGTGGACCTTCCAGCGAAACGTCGTCTGTGGCATTTTGGAGCTGCAGACTGGGAGGCCCTCAGGCAGTACTTCTCTGATTTTCCCTGGAATGATTATTGCTTCCATGGCCGTGAGCCATCTGAGTGTGCCTTGCGCATTACGGAGGTTATTCTCTCGGGCATGGAAGCATACATTCCTTTCTCATATCCTTTGACTAACGCAAGAAAGCCTTGGTTTAATCACGCTTGTTCTAATGCTGTCCACAACAAGGAGAGGGCCTACAAAAGGTACCGGAGCCAACCCACCCCTGAATCACATCATCTTTACGTTTCTGCCCGGAATCGTGCTAAGTCTGTTCTTCGCTCTACTAAAAATAATTTCATCCATACTAAAGGCTCTCAACTCTCCAACTCGAATTCTTCCTGGTCCTTCTGGCATCTTGCCAAAAATCTTTCTAACAACTTTACCTCATCATCCTTCCCTCCTCTTTTCTACTCTGATGGTTATGTAGCTATTTCTTCTACTGATAAAGTAGATCTCTTCACACAGACTTGCTCCTCCAATTCTACCTTAGACGATTCCGGTGCTGTTCCTCCATCACTTCCCCCCTCTGACTTCCTCATGGCTGACATTAAAATTTCTTCAGTTGATGTATTTTCTGCCATCACTGGCCTCAGTACTAACAAAGCATATGGGCCTGATGGGGTCCCTCCTGTTGTTCTCAAGAACTGTGCTTCTGTGCTTACACCCTGCCAAGGCAAACTTTTTCGTCTTTGTCTGTCAACTTGTACCTTTCCTTCTTGCTGGAAGTTTGCTCTCATTCAGCCAGTCCCAAAGAAGGGTGACCACTCCCAACCATCCAACTATCGCCCAATTGCTTTAACGTCCTGTATTTCAAAAGTTTTCGAGTCAATTATTAATAGAAAAATTTTAAGGCATCTTTCCTATCACAACCTTCTTTCCGATCGTCAGTATGGATTCCGTCAGGGACGCTCCACTGGCGATCTTCTCACCTACCTTTCAGACTCCTGGTCATCCTCATTTCGGGACTTTGGCGAAAGCTTTGCCATTGCACTTGACATCTCAAAGGCTTTCGATCGAGTCTGGCATAAATCTTTAATTTCCAAACTGCCCTCCTACGGTTTCTATCCTTCTGTCTGTGCCTTCATCGCTAGCTTCCTTTCTGGTCGTTCTATAGCCGCTGTTGTAGAAGGCCATCGTTCTTCTCCTAGATCTATCAACAGTGGTGTTCCTCAGGGCTCTGTCCTATCACCAACTCTCTTCCTTTTATTCATCAATGATCTTCTAAGCTGTACATCTAACCCTATCCACTCATACGCTGATGACTCCACCCTTCACCTTTCCATTCGGTTCCCGCAATGCCCATCTTAACAGTTACTTCAACAAACAAGGGATGAGGCTATGGCACACCTAATATCTGACTTGGCTCGTATCTCTGACTGGGGTAAAAATAATATAGTTGTCTTTAATGCATCTAAGACTCAGTTCTTACACCTATCAACCCGACAAAATCTTCCACAGGTATACCCACTATTGTTTAATAATATTCAGCTTAATCCTGCATCATCCTTGAACATGCTTGGGGTTTCATTTACTCGGGACTTATCTTGGAAAGATCATATTACATCTCTTGTAAAATCAGCTTCCAAGAGATTGGGTGTGCTAAGCCGACTCCGCTCTTTCTTTACCCCTGCGCAATTGTTGACTCTATACAGGGGTTTTATCCGCCCCTGTGTGGAGTACAACTCTCATGTGTGGGGAGGCTCCCCACATACAGCTCTTCTCAATAGGGTGGAGTCAAAGGCTTTTCGTCTCATTAACTCTCCTCCTCTTACTGACTCCCTTCAACCTCTGTCTCTTCGCCACACTGTTGCATCTTTATCTCTTTTCTATCGCTACTTTAATGGTCACTGCTCCTCTGAACTGTCTGCTTGCATTTCTCCACCTCTACGACGGGCGCGTAGCACCCGTCTGGCAGCAAACTCTCATCCTTTTTCTGTCCAACTCTCTAATGCATGAGTTAACCGTTACTCCCAGTCTTTCATTTATGCAACAGGTCAACTCTGGAACTGTCTCCCTCTGTCTGTATTTCCTGCTGCCTATGATCTCCAGTCTTTCAAACGCAGTGTGTCCAGGCATCTCAAAATGATCGGATCTTGAATTTGGCTCTATATTGTATTTTGTTTTTCTCTTGGAGGGAACTGTTACTGCAGGCTCATGGCCTTTGGTTCCTTCTTCCTCGCATATAAAAAAAAAAACAAGGGATGAGGCTATGGCACACCTAATATCTGACTTGGCTCGTATCTCTGACTGGGGTAAAAATAATATGGTTTTTTTAATGCATCTAAGATTCAGTTCTTACACCTATCAACCTGACAAAATCTTTCACAGGTACACCCACTAATGTTTAATAATATTCAGCTTAATCCTGCATCATCCTTGAACATGATAGGGGTTTCAATTACTCGGGACTCATCTTGGAAAGATCATATTACATCTCTTGTAAAATCTGCTTCCAAGAGATTGGATGTGCTAAGCCAACTCTGCTCTTTCTTTACCCCTGCACAATTGTTGACTCTATACAGGGGTTTTATCCGCCCCTGTGTGGAGTACAACTCTCATGTGTGGGGAGGCTCCCCACATACAGCTCTTCTCAATAGGGTGGAGTCAAAGGCTTTTCGTCTCATTAACTCTCCTCCTCTTACTGACTCCCTTCAACCTCTGTCTCTTCGCCGCACTGTTGCATCTTTATCTCTTTTCTATCACTACTTTAATGGTCACTGCTCCTTTGAACTGTCTGCTTGCATTCCTCCACCTCTATGATGGGCGCGTAGCACCCATCTGGCAGCAAACTCTCGTCCCTTTTCTGTCCAACTCTCTAATGCATGAGTTAACCGTTACTCCCAGTCTTTCATTTATGCAACAGGTCAGCTCTGGAACTGTTTCCCTCTGTCTGTTTTTCCTTCTGCCTATGATCTCCAGTCTTTCAAACGCAGTGTGTCCAGGCATCTCAAAATGATCGGATCTTGAATTTGGCTCTCTATTGTATTTTGTTTTTCTCTTGGAGGGAACTGTTACTGCGGGCTCATGGCCTTTGGTTCCTTCTTCCTCGCAAAAAAAAAAAAACTTCTCAAGGGTTATACAAACAATAAAGTTCGAGTGGGAGAGAATGTGTATTAACAAGACCAAAAAGTAGAAATCTTCCCCAGCTACTTGCTTTACAGATTAAACATGAATCAGTTGGCACATTGTTCGGAAAATATATCTTTATATAGTTCTAATATCAAAACCACAAAACTTAGCTCCTCTGTCCCAGTCCAATGTGTTTCTTCATAATCGTCCCTCTGAGCACAAATTTCACTGATCCAGTCCTCTGCTACTCCCGACCTTAACTTCCACACCGGGACCTACAGTAGACTCACTGGGACTTCGACCTCCACCCCTGGACTTGGACTCTCACTGGTACTTAGACCTCCACACTTGGACTTGGACTCATTCAGGAACTTCGTCCTCCACACTGGGACCCGCTAGAAGTTAATATGAATAATGAATAACTGCTCTCCCCACTGCAAGTAATCCCTTCACATGATCAGGAAAGTCTCATAATAAAGAAACATGAGTTACAACACTCGGCATCTCAAGTAATAACAGAATAACACATGGCACCACAGACACACAGGTCTGCTCAAAATAATACTTATTGTAGGGATAATATGGAAGAAAAAGTACTGTAACAAATACAGTAAGCATGAATAACTGTAACTCTAACCATGAAAATCATCACTGTATCAATATCATTGTGCCTCACAAAGTAACTATGTGAACATTTACTCACAACATAGCCCTAATAAGTACTGAATTACCAAGTCATTTCAACACAATAATAAATAATTCACAGTCTCTGGACACCTGATATTTGGCCTACAAAAATCACACATTTGTCTGAGGCTCAGACAGAACTAGCTAGCATTCTAGTTACTAAATAATAATACTATACAGTACACAAAAATATAGGAAATACCTCACTATCCAGCTCAAAAATGTAGGGGAGGTGAGTGGGAACACAGGACTCGCTTCTCCAAAGGCTAATGGCGTCACCGTTACACTTCTTGAGGAACGACAACACTTGATTCTACCCGAGTCCGTTTATTAATTTCATCACTATTATCACTCGTGGGATATCACTATTCGGGCCTCAACATATCAGGCATATCATTAATATCAAATTACTTACAGAATTCCTTGGAGGGGGGGGGGGAGAGGATGACGACAGTACCGACCAGCTGCCATCTATCACGGCCGGTGAGCGAGTGAGATACGCCAAACTGCTTGATGCCAAGGGAAGGGGGGGATGACGGGATACGCAATTAAAGATTTTAATTATTTCAGACTCGAGATAGACTCAGTGTGATGTCTTTCCCCTTACAATCGAATGCCCCCCAAAAATAACATTCTCTAGTTACAATAATTACTCAACATCACCTCTCTCTTTATACCCTTACATCGAAAAATAATGAAAATTATCGTGCTTTACATCACTTTACACACGTGTACATTATGCTGGATTATGTGAACAAACACACACGCTCCCATCGATTCAAGATTTAATATTATAAAGAGACTTAATACTAGTAAATTACAGTAGGAAATAAAAAGTGACTTAGCAACTAGGTAATTAATCTATTTTCTGGACACATCCGCAGGGTAACAGCCATGCCTTGGCCACTCTCTCTCACTTAACCGAACTTTTGGTCATATAAAATAAAGTAGATACAACTCATTATCACTTCCGGGCACTACATCCTCCCACGGTTAGGGAAGACCAAAAGTTCGGGTGACTGGACCTGAACTCCTCAGAAATACCCAGTACCCACACTTAACACACACGGTACGTAAGTTCACCTCCTTGACCAGTCTTCCTCAATACTGCTACTGTGGGGTGTTTCACACACACCTTGCTTGTGAGGGGAAACCAATCTACTTGCCTCCAAAACACCAGCCAGCCTGTCCTATACTGCGACTGTGGGATATTACATAAGCTCCATGCTCAAGAACATTCGGTGGCTATCATGTCTACAAAAAAAAAAATCCTCTACCATAAGTAAATTTTCTCCTGCTACTCACTATACGCAACTGACGATGTATGCCACTCACCAGGCATATTACTCACAATGAGAATGTCCTGCTACCAGGAGAAACTTTGTGCTTAGTTAAGAGTAACACGAGCCGCTCCACTGCGTTCTGTCCAGAGAGACCGAATGAAACCTACCTACCTCTCCTAACATCCGAGAGCCCCATAGTTCAACTTCTCCAAGCCCTATAGAGAAACTGGAAACTTCCCCTCTCTCTCTGAGCAATCCTATACTGCAGTTTGGGTATTACATACACTCAGTGCTCGAGGTTCTCAAAGCAAGTAGGAAACCTCTAGGTGGAGACCTTCAGATAGAACTGCCCCTCATATGTACAGTTCCCTAACTCTGGGAAAAAAAAAAAAATTAAAGTCCTAACTGTGAGATCTCATTGTCCCTAACTAAGCCTAACAATCTAACCTAAAGAAAAAAAAGAATCGGGGTAAGGCAAGAACGACGGTCTATACACCAAGGTGCACTCGATTGACAACATCCAGCTTCCACGCCTCATCTCTCCAATACCTGGACATACCCTAAACAACTACTCAACCCTATTAATCAACCCAAAATTACATCATAGGTACTGGTAGAAAAGATCAATATGCAGGTACAGTCTGGAGAGACCTGGAAGGGCATACCTGACTCCATGTTCCCAGCCAGTTAAGGCAAGGACAAGACGTGCTCTGAGAGGGAAAAAAAATGAGTATATACAATATATACACCATACACCCATCATCTACGAGTACTGTGATGGACCTCCAGCCTTGATCGGGGTGAGTCCGGGTGAGCCTAACGTCTCCTCCAACACTCTAATATGCTCAAAACACTCTTCAATTGCGGATGGTTCCTGTTTCACCTCTACTCCCTGAGGCATTTCAGTTTCAATGTCAATCAATTTTTCAACACGGGACTCCATCATGAATTATACAAACGTGAGCAACCCCAGGAGGTGAATGCTCAACTGCAACACCAAAATAGTACACACTACAAATACATATACCTTATAATTCTACACATAATGCTAAGTACATATACCTCTGGGAACTGGGGGATGAGCTATTACCTTAATTTCAAGTTATATTACCCTCACATTAATAGGTCATCCCACCACTGCCACCACTTGTACTGTCACCTCTGCGATCCAGACTTTTACATGGTCAAAAGGGGCAGAAAACAAGTCACTATTGATGACCAATGTGTGCTGGAATGATCAGGAACTCAGATTGATGGAGACTCTCTCCCATTAGCGGCCTCTTCGGTTGCGTTTATTATATTTCAAGTGGTCAAGTTAAGAGTGGTAGGATGCCAAAATGACGGGGCCAGTCTCCAACTAGGCCAACCCAAGCCCAACCTTCGCAGTTTCCCAGAATGCTTCTAAGTTACACAAATAATAAACTACTAGGTAAGCTTTATACCACCAGTTCTCAAGGGTTATACAAACAATAAACTTCGAGTGGGAGGGAATGTGTATTAACAAGACCAAAAAGTAGAAATCTTCCCCAGCTACTTGCTTTACAGATTAAACATGAATCAGTTGGCACATTGTTCGGAAAATATATCTTTATATAGTTCTAATATCAAAACCACAAAACTTAGCTCCTCTGTCCCAGTCCAATGTGTTTCTTCATAATCATCCCTCTGAGCACAAATTTCATTGGTCCAGTCCTCTGCTACTCCCGACCTTAACTTCCACACCGGGACCTAGACTCATTGTGACTTCGACCTCCACGCCTGGATTTGGACTCTCACTGGTACTTAGACCTCCACACTTGGACTTGGACTCATTCAGGTACTTCGACCTCCACACTGGGACCCGCTAGAAGTTAATATGAATAATGAATAACTGCTCTCCCCACTGCAAGTAATCCCTTCACATGATCAGGAAGGTCTCATAATAAAGAAACATGAGTTACAACACTCGGCATCTCAAGTAATAACAGAATAACACATGGCACCACAGACACACAGGTCTGCTCAAAATAATACTTATTGTAGGGATAATATGGAAGAAAAAGTACTGTAACAAATACAGTAAGCATGAATAACTGTAACTCTAACCATGAAAATCATCACTGTATCAATATCATTGTGCCTCACAAAGTAACTATGTGAACATTTACTCACAACATAGCCCTAATAAGTACTGAATTACCAAGTCATTTCAACACAATAATAAATAATTCAGTCTCTGGGCATCTGATACTTGGCCTACAAAAATCACACATTTATCTGAGGCTCAGACAGAACTAGCTAGCATTCTAGTTACTAAATAATAATACTATACAGTACACAAAAATATAGGAAATACCTCACTATCCAGCTCAAAAATGTAGGGGAGGTGAGTGGGAACGCAGGACTCGCTTCTCCAAAGGCTAATGGCGTCACCGTTACACTTCCTGAGGAACGACAACACTTGATTCTACCCGAGTCCGTTTATTAATTTCATCACTATTATCACTCGTGGGATATCACTATTCGCGCCTCAACATATCAGGCATATCATTAATATCAAATTACTTACAGAATTCCTTGGAGGGGGGGGGGGAGAGGATGACGATAGTACCGACCAACTGCCATCTATCACGGCCGGTGAGCGAGTGAGATACGCCAAACTGCTTGATGCCAAGGGAAGGGGGGGATGACGGGATACGCAATTAAAGATTTTAATTATTACAGACTCGAGATAGACTCAGTGTGATGTCTTTCCCCTTACAATCGATTGCCCCCCAAAAATAACATTCTCTAGTTACAATAATTACTCAACATCACCTCTCTCTTTATACCCTTACATCGAAAAATAATGAAAATTATCGTGCTTTACATCACTTTGCACACGCGTACATTATGCTGGATTATGTGAACAAACACACACGCTCCCATCGACTCGAGATTTTATATTATAAAGAGACTTAATACTAGTAAATTACGGTAGGGAAAAAAAAGTGACAGCAACTAGGTAATTAATCTATGTTGTGGACACGTCCTCATGGTAACAGCCATGCCTTGGCCACTCTCTCTCACATAACCGAACTTTTGGTCATATAAAATAAACTAGATACAACTCATTATCACTTCCGGGCACTACACTGGGTGGTTGGTGGCTGCCGTAATCTTATCTTCAGTAGTATGAATACCCGCAGCATCAACTACATGGCCAAGGAATTTAATTTTCTTTCTTAGGAAGTCATATTTATTGAGGTTATTATTCTGACCAGCCATCTGAATGCGATCAAATACTTGTTTACGCTTGGCAAAATGTTCAGGAATAGACTTGCTCACTAAATTTAAATCATCCAAGTAGGCAAAACGAGAGTGGCAAATCATGCCACAGAAGATGGAATGAATGGGTCGCATGACTACTGAAGGGGCATTTCTTAATCCAAAAGGAAGCTTCTTAAACTGAAAATGTCCAGAGGGGGTGCTAAATCTCTTACAGGGCGAGATGACTTCCATTTCTACTTGCCAGGAGCCACTGAGTAGTCAAGGGCTGTAAAGACCATGTTGTTCTCACCTAGTGACAAATAAATCAGTTACAACTGGCAGTGGACAACGATCGGGTACAGTGACAGAATTTACTTGACGATAGTCCACTACTGGTCTAAATTGTCCACCCATCTTTGAGACTATGAAAAGTGAACTATTCCATGGACTGACCGGGTGCTCAATAATGTCCACTACTGGTCTAAATTGTCCACCCATCTTTGAAACTATGAATAGTGAATTATTCCATGGACTGACCGGGTGCTCAATAATGTCCTGATCTAATGTTTTGTACTATCTCGTCTGTTTCTTTTCTCAAACTGTTAGGTAATCGATATGCTCGTATGTACATTGGCTGAGTTCCAGGCACAATTTTTGTGTGATGTTGCACTAGATCTGTCATAACCATAGGTTCCCCGGGTAAGGCTACTACATCTCGATAAGTCTGCAAAGATTGACTAATTGCTCCTTATGCTGTGGGAGGTCACTGGAAGATACTTGTGAAACTAGGTCAGGTGAGAGAGTCATAAGAGATCCCTTAGAGTTGATGGTATACACAGCAGATGGTTCACTATCATCATCATCCTTAGTAGGTATGAAGAATGGTAGGCTACATCCTGGCACACCCTTATGGTCGAGGGTTAAACCAGGAATTCTGAATCTTTATACCACTTTCAAGCTTCAGTGGAGCATTTGTGATATTTAACAAGTAGAGATAACACAAATTATCCTCCAACACGTTGCACAATGCTGACTCGTAAGTTAAGCCATTCACACAACACGGCTCTGGTAATATTAGTACATCCACTCCTTCTTTCGCATCTACAACACGAACAGAGACTTTGGTAAACTCGTGCAGCAACAAAATTGTGCACTGTTTTGTGACCCCAAGCCTCATCTCCGCGCATTGTAGGCCGTCATTCAAACTATTTGAGGTAGTTAAATGAGACGTGTTTGAGTCGGCGGTTGTGTCACTGTTAGAGGGTTTGTCATTAGCCACTATTGAATGCTCATACATAATCGTATTTTTCAGGCTGTGACCAACCTCACTCCTATATCCCCTGATGCTTTCAGCATTTCAGCAGTCAACCCATTCATACCTGCTGCCTTCCCCACCTGCATACTGCCTATTGCCCTGCTCACAGTAGCAGCGTCAATCAAAGGCCAAGGGCCTAACACTGGGTCTGCATACTCCAAACCTTCCCTGCCCCAGTCAAACTCCTCTTTCAACAACCGGCTGTAATGCTTTCTCCATGCGTCTTTAGTATCCACAGTGTTCACCACAATCCATCCTTCATCATTCTTCACACACTGCTCATCTATGATATCCCTCTTCTCCCTCATCATCTGATTTACCACATTAAATGTCATATTTTTCCTTTCCACACGAGTTAGGTTATCAAGTAAAAGTATCTGTGACTCAGACTTCGCCGTGTAAACCTCTTTTCTAGCCCAACGCTCGGCAGCCAAGTATTCCTTTCTGTTACCACCCATCGTCCATTCCTGGAAAAGCCTTCTTTTCTCCTTAAATGCAGGTTCTACACCCTCATCTCACCCTCAGGTTACTTTATGACTTGGTGGACCTCTTGTCCATCCACATAATGAATCAGTAACACAAGAGGTTGCACTTGAGGGTTGTATACTGCTCATTAACATTCCTGTCAACATCTTCCTTTTCAGCCATCATTCTCATCTCCCTATAGAATATATATATATATATATATATATATATATATATATATATATATATATATATATATATATAATGTGTTTGTGCCTATTAGCATTATTTATAGCTAATTTCCAAAGAAGCTGATATAATAACAATAATATTTTTCAGAAAAACTAACAAACACATTTTGAACTTCTTTAAAACCATATATTAAGGAAGTCACTGTTTGGCCATTTCAGCATTCATTTCCCACTGGACCCAAAATTTGACAACAACCCTTAAATTCAAAACTTGCATGTTATAGATTTCTTGACAAGGAGTCTTCCTTGTCATCCACCATTTCATTCTCATTTTCCCGTCCCCTATTCCATATAGGCTACCGTACGTATTTCATCTTCCTGCTCACGCCTGTGTCATTCGTGGCTTTTCTTATGGCATCCTCCACCACCTCGTTTTTTGTTATGCTATTTCTATTTGCAAGCTGCAAATAACCTTTATTAATCTCTCATCAGTCTCTCTCTCTCTCTCTCTCTCTCTCTCTCTCTCTCTCTCTCTCTCTCTCTCTCTCCCGTGGCTACACCACCTAATAATAAACGATCAGCCTTGGCTTCCTTGCCTCACTAATTGTCCTTGCTCTGATGACATTATCTATTTTTTGTTCAGGAATATTTCTTAAAAATGGAGTAAAATTAGTACATGGCTTCTACGTTGCACTTTTTCAATTTCTTACCAAACCAGTAAAATAAAACGCTCAACCAAGGCAGCACCACCATAAATAAGTATAATTCTCATTAAATATCTTTCTTTTCAGAATCACGTTTGAATCATACGGGATAGTCTACAAAGAAGCCTTTTTGCATTCGACATCAGAAATCCTTCAAGAAGTTGGTCGCCTGATATATGTGGGAGTGTCTACAGTGGATGGCCTCAGAGACTCCTTTGTTATGAGGTGAGTTGTTTTTATTTATTTAATTATTGAATTATTTGGTTTCCTATTCATGCACTATAACAAATCACTGATATAGAGCCTTTATTTCATGCTGATTCTGTAACGTCAGCTGGTAACTTGCGGACCGATAGCTTTGCATACAGAAGAATGTACTGGCACAGAATTGATATATACCTTGATGAAATTACCTTTTTGTACCTTACCCTCGTACATTTAAAACGTGATGGCATTATATTATTTTAAAGAAAGTATGGCAGTTATTTTCCAGTGGAGGGCTTAATGTCTACGTTCGATTTTGCTAAAATGCTAGCGGAGGAATCATGCAGCCATTTATGTTGCCCCCACAAAAAATGACAATTTTTTTCAAGTACGTTAATTCCAGATCAAGCGGATGTTGAGGATGTCCTGATGAATGAACAGTTTTTACTAAATGATATGCGAATTACAAATCACAAATTCATATGTACTGTATGTGTTATGTGTCGGTTTGTATGAATTCCTCAACTGGTCACTAATATATCAGCTTATTGGAGCCCCATAGCTGATCACCAGTTTATATATCAGCTTAGATGTGTTCCAAGCAAGGTTAATAACGTTGCGCCTGGTCGAAATCACTTTTGGCTGGCACTCTCCACCAAAATGTTTTCTCACACACTGGAGATGGTGGGAATAGGCGTAGAATCCTGTTGAAGGAATTGTAGAGGTAGCGTGTGCAGGTGAACTGAAACTGAGCAGATTAAATCTCTCATTATTGGCCACAGAAAGATACAACTGCGACACAGAGAGCTCAGAGTTAATACGTCCCTCTCGTTTGAACAATAAGTGCATTCTGCTCTAGCTGGCCGGCGTCCCCTCTGGGTGTGGCACTGAGGTCAACATATTTAGAGGTGCCAAACCCCACAGACAACTGGGATTTATACATAAACAGAAGCATCACAACTTTACCATGTACATTATACACCTCAATAAAGTAGTATTGATTACATTAAAGTATACCAATAAGGTAAATATTTCCCCCAAGACTTTAAACATATATACAATATATTTCTCTATCGCCTTCCCTTTACCCTAGGTTGATTGAAAAAGGCTGTCTGATTGCGCATCTTATCCCAAGCCACACTTTACAGTGAAATGGTGTTTGGTTGCTTATCATTTACACTATATTACACATTGTTAATTATGAATAAACAACTTTGTATGTAATATGTAACAATAGTGTGAAACTACAACTCGTCATGGGAAACGATGTTGGCACCAGAACAGTTACACTACGCCATTGTACTTTTTATTACATTAATTTTGCCTAAAACTGACATTTCTCCATCTTTAATGCTTAGTTCCAGAAATAGACTGATACTTGGATATGGTACTAGTCACAAAGAAGTGCTGTGGAAGGTATTTAGAACCGTAGTATCGTCTGTCAGCCCCTGAGCTACGAAAAATAAGCTGCAGAGGGACGAAAATCTGGCTCGAGTTAGTGTAGAAAGAGTGTAGTTTGTATTACTGTGACATCCTCTGTGACAGACGTAGAGCATTAATTACGTATATTTTCCGTGTCTGTGTACGAGTCAAACTTCATTGCATCTCCTTTTCTGCCAGTCCTTTATCTTCAAGGGGCAACTTATCTATTTTTTCTTGCTGTAATATTTTTCGAGGTGCTTACAATGACCAGCGGTAAGTGGCAACTCACACTTCACTACATCATAACCATTCGATATAACAATTGTCCCCAGAGCTGACTAAAACCACGTTTATGAAGAAACAATATAATGAGAGGTTGCAATAATACAGATTCTCTCTCTCTCTCTCTCACAGGCAGGCTCACATCAACAGCCTAACCTACCTCAAGTTCATCATTGCCCAGAACTTCACCATTGCGGACAGATCTCAATCAGCGTACACAGGCAGGGAGAGGATCCTGCCTATTGTTTACGCCTGGCCACTGCCCCACGATGCTCCATATAAACATCTTTTTGACAAGTACATTCTGGGTATAAGGGCGGTGAGTTGAGTTTACACCATTATCATATTTTTATCCATAATATATTACCTATTTGAATATACATCCATCGATCATTCATCCATCCATCCATCAACACTAAATTTAGTCACAGTTTGGACCCCGACATAATTACCCGATCGATAGATTTATCTCATCAGTAAGAAATGGCGGCAGTGGTCGGGAGGAAAACTGTAGTACAGTAGCAAACTTTTTTGGATATCTCAGCCAATTTTGAAGTTACAAGAAGGTTAGACACCAATTTGGAAATCACATAAAAATACTCAATTATTTTCATTCAATAGACAACCAGTAATTCCCAATAGTTTTTCCTTAAATCGAGGAAACGATTTTTTTTATAAGGCAGATTAGCGTAACAGCCGGCTACGCAAGAAGTAACGGTCTATGGTTGCCTAAGAAGAGCAGCAGTATTCCGAAGATTGCTGAGAGCAACAAGGTTTTTCCTCTTCAAAACAAATAATACCTTCTGTTTCGCTTTTGGGGGAAATTTTTGACTGAATCCGAGGCAGACTAATACAATACCTTGATCAACGAAAGAAACTCCGAATGTCTAAATTCTGGTTCGAATTGGAGCACACCGAGAGATTTGGTGAAAGTAATTTTTGCGATTGAGCAAAAACCAAAGTCAGCATCTGAATACATTTACTACAGTGTATAACTTAGCAAGTTGCTGTCTTTCTGAAGATAACTGCGGTAACATGTCTGTAATGCTGGGTTGAATTAGGCTCGACTTCTCGTACCTATTTCACCCAACCTGGAGCGGGGTCCTCTTTCGAGACCGGAGCTAGTGCAATAAAGAGAGGTAGGACATAAAAACCTCCGGCAACACCATACACGTATATTACCACAGTCAGACACAGGACACTTCAGCAGACATTACACCACAATATAGAGCAATACAAAAACCTTATCTAAAATATTGTGTATCTCGCAGGATACTAGCTTTCTAGATACTAATGACAATACAACAAATCTTAGTACTAGGAGTGCAGTAAATACAAGTGCGCATGGAGCGCGTGAAGGGGGGGGGGGGTTGTGATCCACTAGGAGGAGGTAGGGGAGACACGGAGAGTGACTTAAAACGGCGAGGAGGTAGTTATGGTAATATTGAAGAATGCCCGATGTTAGCAAGGGAGTTTAGGTGTTTTCTGTTGGCGAAGATTCTTTGACAAATAACTCTGATTCTTACTTTGACTTTAAGGGCGGGAGCGAGGAATGGAGAGAGTTTTTAGGAATAGCGGGCGGAGGGGGGGAATATCGTTAATGCTCGCCTTCCTTGATATTTTGGTGGAAATATGGTTTTCTGTAGGCACCACTTATTCGTCACACATCTCCTCGGTATGATATGTAGACTCTCGTTTCACAGCGCGTAACAAAGTCGGAATACTCGTAAATACTATTTCACCATATTACTTAGAGACTAGCCAATAGAACTCCAGTAATATTTTAGTCTTTCTCCGGGTTCTAGAGATATGTCTTTAGAAGGATTCAGGGTGGCACTCGCACGTATTTTCACTTTAGGTCTCAACCCACATTCTCGTCCTTCAACTGGATATTGTGTTCTGATTTACCCCAATGGAGATTACATAAAGTTACTGCACAATACTTATTCTAAGAGACAGGGAGTCACACTTAACCTACTTCACGGGCTCGGCGTGCGGCCCGTGGGACTGGGGCCGAAGAGGTCTAGGAACCTCTGGGTCAGGTCCCGGCGTCGCGGGGGCGTGGTGAGGTCTCGCCCGGGTGTCCTAGGGCGGGCCGGAAGAGGCGACAGACTGCGGTCTCCCACGACCAGGGGCGCCGTCAGGGGAGGGCTGCGGCAGCGGCTGTCACGGGGGCCCGACAGGTGTGTCTGCTCGAAGGCCACGCGTAGGGAACAGAGGCCGGGGGAAACAGGGAGGTCTCTCCGAGATATTCTGGAGCGAGACCCCTGGAGTTCAACCTCCGGTTGTGGAGACGTCCCTCTCCTCACTACACCCTGGGAGCGACCATCGATCGTCCCTACCCGGACATTGGGGGAGCGACCATTGATCGTCTCTATTCGAAGATTGTGGGAGTGACCATTGATCGTCTCTACCGGAGTGCTGAGGGAGCAACCGTTGATCGTCTCTACCTGAGCTTTGGGAGGGCGACCATTGATCGTCTCTACCTGGATTTTGGGGGAGCGACCATTGATCGTCTCTACCTGGATTTTGGGGGAGCGACCATTGATCGTCTCTACCGGAGGGCCAAGGGAGCAACCATTGATCGAATCTACCTGGGCTTTGGGGGAGCGACCGTTGATCATCTCTACCCGAGCTTTGGGGGAGCGACCATTGATCGTCTCGACCAGAGGGCTAAGGGAGCGACCATTGATCGTCTCTACCTGAGCTTTGGGGGAGCGACCATTGATCGTCTCTACCTGGATTTTGGGGGAGCGACCATTGATCGTCTCTACCTGGGTGTTATGGGAGCGACCATTCATTGTCTCTACCGGGGTTTTATGGGAGCGACCATAGATCGTCTCTACCTGTTCACTGTGGGAGCGACCATAGATCGTCTCTACCTGTTCACTGTGGGAGCGACCATAGATCGTCTCTACCTGTTCACTGTGGGAGCGACCATAGATCGTCTCTACCTGTTCACTGTGGGAGCGACCATAGATCGTCTCTACCTGAGGGGCGCTGCCTGGAGTATTGTTTCTGACTCCACCCCTAGCTAACTCGGTGATTCCGCCACGCGAAGGTAGTGTCTTTCGCCTACGGTGGCGGTGGCATGGTGGTTGAGTGTCACAGGGGCGCACGGCCGGGCTGACATACGTCGTTGTTGCCCGGAGTGGTGGTGGCTGGCGGCGGCTACCCCATGGGGTCCGAGTGGGGGTGTCGGCATTCTTGAGGGCGAACTCCGCTGCTTCTGGTTCGCCTCGATGTCGGGGATACTACGGTATTCTCCAGAATATTCCGGAGTTCTGTATGTGTGTCTGTCAAAGCCACACATTTCACCACCGTGTTCTTGAAAAAAGTCACGTCCCTGTGGCTGGAGGTGGAACGCTAGAGTGTTGGAGGTGGTGTAAACGGGCTGGAGGTGTCGGAGTGTGTTCTGCCAGGCGACAGTGTAAGAATTTTCCTCTTGTGCTTGGTCATAGGTGAGGAAGAGGGCGGAGGGGGTGGTGGTGTGCTGGAGGATATTTAACAGGTGGTGTGGCCCGCAGAGCCGGTGGTTCTTGGTAAAGGAAGGGGCCCATACAGCCCGCTTAATCCTCATGTTGCTTGGTGTGGTTGTCGGTGTGGTTGGAGGTTGAATGCCGGATAGAGTGGGCGAAGGCCGGGTTTTGTGCGGTAGTAATGCGGCGTTGAGTCTCTGGGGAGTACAGGTAGGAGGGATTTGGGCCCGATGTAGCTGGACGGTGTGAAGTCGCGGGGAGGTGGGTGGTGTAGGGGTGTGGGAATATTGGGCGGGTGGGCGTGAGAGGCGGCCGGAGTGGGTGGTGGTGGTGGTGAGGGTAGGGGTGGGGGGGAGGGGGGCGTTGGGTGTGGGCGTGTTGTCTTTCGTGCCGCGGGCGTGGTAGAACGTGGTATTGGTGGAGTGGGCGTACGGGTGGTGGGCAGGGGAAGAGGGGTGGTGGTGTGGGCGGAAGGGGTGGTGGTGGGCTGGGGGAGGGGGTGGTGGCAGGGGCTGGAGATGGGGGAGTGAGGACTGAGGGGGAAGCCATGGACGGGTGGGGCGAGGGGGAGGGGGGGTGGCGGGGGAGGCGTCAGGTGAGGCGCCTGGGCCAGGAGAGGTGGAGGTGGTAGGGGGGGGAGAGGGGAAAGGGGAGGAGATGTAGCACTTATATGTGGTTGTAGATGGTGGAGCGGAGCCGTGGGGGGTTGGGGGGGTGGGGTCGGGGCGGGGGGAATGGGCGTGCGGAAGGGGCGCACGTGTCGGTTTCGGAGGGTACGGGGAGTGCCGTGGTAGTCCACGACCACCTGGTAAGAGTTGGGGATCTTGGTGATGGTGTGGGGGCCCGTGAAACGGGGGGGCAAGTTTGTGGGGAGTGGGGAGTTGGGCGACGACTACGGTGTCACCCGGCTTGAAGGGGTTGGTGGCTGTGTCGGGTTCAAGATCTAAGTTCCGCTGTAGGTGGTATACCCGCCTTTTTAGCAAGTGTAGCGGGTCCGTGGCAGGGGCGGAGGTGGGCGGTTGCAGGTGATGGCGTAAAGGTAGTAGGAGGGGGGTTTCGCCAAAGATCCTTTCATGGGGGGAAACTCCGTCCTCTCGGGGGCACGAATTCATGCCCCACTGGACGATTTTGACGTGTGCTGGCCAATCGTTGTCTTTTGTAGCCTCGATTCTGGTCCGTAGCTGATATGCCAAGGTACGATGGCTGCATTCACACACCGCATTCCCTTGAGGCCAATATGGTGAGGAGTGGGAGATTTCGTATCCAAAAATCCTGGCCAGCTTTTCCCAGACTTTCCCGGAGAATTCGGGGGCATTATCGGAATGGATGGCTTGGGGAATGCCAAAGTAGAGGAAAACGTGTCGGAGTAAGGCATCGGCGACAGCGACGGCGTGATGTTCTTTAGCGGGGCAGGCTACTACGAACTTGGAGTACGTGTCGACAAAAGTGATCACGTACTTATATCCCGATTTAGGAGGGAGAGGCCCTACCACATTGACTGCTAGGAGCTGCCAGGGTTTGTGGGCGGTGATATGGCCAGAAGGCCCTGCGGTCCGGGTAATGTCTTTCCCGAGCGCGCAGGCGCGGCAAGTTTGAATAATTTCCTTGGCGAGGGTGGAGGGGTTCGGGGCCCAGTAGACGTCATTAAACACCTGTAGCAATTTTTTTGTGCCCAAATGGATGCCGTTGTGGGCGTGTAACTGGCGCAGGGTGTCACGTGCTGCATCGGGGGCCAAGAGGATGTGTCCAGACGGGGTTAAAAGGTGGTCGTCCTGTCGGCACAATTTGGGAAACAGGTGGGCTGGAATCCAGGGGGGGCGTTCCTTGTGGTGCCACAGTTCTAGCAGGTCCCGGTCTGGTTGGATCGCGCGGATGGGAAGGCGGGAGTGGGCATCTGCGTTGGTGTGGAGCTTCCCGGGTCTGTACGAGATCTCGTATTGGAATTCCTCTAGGGTGTCACGCCATCGGACGATTTGAGCATTCTGGGAGTCTGATTGTCGCAGCCACTGGAGTGATTGGTGGTCGGTTATTATAGTGACTTGGGTCCCGGAAAGGTAAGCCCTAAAATATTGGAGGGACCAGATTATGCCGAGGCATTCTCGCTTGGTGGCGGCATAATTTTTCTCGGCTGGGTTCAGTGTGCGGCTGGCACAAGCAATAATGTGTTCCCAACCGGCCTGTACCTGGGCTAGAACAGCGCCAATGGCGTCAAAGGAGACGTCCGTGTAGAGGCAAAAAGGGAGGGCATAGTCGGGGAAGGCCACGATGGGGGCCGAGATGAGCTTGTCTTTCAGCTGTTGGAAAGCGGTTTGTCGGTCCTCTGGCCAGAGGAAAGGTTCCCCTTTTCTCGTCAGGTCGTGAAGAGGTTTAGCAATCTGTGCAAACCCCTTCACGAAGCAGCGATAGTAGGACGCGAGCCCCAAGAAGGCACGGACGCCGTGGACATCCTGCGGAGGTGGTATGTCCGCTATGGCACGCAGCTTGTCGGGGTCTGGGGAAATTCCTGCTTGGGAAATGGTATGGCCTAGAAACGCGACGATTTTTGCAGCCAGGACACATTTGGATGGATGTAACTTGAGGCCTGCTTGGTGAATTCGGGTGAAAACTCGGCGGAGGGGCTGCAAGTGGTCGGCCCAGGTTTGGCTAAAAACAATGACATCATCAAGATAGGCCAAACATATCTCCCAAGTGAGGCCGCTTAAAACAGATTCCATCAGCCTGGAAAACGTGGCAGGGTCATTGCAGAGGCCGAATGGCAGGACATTAAATTCATAATGTCGGCCATTACTGGTAGAGAAGGCCGTCTTGCCTCGATGATCCGGATGGACGGGGACCTGCCAATATCCAGACTGGAGGTCAAGGGTAGAAAACCAAGACGCCCCGTATAGGGAGTCTAGGGAATCGTCGATGCGGGGGAGGGGAGTAGCATCCTTAATCGTGACGTCGTTCATGCGGCGGTAATCGATGCAAAACCGCATTGTGCCGTTTTTTTTTTTCACTAGAACGACGGGGGAGGACCACGGGCTGCTGGAGGGGGAAATAACACCCGCCTCTTCCATTTCGCGCACTTGGCGGTCCTCCTCTTCTCTCTGTCGGGGGTTCTTATGTCGGGAAGGTTGTCGTATCGGAGGGCCTGTCGTATGGATCTCGTGAGACAGGTACGTAGTGTGTCCTATATCTGCGGGCCCTGTCGCAAACAAATCCTGGAACTCCAGGAGGAGGCGGCGTAAGGCGTCTGACTGTTGGTCGGAGAGATGTTCAGGGATGGGGGGAAGGGGGGGGCTGGGCGGTGGGGGGGGGACGGGACGCAGGGCTCGGCTTCTTCCATCTCTCCGACAATAAGCCCTTTGGGGAGGGTGAGAGGGATGGTGCGAGATTGGCGATGCGAATGGCAGCGCGGTGGGGGGGAAGAAAGGTAGGGGAAACGAGGCAGGCGGAACGGGGTCCGGCAGGGAGGAGGGGGGAGAACAAAACGGATGGGCCCGAGGGCCTGTTCAGGGGCACCCATGCCTCGTGGTGTGAGGGGATGGTAACGGCAGCGGAAATGGTGGCAGGGAAGGAAGGGGCAAGAGTGGGGTGGGGCGGCACGGGGGAAGGGGGGGGCGAAGAAGGGGGAAAAAAAGAGAAAGAGCGCTGTGTGGGTCCTCCGGCCGGGTCTGCGGCATGCAGGTACAAACGGCTGTAGCGGAGCGGGGTGGGGGGTGGAACTGGAGTTGTCGGTTGCGACAGTCGATAGTGGCTCCTAGTTTTTGAAGTAGGTCTAGCTCTACATATCCGTCATAGCTCAGGCAGGAGGAATCAAAAATGATGAAGGGGTGCTGGGCAGATACTGGCTGGTGGGTGTCGACCCGTAGGGCCCGGGTCTCCCCACGGATGGGCAGGGGGCCATCCCCCGCATCTATAAGGTGAGTGGTAGTGGGGCGGAGCTGGCCAAACCGTGATTCGTAGCGGGAGAAATAATGGCTGTGAAGACAGGATCTGGCTGCTCCCGTATCAACTAGTAGTCTGGCCTTCACGCCGTTGATTTTCATCTTGTGGTATACTGGGGGGCGATACTTAGGGGTGATGGCCCCCGCCACCATGGGTTGGTGCGGGGGCGGGCCTAAATATCCAGCTGGCTAGGGCTCTCGTGCTCCTGTTCCTGCTCTAATTCTCCTGGTGGGGGGTCGTCCGCCGGCGCCAGCTCGTCCCCTGGGGCTTCGCCTTCTAGAGCGGAGACCTTATGCGAACCCGGGGTTGTGCTTTTGCGGCGAGCAGCTTTCAGCTGGTTCCGTATGTCATGAAGGGGGCAACGGGAGTTGCAAGCTGTGAATTCCCATGGGTTGATCAGAATTAAGTTTTGGTTTTCTCGCGGGGCGGGGCGCCGACGAGAGGGGTGCGCCCTGGGTGGGCTAGGCGTCGGGGTCGGGCTGGTGTGGGGCAGGGGCGGACGGGGTGTGGCTGGGGGAGCCGGGGGCCGGGTGGGGAATTTCTTGACAATATTAATTTGTTGTGGAGGAGGGCAGGCGGTCAGGAGGCGCCGTATCAGCTGTATATCCCTATCCATGTCTCCTGTCGGGTCGTGGATAGTAAAGTGTTGCTTCACAACACTTGGGAGTACTCGGAGCAGAGTATTGAAGGTGTGCTGATCCCGGGTTTCTTCGTCTGTCTCCGGGTAGGCAGCAGTAATCAGGCTTCTTGCCTGCAACAGGGTATTATCTAAATCCCCGTCATAAGTAAAGCTATCCAATTTGGATAGAGCCACCACTTTCCCTAGTGATGGGGTGATGGCTTGGACCGCGAACTTGGTAAAGTTCTGCCAGGTGAGTTCTGGGACAATTTTTGGCGCAATATTCGCTGCGGCTTTACCCAGTAGTGGTAGTGTGACTGCAATTTTTTGTTGGTCATTATTGAAGCCAATATCTATTAAGGGTTTAACTATTGCAAGATATGTGTGTATGTCATACTGGTCAGGGTCAAACTTGGGTAACTGAACGTGCGGTTTAGTTGCCATTTTCCCAAATATTTCCTATTTACCTCTCTTCTACGCTTGGATCTAGAACCACCGCTGGCCACCAGTGTAATGCTGGGTTGAATTAGGCTCGACTTCTCGTACCTATTTCACCCAACCTGGAGCGGGGTCCTCTTTCGAGACCGGAGCTAGTGCAATAAAGAGAGGTAGGACATAAAAACCTTCGGCAACATCATACACGTATATTACCACAGTCAGACACAGGACACTTCAGCAGACATTACACCACAATATAGAGCAATACAAAAACCTTATCTAAAATATTGTGTATCTTGCAGGATACTAGCTTTCTAGATACTAATGACAATACAACAAATCTTAGTACTAGGAGTGCAGTAAATACAAGTGCGCGTGGAGCGCGTGAAGGGGGGGGGTTTGTGATCCACTAGGAGGAGGTAGGGGAGACACGGAGAGTGACTTAAAACGGCGAGGAGGTAGTTATGGTAATATTGAAGAATGCCCGATGTTAGCAAGGGAGTTTAGGTGTTTTCTGTTGGTGAAGATTCTTTGACAAATAACTCTGATTCTTACTTTGACTTTAAGGGCGGGAGCGAGGAATGGAGAGAGTTTTTAGGAATAGCGGGCAGAGGGGGGGAATATCGTTAATGCTCGCCTTCCTTGATATTTTGGTGGAAATATGGTTTTCTGTAGGCACCACTTATTCGTCACACATCTCCTCGGTATGATATGTAGACTCTCGTTTCACAGCGCGTAACAAAGTCGGAATACTCGTAAATACTATTTCACCATATTACTTAGAGACTAGCCAATAGAACTCCAGTAATATTTTAGTCTTTCTCCGGGTTCTAGAGATATGTCTTTAGAAGGATTCAGGGTGGCACTCGCACGTATTTTCACTTTAGGTCTCAACCCACATTCTCGTCCTTCAACTGGATATTGTGTTCTGATTTACCCCAATGGAGATTACATAAAGTTACTGCACAATACTTATTCTAAGAGACAGGGAGTCACACTTAACCTACTTCACAGGCTCGGCGTGCGGCCCGTGGGACTGGGGCCGAAGAGGTCTAGGAACCTCTGGGTCAGGTCCCGGCGTCGCGGGGGCGTGGTGAGGTCTCGCCCGGGTGTCCTAGGGCGGGCCGGAAGAGGCGACAGACTGCGGTCTCCCACGACCAAGGGCGCCGTCAGGGGAGGGCTGCGGCAGCGGCTGTCACGGGGGCCCGACAGGTGTGTCTGCTCGAAGGCCACGCATAGGGAACAGAGGCCGGGGGAAACAGGGAGGTCTCTCCGAGATATTCTGGAGCGAGACCCCTGGAGTTCAACCTCCGGTTGTGGAGACGTCCCTCTCCTCACTACACCCTGGGAGCGACCATCGATCGTCTCTACCCGGACATTGGGGGAGCGACCATTGATCGTCTCTACCCGAATACTGTGGGAGCGACCATTGATCGTCTCTACCGGAGTGCTGAGGGAGCGACCGTTAATCGTCTCTACCTGAGCTTTGGGAGAGCGACCATTGATCGTCTCTACCTGGATTTTGGGGGAGCGACCATTGATCGTCTCTACCTGGATTTTGGGGGAGCGACCATTGATCGTCTCTACCTGGATTTTGGGGGAGCGACCATTGATCGTCTCTACCGGAGGGCCAAGGGAGCGACCATTGATCGTCTCTACCTGGGCTTTAGGGAAGTGACCGTTGATCGTCTCTACCTGGGCTTTGGGGGAGCGACCGTTGATCGTCTCTACCCGAGCTTTGGGGGAGCGACAATTGATCGTCTCGACCGGAGGGCTAAGGGAGCGACCATTGATCGTCTCTACTTGAGCTTTGGGGGAGCGACCATTGATCGTCTCTACCTGGATTTTGGGGGAGCGACCATTGATCGTCTCTACCTGGGTGTTATGGGAGCGACCATTGATCGTCTCTACCTGGATTTTGGGGGAGCGACCATTGATCGTCTCTACCTGGGTGTTATGGGAGCGACCATTGATCGTCTCTACCGGGGTTTTATGGGAGCGACCATAGATCGTCTCTACCTGTTCACTGTGGGAGCGACCATAGATCGTCTCTACCTGTTCACTGTGGGAGCGACCATAGATCGTCTCTACCTGAGGGGCGCTGCCTGGAGTATTGTTTCTGACTCCACCCCTAGCTAACTCGGTGATTCCGCCACGCGAAGGTAGTGTCTTTCGCCTACGGTGGCGGCGGCATGGTGGTTGAGTGTCACAGGGGCGCACGGACCGGGCTGACATACGTCGTTGTTGCCCGGAGTGGTGGTGGCTGGCGGCGGCTACCCCGTGGGGTCCGAGTGCTGGTGTCGGCATTCTTGAGGGCGAACTCCGCTGCTTCTGGTTCGCCTCGATGTCGGGGATACTACGGTATTCTCCGGAATATTCCGGAGTACTGTATGTGTGTCTGTCAAAGCCACGCATTTCAATGTCAGGTAAGCAAATTAAACATTTGTTACATTTCTTCAAGTATTGAAATCAAATATCAAATGCTTAAACGGTGACCGGACTTGCTTGCTCGCACGCTCGAACACGTTTCACACTTTCAGTGTGGATGCCTATTACATATTATAATCAACCTTACATCATCATCTTCATCATCATTAGCAACAACATCAACCTGTTAACCCGTCACGTCCCGAGCCTTTCCGCACCTATGACATCCCCCAGTCCCGAGCCTTTTTGGAAATTTTTTTTTTCTTCTAAAACTTCCGCTTAGGTCGAGAAACGATGGAAAATCATGAAGAAAGTGATCTCTGCGGTCTATAAGTGGTCTCTACAGGTGCGGTTTCCCCCCGCAGGTATCGTGTTCTGTAATGGGCTGGATATGCGTGTACGTTTTCTATGGTAAGGAATACTGGGACAAACAACACACAACACCTCTACATTTATTGAATTTGAACTAATAAACAATAACAGTAACAATATAATGGATTTCAGACACATATATAGGAAAAATAAGCATTGTACCATCGCGTGAGCATAGCGAGTTAGGTCCGAGTCGTAACATGTTATATGCTAAGTTTCTGGTATGAGTCAACCTATCATTTTTTCTACTTGTATACTTCTGTTTCAATGACAGTTTACCAATTACAACTGTTTGTAAGTGTTTTCAGATGTTTTCATTCATTATGATGACATGCAGCATAAGTTTAGCGCACATCAGCTTAGTAAGCGCACTCGCTATGACTCGTATTTCAACATACCAAATTGTTTTATCACTTTCCAATTATTTTCCCATTTACATAGAACCTTTCCTCCACCACTGTGAAGGTTTTCAATTATTTTCATTCATTACGAGGGCATTTAGCGATATGCTAGCGCCTATTCACGTAGCAACCACGATCTCAAACACTCGTGTTTCATCATCTACTTTATTTATTCACTCAAATTATATTTTCCCACTTACATTACACACGTTTACACCCCTAGAATGCACTGTACATACTTACTGCCATTATTTATTCAAGTGAGCGTGAGAATATCGCCTGAAAATACCCTTGCAAGGAATGTTTCGTCATACATAATACTCACACACTTATATAGTAATTCACTCACACACTTATATACTAATTATTCACTTTATCACTTGCTGACTTTTATTTTGACTAATACGTGCCTTATTCATTCGACTAAGCGTCAGGAAATCTTATCTTTATAGACACGCTATGAATATTTGACTTAGAATATACATCATCATATACAATAATTTGAACTTATATTATACCCGTAAGAATGTCACATAATAAGAAATATATAATAAGGGGCCGTATTTATTGCACTGACCGACAGAATATCGAATCAAACAACCCTCTCTATGTAAGTTTCAACTTAGGGCAGATTTATATACTTACACCCAATGTTTTCACTTATGTTCTACCCGTAGGCACTTTATACTAATATTTGGCGATTCACATGACTGATATTTTCACAGAGCGTCTGTCTGTCGCATTTACCTCATAATTTCAGCGTCCTTTCGCATTCACACCATGCTAAAAGTGCAGCAACGTGTGATATTCACTAAAACATGGGTGAATACACAGACCCACGTCACACTGCACGCACTCATAGCGGGTGTCCTTCCTCTGTGTCGTGAGTCTCACCTGGGAATGACTGCACACGTGACACCTGCGCTGGGGCCTAGGTCTGTTGGGCTGGGGAGGGATAGGAGTGGGGAAATGGCGGCCGGATATTCTCTGGGGAGTCTGGGTAATATGGGCAGTGCGGGGGCGCTGTTGGGGCCTTTCAACAGCATACTTAGCAAAGATTTCTCGTGTGAGCTCCCTCACAAACCCTTCAAAGGTTTCCTGAACTCCTGTGGTCATGGCGTGAAGGTGGTGGCAATTCAGAGCAGTGATATCTAGCAAGTGAAAGAACAGTTTTTTATACCACTTCATCGTGGTCCTGGCACACTCTACCGTCGATATCATGGAGTCTGACTGGTCCACGAGGCGCATGTTTATATTATAGTCCATGACACATTCAGGTTTCCAAACACGACGCCTGCTCTCGCTATGGTAATCAACAGAATCAGTACGGTGCATCAAGGGGCGGTGAACCGTGGACAAGAGGCTTACTTCTCTGTTGTGGTTCCACATTGTTGCAAGGATGTTGTTTGCTTTGAAGAAGACAACCTCACTCCTTGCAAGTTTCCGCCCTACCTTGACCATGTGACGCCGGTTCACCTTTACGGTTCCACAGACTCCCGTTTCATGTGTGTGAAGATAACGAGCGAGAAGAGGGCTAGTGTACCAGTTGTCGAGGTAGAGAACCTGACCACGATGAAGGTAGTCTTGTATCATCGTCTTTACCACTGCTCCCGAAAGTCCTATACTTCGATCTTCTATTATGTCTGTCTGTGCACCGGTGTACAAGACTATGTCTTGCACGTATCCAGTCCTACAGTCACACATAACAAAGATCTTGAACCCAAAACGGTGCCTTTTGCTGGGTATATACTGTCTGAATGAAATATTGCCTCTCCACAACACGAGACTCTCGTCTATGACGAGATCTCTATAGGGATAGAATGAGGATCGAAAGGTTTGCCTGAGGTGATCAAAGACCAGCCTAATTCGCCTCATTTTGTCAGTGTTGTTTGCATTTGCAGGGTCATTAGCATCATAAAAATGGAGGCGACTTAGAATTTGTTGAAACCGATTACGGCTCATCACTTGACATAACAGGGTCCCTAGTCCAGTAAGCAGGAATTCTATTTTTTCTTATTATACCCATCAAAAGGACAAGGGCAAAAAATAAGAACATTTCTGGAATGGAGACAGGGTAATCATAAATCATAGAATGCCTACTCCTTGTTCCCAATCTTTCACTTTCTAGCCGCTGGCCGCTTGCAAACAGGTTTGTTTGAAAAACGATCTGATCTGCGAAGGCCTCACTGAAAAACAGGTGGAAAAAATCCAACCTGCTTGAATTACAGTGAATACCTGGTGCAATGCAGCCAGATCGCCCATGCTCAGTGAAGGGGTGAATGAGGGGAGAAAATTCACTCCCCTCCTCCCAATCCCACGACACAAATCCCTCGTCCCCATCACCGCCTTCGTCTGGGTGGGGAGGAGATCCTGGTTGGGGAGGTTGGGGAGAAGGAGTACGGAGGGCTTCCCCACTGTCACTCCTCTTCCCTCTGCCTTTACCCTTTCCCTTTCCCTTACCCTTACGGCCTTGAGGAACATTAGGGGGCTGTGGGGATGAAATTGTTGAATATTGGGGAGCAGAAGACGTGCTGGGGAATGGTTCCTCCCCACCTTCCCCCTCCATTACCACACCACGTGCTCTCTCACGCAACCTTGCTCGACCACGTGTTAGGGGATATTGGGGAGCATAAGACGTGCTTTGGAGTGGTTCCTCCCCACCTTCCCCCTCCCTCACAACCCCACGTGATAATGAACGCACCCGCACTGGCCCACGTGATCCACTCTGCCGCCTCACACTGCGTAGGGAGAGCAATGACTCACACACCTCACTCTCACTTTCCCTAATCCCAGGAATGTCCATTTCACTCCCCACTCCCTCCACTTCACATCCTACCACCCCAAACAGAATGCTAGGCCCATACCTGCTTAGACGACGTGGTGTGCTCTCTGGGCCACGATGGGTAATCACCTCCCGTCCATACCACGTGGCAGCACGTCCCACGTCTCCGTCCTCGTCCTCGTCCTCGTCCTCGACCTCAAATTCTGCTTCCAAGGCACGCTGGGGATAGGGATATGATATACCACGTGCCTTCTTTGCCTCCTGCCCCTCTCTAGCAGCACGGTAAGTCACATACTGCCGCTTCCTGGGTGACGGAACTTCCTCGTCACTGCTGGTGGTTTCTTCCTCCTCTGGCTGCACATAATCCTTGTCCATTTCCTCGTCATCCAGTGGGGAATCACTGTCGCCGGTAAAGGTGTCCAGGGCGACTTGAATTTCGCTCTCTGAGAGACCTCTCTTAGCCATGTCTGAGCAGGACCATGGCTACCAGGTGAGTGGACGAGTGGCGAGCTAGCGCGGGTCGCGCAGGGTCGCCGAGTGTCCCCACCTGGTGGCAGGTAGGGGAAGGTCAGGCGAGGGTACGTACAGCAAATCAAGCGCGAAATTTGAAAATTGTCGAAATTATGCACATTGCAATTGCACGACGTACTGGTACGTCGCCGGGACTGGCAAATGCAAATCGTGGTGACGTACCCACATGTCGTCGGGACGGGGCGGGTTAAGTGCGCTTTGTGAGCACATGATAAGCGAGCAAGCGCCATGTTATCACAGTTTCCTTCTGATTTATAATTATAGGCGGAATCTCCATATATTCAGTTGCTAGAGTTGATGCCAAAAAACGGTGTTACGACGGAAAATCTTTCTGTATTTGATTTAGTAATTAAAGCACTCACCGATTAGAGCCAAACATTCCCTTGGAAAACTCGAGATACCAAGGGGTTCCAATGCCTTAATGGGTGAGTTTTTAGTTGATATAATCTATTAAAAGATTAATTATCACAAGCAGAAAGAATTTCACGTCTACTTCACATGGGAGTAAAGTTATTAGCTTCTGCTTAGTGTGACGGTCGGGTCAGGCTGGGTCTGGTCGGGCAGCTCATTTTTATACTTAACTTACAGTAAGCATCACTTGCTGCCCCTCTCACTCTCTAGTATTTACCACAAATATGATCAGCCATTATACTATACATCACTATTTCATCACCATAGTTAACATCAGTCATCAACAATATCATCAGCCATTGTACAGCACAATACATAGTGAAATAAATTTTTGCTGCAATTTCTAATACTGTCATATTCTTACTTGTTACCATCATCTTTTTTTACTATTGACAACTTTGCTATTATCTACCATCATTTTTTGTTGAAAAATCTATAATTGATCAAAATGATAGTTGGTACTATCAACTTTTGTTATAATGTTAAATGTTGATCAGATACCTGGTTTCCAATTTTTTTTCTTAAACTTATAAAAATTATTAGAATGTTAACTGATACCATCAGTTTTGCAATATTTCCATTATTGTCAAATTCTTACTTCCTACCATGAATTTATGAGAAAAATTTAGTATACAAGAAGTTGATGCTTTCTACAATATTTTATCTTTTTTTTTTTTATTGTAATATTGACCAAAATGCTACTCGCTGCTGTTAATAATTGTTGTTTTGAATATTGATTAAGCGAAGGCGTTCACGTGTTGGAATGCTGAATTGCGCCTGAAGGTGCAAAGGAAAGCATTATAATCTTTTAAAATCTGCAGTTTTTGCTGTTGAATTTTTGAACATAGAGAATGAAAGTAATGTGAGTTTAAGTGGCTGGGAAATGGTTGGGAGAAGGAGGGAGGTGAGGAAACAGGAAGAAATCAGTAGGATGGAAGTTATGGAAGCAATGAAGAGTCAAAATGGGGAAAACCCCAAGAATTGATGAAGTGTGTGGTATAAATGCTGAAGCATGGGGGAGAGATAGTAGTGGAATGGATGTGGAAGATGTTCAGAATGGCCTGGGAGGAAGGTAAAGTCCCGAAGGATTGGAAGTCAGGTATAATTATTCCCATGTACAAAGGGAAAGGGGAAAAAAGAAGTGAGTGGTAATCATACGTCCATTTGTCTTCATAGTGTAATAGGAAAAGTATATTGTAGGATACTTATTGACAGAGTTAGGGAAATAACAGAGGAATTAGTTGGAGAAGAATAGGGAGGCTTTAGGAAAGGAAGAGGTTGTGTAGATCAGATATTCATTCTTAGATCATTACTGGAAAAGTTTCTAGAGAAGGGAAAGAAGTTGTATGCGGCCTTCATGGATTTGGAGAAAGCATATGACAGGGTGGATAGACAATGATTGTGGAAAGTAATAAGAATATATGGAGTAGATAGGAAGTTGTTGAATGCTGTGAAGAGTATGTATGAGGGTGCTAAGGCTGCAGTGCGTGTGGAAAGTGAACTGAGTGAGTTTTTCTATTTGAAGGTTGGGCTGAAACAGAGATGTGTCATGTCTCCATGGTTGTTCAATCTGTATATGGATGTGGTTATAAAAGAGATACAAGGTAGGGCAGTGGATGTTGGAGTGGCCCTAATGAGAGAGGGCAGTGTTTGGAAACACCTTGTCCTGTTGTTTGCATATGATACTGTGTTGTTAAGTGAAGACGAAGGGGAGCTGCAATGCTTGGTGGATGAGTTTAGGAGAGTGTGTAAGAAACGGAATCTAAAGGTGAATGTAGGGAAGAGTAAAGTTATGGTCTTCAAGAGAGGTGAAGCCAATGAATGTACAGTGAGGTAGGATGATGAGGAAATGGAAAATGTGAGTACGTTAAAGTACTTGGGTAGTGTGATGAGTAAGGATGGAAGTTGGGAGGGTGAAGTGCTTGAAAGAGTACAACAAATAAAGAAAGGTTACTGGTTCCTTGAAAGCAGTGATAAGAAACAGGAAAGTGAGCATGGAAGTGAAAAAGTTATTACATGACAGTATTGTGATACCAACTCTAACGTATGGAGGTGAAGCTTGGACGTTGCTGGAGGGACACAAGTCAAAAGTGAGAGCAGTGGAAATGAGTTATTTGAGAGGAGCCTGTGGAGTCACATGGAGAGACAGACTGACAAATGAGGATGTGAAGGAGCTTTGTGATGTGGATGTGGATGAGATAAGAAGCGTTAGGAGATACACACTGAGGTGGTTTGGGCATGTGGAGAGTGAGTGACTGACGAGGAGAGTGTATGAGAGTGAGGTGAAGGGGAAGAGAGGGAGGGGAAGGCCAAGGGAGAGATGGAGTGGAGAGGTATGTAAGAGAGGGGTGTGTGAACTGAAAGCAGGGCAGTGAAATGGCAGGGGACAGGGTGACGTGGAGGTGATTTGTTTGTGGCCATCTTGTATGGGATTAAGGTGTTTGGCAATAGCTAGATAGACTTTTTTGTTTTGGTCTTCGGGAGCGATGCAGCATTCCACCCCATGGATGGCTTCAGTTGATTCATCACATATATATATATATATATATATATATATATATATATATATATATATATATATATATATATATATAAATATATATATATATATATATATATATATATATATATATATATACTGTGTATATATATATATATATATATATATATATATATATATATATATATATATATACTAAAGATAATGAAGGAAGGAAGGAAAAACAAAGGGAAAATAATAAGTCCATGTGCCCAAAGGCATCCACCATTCATAAAATATTTATAACAACTGGATTAAAATTGAAATGGATTAAATGTTTGTGGGAAGCAACTCCCAGGAGGTGAATTCCAGACAGTAGTAGTTCTAGGGATATATGAATTTTGATAAGCAGAGGTTCTGCATTGCAGGGGAGAGAGTGTGAGTTCATGGGCGCTCCCAGCTGCCCGAGTATTTCGGGAGAAAATGTGAAGGGGAGGCACAATTGAAGCAAGTTCGTCAGAGCACTTACGGTAAAAATATCGATAAAATAATGATAAAGAAGCAACATCTCTACATACGAGTAATGGAGGCAGGTCCTGTGCAATGGCAGGATTATTGATTAATCTAATGGCTTTATTTTGAATTTTGTCCAACTGCCTCAGTGCAACCGCTCCACATCCACTCCACAGTGGTGAACAGTATTCAATCTGAGAACGCACATGACTTTTGTATATTGTGGCCATCTGCTTGTAAGTGAAGAATTCACGAACTCTGTACATAAGTCCCAATTTTTAGAAGCATTTTTAGCAAGGTATATAACATAAGCTGTCCAGCTTAGGTTGGGGTTTAGAGCAACACCTAGGATATCAATTGCAGTGGATATTGGAATATTGACATCATTTAAAATTATGTGAGAGTCTGAGGGATTCTTTCTGTTAGAGAAATTAATGTATTTAGTTTTCTGAGCATTAAACCAGATTTGTTTGTCCCCATTGATTAATTTTAGAAAGGTCCTTGTTCAGAAAAATTGCTGTGTTTATTTGGGAATTTATAATATCAAATATATAAATACATAAATATACATATATATATATATATATATATATATATATATATATATGTATATATATATATATATATATATATATATATATATATATATATATATATATATATATATATATATATATTTATATACTGTACAGTCGAAGAAAAAAAGGCTGGCCGGGTTGCCATTTCCTAAACTTACAATGACCGGATAAACCTTCCCTCCCTCCCCAAGTCCCCAGATGATTCACAAAGTTGTATAGACAACATCAAAACACAATCATGGAACACTCACCAACATCTGGCTACTTATTTGAAAATAAACCAGTCTTTTTGATCTTGCTAAGAGAAGTTGGAACAGAGTCGGCCAGGTGATGAAACATAGAGGCGGGAATCCTATCCCAGGCGGCACGCAACTCTGCCTCTAATTTCTCCACCACAGAGGTATCTCTTTCCCTCAACTCCCTCTTCAAGATACCCCACAAGTTCTCTATAGGGTTGAGGTCTGGGCTGTTGCTTGGCCAATCGGAAATATACTTGACCTCATTAACTTGAAGCCAGTTTTTTACTGAATTTGCTCTGTGTGCTGGGCCCCGTCGTGCTGGAGAATCTCAGCGGCACTGTTCATAAAACACTCCCCCAAATGTTCCTCCAAGATCTTAAGATACACTTGCTGATTTACCATAAGATTCTTTTGAAGCACCACTAGCGGCCCCTTACCCCCATATCCAAAAGCAGCCCATACCATAAGTGATATAAGGTGTTTTACTGTAAGGGTGCAATACTTGGGGTCATCCTTATTAACACCCTTCCTCACCCACACCTTCTTTCCCTTCGTGTCACTCACAAGGAACTGTGACTCATCAGTCCAGAGGACACTATGCCATTTTTCCCATGGCCACTTCAAGTATTTCTTAGCAAATGCCTTTCGAGCTTGCCTTTGCTGTTCATGTAAAGCGGGTTTACGACGTGCCGCCACTTTTCTGTAACCGAGACGCCTGTGCAGAGCACCAGACACTGTTCTAACCATAGAGGTAGGATTAAGGTAGAGTCGGCGTGAGAAGGCTCCAGTGAAGCCAGAGAACTGTCAAACGGCCATATTGGTCAAGTCAAGAGGTCGCGGCAACACCTACCTGACGAAGAAGATTGCTGTGCACTCCTACCTCTATGGCTGTGCCCATAGACATAAGAGTCCTAATCCTACCTCCGTGGGTGTGGCCATGAGATTATTAAGCCTTTAATACCTCCGGCTGTGTGTCCACCTGGTATTCCTCAGTGAGAATGCCAGAAACAAAGTAGACTTCATTCTACCTCTGGTTTTAGTTGTAGTTCAGCTGTGGGTGTGAGACGTTCTGTCCTAAGTTGTAACTCACCATCAAATAACCTAAGTCCCCAAAAATGCCCACCACCTGTGCCACATTTGGGTGTAATGAAAGAGGAGATAAGAAATCTGACCCATCCATTACATTTCACCGGTGAGTATCTTTAGAGTGAAATATAATTTGTAAGTGTACATTATGTATATGACTGGAGTTAGTAAAGTCAAGCTGAATATTATATAGAATAATAGATATAAACTTTTTTCATAATGTGCTGATGCATATTATTTAAATCATCTATCTGTCTTCCATCCTTCATTTTACCATATATTCTTAAATGCTTCCTTTTTTTTCATTCATTAACTACTTTCTTTTCTCCTTCCATTCATAACCTACTTTCTTCCTCATTTTTTCTGTTTGCAACTAAGAAAACACTCGCGCCTGGTCAGCGGAACCAAGTCAGACAGCTGTCAAAGGGGTCGCCGTCATGTTGATCGAGTCAGGTCTGTCGGCCTCACTCTGACCTACCCTTGGTTAATCCCTTATTCCGCCTCTACCTACTCCTACCTCTATGGTTCTAACCGTCACATCACCAAGTAGCTGGGGGTTTTCTTCCTTAAGTTTCCTTGCCGTAAGGGTGGGAGTGACATCCACGCTCCGCTTCAGAACTCTGAGCGAAGTTTCGCTTATTTTCGTTGGTCTCCCAGTACTCCTAGCAGGCTTAGGAACAACAGCGCTGCCAGATGCATGAAACTTTGCAACCAAGCGACGAACACTTCGCTCACTCACACCAGTTTCATTCACTATATCCTTCGTTTGAAGGCTTAATTCATGACACTGAATCACCCTGACCCTTGTGTCACAATCGAGAGGCTTCCCACTCATGAGGTATGAGTGCCACATGCGATTTTGCAAGGCAAACACCAACAAATTCTCGGAGTGTGGGAGGGCGGCCACCCACTCGCAGTAACGTATTAATTGACACTAAGACGATGTCTTTCATCTATAGTCACTGAGTGATGAGTGAGAGATGGCAAAAAGTTGCCATGTAGCCAATTTTCCCTGGGGCATTTTTTTTCTTAACCGTTAATGCATGGTGCCTAATAAGGAAAAAAAAGGCTGGCCGGCCATCTACCCGGCCAGCCTTTTTTTCTTCGACTGTTATATATATATATATATATATATATATATATATATATATATATATATATATATATATATATATATATATATATATATATATATATATATATATATATATATATATACAGTAATCCGAAGTAATAGAGCCAAAGGTATGTTCGGGACTTGGTCTTGTCTGGGACTTGGGAAAAATGTCCCTGAACAGGTATGGACCCCAACCCAACCTAACTTTGAAAGCCATCTAAATAAGTCCCTACTGGACATGCACAGCACATATTTAAAACCTTATGCACACAAATAAGGGACAGAAACCATGAAATAAATGAAAAGGAACTAGATAATGAGAAATCAGAAGTGAGTATGGAAAATATTTAGCAATGTACAGATACTTACGAAACGTCCGTTTCCATCCCGAAGATTAACCCGCCTCCTATCAGGCTCTGACAGTGGTGAAAGTCCACTTGAAGCACGTACAGTAATCCAGTGCTGTGCTGCACTTAACCCGTAAGCTTCGAAACACCCATACCTGGACATTCCTGAGTGCGTGCAATACACCCACATCTGGCCTGGATCTACTTCCCAAAGTAGGACAGATTGTAGGTCACAGCGACACATGTCAACCCCTTCTCACCGTCTCCCGGGTCAGTCACCTGCCAGTCACGCTGGAGGGTGGGTGTAGTGAGCAGTCACGAGAGTATTCTACCTCCAACCATACTGTATCAGTTCATGTTATGTTCTATGTTATATTTTTATGGCTAGGAGAGTCTGAGTGTACAAAAAATAAATAAATAAAATAATAACTAAGAAATAAGGAAAAACCCATTTGAGGTTCTTCAAACTCGTGCAATTTTCCTGACGAAAATGAACTCTTGTCATTTTCCTCAGGTAAATGACTCGAGTTTATAAAAAAAAATCGTAAAATGATAAAAAAAACTTCGATGCACTCCCATAGCCAACCACCTCTCTTTGCCACCACTCAATCGTTTACCACTGATCTGCCACGACCTTTGGAAATGAAAGTCAGACATTCAAACCATAGTTTCCCATATGTCTTTAGTGAAAAAAAAAAAAAGTATAATGAGACTCTTCAGTTATTTCGCGATTAACAGCTAGCTATTATCCCATGTACTGTTATGTGTGTGTCTATATGACTTGACCATAACCCTGTAATCCATATCCATGCATATTACATTCAGTACTGTACAGTTTCAAATGATTGTGAGGACGGCAGGATACTTTATCTGAACCTTGACGCTGCTTTAGTGAAACCACCCTTATATAAGCCACCACAGTATAATAATGACAGCATTTTCACCAGCTAATATCCCATCCATATGTAAGTGTGCCTAAATGACTTGAACATAACTCTTTCATCTATATCCATGTCTTCCGTACTATACAATGTCAAAGGGATGCGAAGAATGCAGGAAATCTGAAACTTACCCCGCTAAAGTGACAACCCCGATATATCACCCACATTATTTGAAGATTAGGCTTCCTCGACCTCATCCGACAACAGATTGTTAGTTATCTTCTTTAATCACATCTCATGAGGATGTAAAAAGAGTTATTAGACAAAGGAAATAGGAGCCATTCACTCCGCACACTTGATTTCCGGAAGCCCCGCCTCGTCCGTTTCTCCTTACCTTCCCCTGTCCTGTGGAAATGAGCTTGACCTGAGCGAGCCCCGTCTTTGTCTCTCCCATCTCCAACCGGTATTCTCTCTCTCTCTCTCTCTCTCTCTCTCTCTCTCTGATTTTTATTAATACCAGTGGTGTAAACGTGTTTAATTTCCTTATTTTTCACGGTACACATCAGCCTCTTTATCAGTAAACCATTTTTTGCCCTATGACTTGTTTCCATATCCATATCCACATATTTTTCTAATATATATATATATAGAGAGAGAGAGAGAGAGAGAGAGAGAGAGAGAGAGAGGTGTATGGTATGTAGGAGGACTGCTGTGCCTTGATAGCAGGCTGTGAAGCCTATCCCCAGATTTGATCAAATAAAATATATATATATATATATATATATATATATATATATATATATATATATATATATATCTGTCTGTCTGTCTCTATTTATCTATGTACTTCTCTCTCTCTTCTCTCTTTATATATATATATATATATATATATATATATATATATATATATATAAATATATATATATATATACATTGCCAGACGCCTCAATCCCGTTTGGGGTGGCCACAAACAAATCGCCTCCAAGTCGCCCTGTCCCCGGCCATTTCACTGCCCTGTTCCCAACTCACGGCCCCCTCTCTCATATACCTCTCCACCCCATACCTCCATCTCATCCTCGGCCTCCCCCTCCCTCTTCCTCCCTCCACCTCACTCACATACACTCTCTTCGTCAGTCTTTCACCCTCCATCCTCTCCACATGGCCAAACCACCTCAGTGTGTTTCTCATAACGCTTCCTATCACATCCACATCAACACCACAACGCTCCTTTATGTCCTCATTCGTCAGCCTGTCTCTCCATGTGACTCCACAGGCTCCTCTTAGATAACTCATTTCCACTTCTCTCACTCTTGATGTGTGTCCTTCCAACATCGTCCAAGCTTCACTTCCGTACGTTAGAGTTGGTATCACAATACTGTTATGCAGTAACTTTTTCACTTCCATGCTCACTTCCCTGTTTCTTATCACTGCTTTCAAAGAACCAGCAACCTTTCTTCCCTGCTGTACCCTTTCAAGCACTTCACCCTCCAAACCTCCATCCTTACTCATCACACTACCCAAGTACTTAAACGTACTCATATTTTCCAATTCCTCACCATCCAACCTCGCTGTACATTCACTGACTTCACCTCTCTCAAAGACCATCACTTTACTCTTCCCTACATTCACCTTTAGATTCCGTTTCTTACACACTCTCCCAAACTCATCCACAAAGCCTTGCAGCTCCCCTTCGTCTTCACTCAACAACACTGTCATCTGCAAACAACAGTAGAGGGAGTTTCCAAACACTATCCTCTCTCACCAGGGCCACTCCAACATCCACTACCCTACCTTGTACCTCTTTTATTACCCCATCCATGTACAGATTGAACAACCATGGAGACATGACACATCCCTGTTTCAACCCAACTTTCAAAGAGAAAAATTCACTTAGTTCACCATCCACGCGCACTGCAGCCTTTGCACCATCATACATACTTTTCACAGAATTCAGCAACTTCCCATCTACTCCATATATTCTTAACACTTTCCACAGTCCTTGTCTATCCACCCTGTCATATCCATCCATCCATTGCCAGACGCCATGTATCCCAAACGGGGTGGTCAAGGGCTTAGAGTTAATTGTTTTACAGGGAGGGGCACTAATCCTCCACCAACCCACTTGACACGTAGGGATGCCAACAGCATCACATTACATAATATTTAACACGAGCAATCACATATTTGACAGTTTTAACCCCTTGAATCCAAGTGTCATCCTATTAATTCATTCTTGCTGCTACCATATAATTCTATCAACACGGGAAAGGGTTTCTCATGCTGAAGAAGTTTATTAATGCTATATCTAACCCTTCTGACTTGAAAAGTCTGTCATAAGCTGAAGCTGAATAAAATCATCAGCTGGTAAGAATAATACTGTAAAAAACATCACCGTATTTTACAAGTTAATAAAGCAGCAGCATCGGCAAAGTACTGTACATATGCTTTCTCAAAATCCATGAAAGCCACATACAACTTCTTTCCCTTCTCTAGAAACTTTTCCACTAAAGATCTAAGAATGAATATCTGATCTACACAACCTCTTCCCTTCCTAAAACCTCCCTGTTCTTCTCCAACTAATTTCTCTGTTCTTTCTCTAACTCTGTCAATAAGTATCCTACCATACACTTTTCCTATTATACTAAGAAGACAAATGCCCCTATGATTACCACACACTTCTTTTTCCCCTTTTCCTTTGTACAAGGGAATAATTATACCTGACTTCCAATCCTCAGGGACTCTACCTTCCTCCCAGGCCAATCTGCACATCTTCCACATCCATTCCACTACTATCTCTCCCCAATGCTTCACCATTTCACCACACACTCCATCAATTCCTGGGGCTTTCCCCAATTTAACTTTCTTCATTGCTTCCACAACTTCTATCCCACCGATTTCTTCCTGTCTTCTCACCTCCCTCCTTCTCCCAGCCATTCCCCAGCCACTTATACTCGCATTACTTCCATCCTCTACGTTCAACAAATCCTTAAAGTGTTCTCTCCATCTGCTCACTTTTTCTCCCTTCTCCACTAGTAATCTACCATTTTTATCTTTCACTCCCCAGCTAACTTCACTTCCACCCTGTCTTACCATTTTCACCTCTTTCCAGAACATTTTCTTACAGTCCCTCCACTTTACACTCAAATTCCTTCCAAATTCCTCATCCACTCTCTTCTTACTCTCTCTTACTAATTTTTTCACCTCTCTCTTTCTTTCTACATATAACTCTCCTTTCCGCCTCTCAGCTTCTTACACGCCCCTATTTCTCATCCATTCATTGTATGCTTTCTTCTTTTATGCCACAGCCTGTTTCACCTCTTCAGTCCACCACGCTGTTCCTTGCACCCCCCCTCCGTCTTCTCTTCCTTCCACACACCACATCACATGCTGCACATATTTCTTCGGTAAAAAATCTACACACACCTTCCACGTCTCCCATCTGCTCCAATTCATATTTGCCCAATCGTTCCTCCACTTCTCTCTTATACTCTGCCATTTTCTCATCCTCTTGTAACTTTTCCACTCTCCTTGCAACTACTCCCTCCTCTCATTTTTCCCTTCTTCTATTCCTCCATCTTACTTGAATTCTAATTCTGGCCACCACCAAGTAGTGGTCAGAAAGTCCACTCCCCCAACCTCTATAAACTCTTGCATCCATTACACATCTTCGCATCCTTTCATCCACACACAGATAATCAATCATTGCCATCCTTTCATTCAGTTCACCACCCACCCTTCTCATCACTCGCCATGTATACCTGTGGATCATTTTATGCCTGAAGAGGGTATTGGCTATCACCAACCCCCTCCCAGCACAAATGTCCACTAACGCACTCCCATTCTCATCTATCTCAGCAGGCACACCCCACTCACCAATTATTCCATCCACCTTCACATTCCCAACTTTACCATTCATATCACCAATCAAAAACACTCTCTCGTTCCTTCCAAACTTATCCATGCACACTTCTACATTTGTCCAGAACTCTTTTCTCACTTTTCTAGCACGATCTTGCGTTGGCGCATACACACACACAATCGCCCACATTTGTATTCCAACTTTCAACTTTACCCACACAATCCTTGACCCAACAGATCCATACTGTCTTATGCTCCTCTTCCATCTTTTACTCACAACTATACATACTCCTTCCTTTGTCCTCTCATTCTCACCTACTCCTCCACATATACCCCATCCATATATATATATATATATATATATATATATATATATATATATATATATATATATACATATATATATATATATATATATATATATATATATATATATATATAATATATATATATGTATTATAATATATATATATATATATATATATATATATATATATATATATATATATACATATATATATATATATATATATATATATATATATATATATATATATATATGTGTGTGTGTGTGTGTGTGTGTGTGTGTGTGTGTGTGGTAGGTGGGGGCACTTATCATCCACTCACTCGATGTAATGCTGCTCTCGGGTGTCTGCCCTTTCCTCTCCTCCGTCCCTCTTTCCTTCCATCCTCTTCTGTCTTCCTTTCGTTCATTCTTTCCTTGTCCTTCTGCCTATGGGCAACTTTACACTCCCTCTTCTTTCTTTCCTTCATTCTTTTCTCTTCCTTCTGCCTGTGGCTGATTCTACACTGACTAACAAGCCAAATGGTTTCCTGTACACCAGAAAACCATTTACTACGCTGTGTGGTAACCATATAACCAATTTTGGCGTTTGGTGGTTTAGTGGGTAGTTATTGAGCTCCAATCGGATTGAGCCAGTGAAGGTTTATATCCAAGGGGTGGTTGGGGTTGATTGGTAGTGTAATGCCACTCAGGGATGAGCGAGGCTGGTCACTCACATGAAAAAAGACAAACAAAAGAACAGCTATCATCAAAGTAGCGATCGCAAACACCAGGACACAGGCTGCCTCACAAATTTCCACGTAGTCCAAGCAAAAACTATGCCACAGAAAAAACAAATTATGGGAAGTCATCTCGTGGGTCACATTCCGAAGATAGGTCTACTCTATGTTATTAATGTGCGAATCCTGGTCACATGAAATCTGAATGTTACGTTAAACACAAGGAAGATAGCGATAAAGAGAAAGAGATGCAGCCATATTGCAGAAAGCATAAAATCACAGGACACTGGACATCATTTTGCAAAGCTGAAAGGTTAGTATCTGTTTTTAAGTCAGAAGAAGGGCATGCCACAACAAAAAACGACCATACATAAAGAACAACAATCCTAGAATGCATATAGGAACCATACACGGAAATAAGTGTATCTTGGTGTCCGCTTCCTGAGAAGATCAAAAGATTTTATTATTCTTGGATTCAGGCTCTGCAGTGAATTCAGTAACACAAGAAGAATTAGAGAGGATTTTTAGAATTAAGAAGAAAGTAACCTTCGTGGAGGAATCTAATTTAGACTTACAGTATATGGTGTAGATGGCAAACAAATAACTGTAAAGGGTATGATACAATTAGACATCATTTTACAGAGACTACGAGAACACTCCCCACTATTTTCTATGTAGCAGAGAACTTAGCAATAACAGCTATCATGTTATTGGGTTTGACAACCATGACAAAAAAGAATATCGTTTTACTCTCATACATGAACGTGATACAATTTGACAACGAATTCACAGAGCAAATTTAACCCCTTAACCACAGGGCGTCACTTTCGTGATGCTTGGAAGCAAGGGATCATACCGCGGGGTGTCGCTTTTGTGATTCTGTGTTATTTTGAATTCACCCTGGCTTCCAAGTGGGGGCTTGTATCATCTATCAGTACTGCCAATGTCCAACACTAGTCAGCACTCCTATTCTCATCTATACTCCCATCCATTGTTGACAATTTAGCCATTTCTCCCCATTCTTGACTCTTGACCCCCCCCCCCCCATTACCCTATCCTCTCGCCTGTCTCATTGGCCGTAAGTAAATCTTCCATGAAATTTTTCACTGATTTCATCCATTGAAATAAGCCCTATGCCCTGTTCTTATACCAAATAATAAATACAAGAAAGAAATAAGGTAAATGAGAGTGCCATACACCTGGAATTGGCTAATTATCTCCTGACAACACCTCATGTGCACTCGTTCGCTAATTTTCACTGTTTTTTTCCCATTGAAATATGCCGTATAATCTATTTTCGTAGTAAATATACATGTAAGGAGGGAAGGGAGAAGCCTAAGTGATATTTACATTCAACTGGAACTACCTAATTTATAATGTATTGTCTAGATTTCCTGCCAGTTATTTCAGTGCTATACATAGCTGTTTCAAGAGCTGAATATCCCCTAAGTAGGCCTCTACCCCGGCCCTCCCTTATCTGTTTACTCTCATCTTCCGAAGTGGAGGTACGTCTGTTTCCTCTTGCTGACTTCAGGGACTTTTTCACCCCCATGCAAAGGGCCCTGTGACCTTACTAAACCTCGTGGAAAGAGGTAAAGGGCTGACAATTGATAAAAGAGTGACTACGGTCTTTCTATTGAGTAAAACAGTGCAAGTGGAATTGTAAATAATGTGTAAATAATGTGTAAACAGCAAGTGAAAGTAATGAATGTAAATATACGTGAACAATGGAAAATAGTTTTATAAGTTACTTCAAGTGACAGTGCATAACACAGTGTAAATAAAATAGATGTGTAAATAATGTAAATAAAATAGAGAACGTAAATAGAAATGTAAATGAGTAGTATTATAAGAATACGAGTATATACCCTAGGAGTAATGAAAGTGAAAGTTTCACTCTAGCATGTCTGAATACTATGAGTTATGAGAGTGAAGATGAAAGTGACATTCACTCTCAATGCTAGTATACAGGACAAGAAAGTGAATGCTACGTATTTTATTGAAAGAAATTTAATCCCTACAGTGACAATAAACTAATACTACTGAAGGAAACTTATGGATAAAGACTGTAGATATATATAAGTGTTATATAGTAATAGAAATATAAAGTGTGAGGGGTTTTATGAATAATAAATGACAGAGCACCAAGAGCAAACTAGCGCAAGTGCGACGGTCAGACGCGCTAGTAATTTTCATTGCTTTCACAGTGGGTTTTTTTTTGGAGTATGGATCCCAAACTACTTGAAAATCATAGAGTAGTGTTTATAATGTTAATATCTGGCTGAGGTAATCCTATTACGGGTTGTCTGGAAGTGTAAAGTGGAGACTTCCTTACCCAACTTCAGAGGTCTCCACAAGTCCTACGGTAACTGACGAAGGCTCAACAAACATTCCAGGAGAAAGCTGAAGGTATGTGCCATAAGCATATGTAATTTTAATATTCTAGGACTAATAACTGATTTTTGGCAAATATTTTTTGAGAGTCTGTAGAAGCCCGAATAACCCCGCGGCACACGCAAAACATCGGTAAACATGCCCGCGGTGTAGGGGTTAATTAGAAATGTCACCCAACAATTGTGGAAAATCAAAGGGAGTTGGAATGCTCATACACCTTAGCAGAACGATTTAGTCTGACGAGTGTACACATGCACTCAAACCAACCCTCCCATCCCTATCATCCCTTTTACCCAGGGGCCGAGGTGACAGTAAACTTAGAACATTAATTCCCGCACATCTCACCAATGATGTAGTTATTGGACCTAAATCAATTAAGAAAGTCAGCATAAAGAGTAAATAGAAGAATGGTACTGTTATTGTCTTAGAAGATTCATATAAAGTGAAAGGACTCTTGGTAGAGAACCCCTTAACCCCTTAACCGCGGGGTGTCACTTTCAAGACGCTCGGGCGCAATGGATCTTACCGCTGGGCATCACTTTTGTCATTCTGTGTTATTTTGAATTTGCCCGGGCTTTCAAGTGGTTACTTGTATCATCTATCAGTACTGCCAGTGTCCAACAACAGTCAGCACTGCTAATGTCGTCTGTAATCTCACCCATTGTTGACAATTTAGCCATTTTTCCCCGTTCTTGACTCTCCTCCCTATCTCCCTCCTATTTACTCTCCTCCTCTCGCCTGTCCGGGTTACAGAGCGCGCAGCTTATGCAAATCTTCCCCGGATTTTCCACTGATTTCATCCATTGAAATGAGCCCTATGCCCTATTCTTATACAATATATATATATATATATATATATAATAAGGTAATTGATAGTGCCATACACCTGGGATTAGCTAATTATCACCTGGCAACACTCCACATGCACTCGTTCGCTAATTTTCCCTGCTTATTTCCCCTTGAATTATGCCGTATGACCTATTCTCATAATAAAAATATTTATAAGAAACGAAGGGAGAACCGTTAGTAATATTTACATTCACCTGGAAATACCTAATTTATTATGTATTGTCTAGATTTCCTACCAATCATTTCATAGCATATAATTTAGCAGCTATCACCACACTGACATTGTCAACTCTTAAAAAGCTGACCATATATATGTGCCACATCATTCAGTTCAGTTTCGTCCTTTGAGGTAGAAATCATGCTCGCACTCACCGCCCCTCCATTTCCGCCACTTCTGCGATTGCAGAAGGCGCTTGTAGACCTCTACCCCTACTAAACACTCAAATGCGGGGAAGCAGTAAAGAACTAAATGACTCTGGCAGTGGAACGTGAACTGGCTGAATTATTGATGATAATGATGGATAGTGACTTTGATCTTTCGGGTGAATCGTGTGATGAGCTCTGGGGAGGACAATCGTGACAGAAACTGCCAGGTACAAAGTGCTTCAGTGTCTGAAGTCTGTCCTTGCTCCAAGGCAAGGAGCCCTTAGTGCAGCAGCAGGGAAGGAATTTGGGAAGGGAGTGAAGAGCAGGCGGGTTAGCCCCAGAACAATGGCCCCACGTGACCCAGCCCGCCATGAGTCCCAAAGTGAATCACCTCCTCGCTCTCCCAGCCCCACTTCACTAATTTCTTCCTCCTCTTCAGCGGAAATTTCTCCTAAGTCTTCGTCGTCGGAGTCACCACCAGCACCTACAGTGAAGGCAGGCTGTAGGGGACGAGGTAAATCCCTGAGTCATCATAAAAGTAGAGTAGCATCTAGAGTAAGGGCTGCTAGTGCTACACAGCAACCTAGGGTCAGTCAGAGTGACCTTGAAAGCTTAGCTCCAGGTCTGCCTCCACAGCCACCCTCATCCACCCTTCATTCAGCCTACACTGCCACGAGAGGGAACCCTGGACGCCTTCGTGTGGATAGATAGGATTCTGATTTCGTCCCTGAACAACTCCACTTTGATGAGAGTTCCTCAGGATACAGCCTGCCTTCACTACTTGACAAGGAGTGCTGAGTGTGCTTGACTACCTTTTTGGCCTTCTCCTCCTGATGGACAAAGTCATGCAGCACATGTGTGATGAGACCAACAGGTACGAGTGCTGCAACGTGCTGCAAGTGGTGCAGGTGCAACGAAAATGCAACAGTGGATCGTGCTTGGAGTGCAGGAACTGTATGTGTTCTCTGCCCTCATGCTTTCATGCCCCATTCAAAGAAGCATGAGTTTTGGAAGAATACTGGTCCATGGACCCCCGGTACCTACCCTCACCCCCATCTCTTCAATAAGTACATGGCAAGAGATCGCTTCCGTAACATCATGGGAAACCTGGCACTTCACCAACAACGATGTACCTTTTGAACCAGACCGACTCATTCTGAGAAGATCTCGGGAGATTCTGGAACAGAATGAATGATAAATTTATGTCATTCTTCCACCCCATTTCAGAGAAGGTTGTCATAGACAGAATCCTTGGTTCTGTTCAAGAGGACGTCTGAGGTTCGTACAGTACATCTCCAAGCAAACGTCATTGCTTTTGGAATCAAGTTCTTTGTACTACAGTGCGACTTGTATGGACAGGGTAGCCTACATCACTTGCCTTCATCATCTATTCAAATCCAGCATTGTCAGTCTGGACAAAACACACCTCCTTGGCATTTCTCTAGGGCTGTGTAGTGAAAGTGCTGCTTGAAAGGTATTTTGAGGTGGGAATCATGTGCTGTATACTGACAACTATTATACAGCACCAAAACTTGCATAAATATTGCTCTTAGAGCACGGCATCTGCTCCTGTGGCACTTGTCAAGAGCAATCATGCCCACTTCCACAAATTCCCGAGGCAGGAAATTTGCAGCGAGGAGACGTGCAACCTACACAAAGTCTGGGGAAGATGCTGGCAAATACGGTGGCATGAGAAGAGGATCATGCACATGCTCACCACCACGTACCAAGAGAGGAACTGAAAAACAGTGGGAAGGCTTCGACCTTAGGACAAGTAACGAACCTGTGGGAGGAAACCTGATGCTGTCATCGACTGTCAGGGACTGCAACTATTACAATTCATGTAACTACAAACGATATGTAACAATTCTAATGTAACTGACAAACGATTGCATTGATATTACACTTTGCTACAATTATGTAACGACAAACGATATGCGCCAAACAGTTATGTAACGATAAACGATTGCATTATGTTACACTTGCTACAATTATGGAACTACAAACAATATGTAACAATTATGTAACGACAAACGATTGCATTATGTTACACTGCTACAATTATGTAACTAATTATAAAACCAACATAATTATGTAACAGTTGCATTAACAAAATGTAACTACAATTATAAGGCCAACACAATTATGCATTACCACAATATTATGTAACAATTCATACAATGTTACAATTATGTATTACTACAATGTTTCTACAATATTATGTAACAATTCATACAATGTTACAGTTATGTATTACTACAATGTTTATCTAAGCCAATGTAACAATTGCAATACAATTATGTAACAATTCATACAATGTTGCAGTTATGTATTACCACAATGTTACTACAATATTATGTAAATTCATACAATGTTACCACAATTCTGTATTACCAGAATCATCACACAAGTTAGGTGAAATATTAAACATTACTAAAGGGATAACTCAATATGTAATGTAATAACCTAGCAGCATTACCATTCCACAATTATATGAATATGTCTGTTATACATACACATCTTACAAAATGTCATGCATGTGTTCGATTATGTATACAACTTGTTTAAAATGTAATATTACTGGATCAGTACAATATTATCATGAATATTATGTCTATACAATATTATAATCAATATTATGTACTAATAGATCAGCATATGTCAATAATGACTGCTGTCGGAGGACCTCCAGCACGTGACCAAGCAGTGTCAGGACTCCATATTATAATTACAAATCATAATAGATAGATAGATAGACGGATACTCAGACAGATAGAAGCAGCAAGTCAGGGGATGAGATAGGTATTGTGTCTGCGAGAATCGAGCAATGCTAAACATGCTTACACACTCTAACTCAAGGAATGCTTGATAGGTACACGACAGCGCCTCGTGACCATACACACACGAGTCTAATATATGTATAACTGATCTACAAAACATCACTACAAGAAGCTACAAAGTTTTTGTAAGATATGGTGGCAGCGGCCGGTGGACAAGTCCGACATGATGATTGGAGAGATCGACTGCCTCAGGAAGAATACAATGTGGTATAGGAAAGTTTTTCTGCATCTCATTGACATGACGATGTTGAATGCCTTGATCCTGTACAAGATGAAGGTAAAGCCACCCAAGTCCTTCTTCCTGAGGCTGTTCGCCCGGACTTGTGTTCAGCAGCTGCTTGAGAGGCATGGTAGGGTGACAGCAACAGCTCCAAGGCACCATTCTGTTAGACTTACTGATAGACTTGAGCAGAGGGCGTACATGGATCAATACAGACTTGTGCAAATGCCTGCCACAATGAAGAGGAAGGCTGCAATATGCAGGTGCCAGGTGGGTGCACATACCACCAGACGCACACCTGAGCACAAACGCACATATTGGCAGTGCACTGAGCGCCAGGTTCCCCTCTGCGTAACCTGCTTCTTTGATTACCACAGCCTGAAGCAGTTCTAAAACAGTGCAAGTGA